>NC_143393.1:36795489-37102622 GCF_980474605.1 Leiobunum rupestre | reverse complement strand
GAGCATAATAAGTAGATTATAACCATAACCAATAACAACAACCAATAATAACTTTCTTACTTTGAAGAATAATAATTCAAATTTGTGGTACGATAGATAGTAATACAAATATAATATAAAATGGTTTATTAACAGAAGTTAGCAAGCTTTGAGAAATATCTTCACACAGTTCCACTTTTATCAAACACTTCTTAAACATACAGCTTATTTAAATATTTGGGTTAATTTATTTATAATTCCTATTGATATATATATTTTGTAATGAAAAGTACTTTAAACTTGCAAGTGCAAACTGTCTATGTTAACTATATAAAGTTCATTGTGACACGCCGAACATTTATGCATCGAAATTCTTTGTTAAATAGAGGCTTCGATAACCCTGCTAAGATAGCTTGTCCAAACGTCTGAGAGGCACTGTGGAAGCGTTCAGAATGTCAGCTGCTTAACCTCTTTATTATTAGTTCCTCTAGAGGGATCAGTAAAAAAGGCCAAGTTTGTTTTGAAGGGTTAAAAAGTACTCGACGAAATTTGTAGAGAAAGAACGCCGTGTAAACACAGGGGATATCATTAAGTTTAATTTTTTTATTTGGAATCTTTTGTTGACGATCTGTTTTTCCAATTCCCAGCCACACTCGAAATAAACCTCGCTTATTACCTACCACTAATAAAGGTTACACGAACCTAATAAATTGGCGTTTTTAGTCTCAGGTAACCACAATTTCTTCTCTAATAGCTTTCCTTTTTTGGTTCGTTGTAAGCGCTGGTCTTAAAGGGGCTTGAAACTTCGTCTACATAGACGAAACACCATACTTAAGATACCGAAGACAAACTAGTATAGCTCATCTCTATTTATTGATAGTTTGGCAGAATGATTGGCAGGTTACGTTGACGGCGATAAATACGAGCTAAAAGTTTTTCCCAACTTTGTTGGTGATCACAGCAGTGATGGGTATTTTTCTAAATTTTGTGATAACTCTCACTCCACCTCTTTCCCGTTTCTTAAATTTTAAACTCAAACTCATCTCCTCTAACCACCGTAAACTAACTTTTTATCTCATCTCCTCTCATCGAATTTCGCTAATAAATCTAACCTAGCACACACTCCCGCTAGTTTTGTTTATAATTTTCCGCATTTTATTTTTCCGGAAAATTAACAACGCTAGAAAAATCTTATTTCCACTCACTCTCCTCTCACTTAAATTCATAGCTTGGAAACTCATCTCACGCTCCTCTCCATTAGAAGCTTAGAGCATCTCACCTCCTCTCAATTGCTCTCACTGATCTCACGGTGAGAGGAGGATCACAGTTTCGTCTTAAGCTCGTAAATCACGTTGCATCTCTGTTCACACGTTCCACGAAGAGTTGTAGAGATTTCCCGCGAACAATTTAAAACAATTCTTCTATTGCTACAAAATATGTCAAATAACATAAAAAAAGGTGAACAAGATTTTTATTTTTGTTTTTAAGATTTGTTCAGTTTAAAGGATGCGTGCGAAAATTATTCGATTTCAATATTTGGAGCTAAGCCTTGGTCACAAATACCAGTCGTTCTTCAAAACTTGGCTAATAAAAACATTTGTATGGTCAAAACAATTTGGAATGATTTGCTCCATTCAAACTGAGAAACCAGACTCGCGACTCGTGTTGGACAACAATGTTGGCTCGTATAAATAGGCCTTAGGTGTTTCTAATTGTCAATTTTATCTTCCGATTCAAAAGTTTTATATTGCTTCGCTGACGTAAGCGATATTTTTACTTTTTAATTTTCAACATGCCTTGGCCTCAAACGACAATTAGCTGTCGAAGGAGATTCTTCGTCGCCGTTTGAGGTGTAGATCATTTTGTCATAGGTCAAAGAAGCTAGTTTATACGCAATATAAAAGGTTTCTGCACCGAAATGTACCTCTATGAATTACGTTTTAATCTTATCAATAGACAATTAGATTTAAACCATCTGGTTTACGACGGTTATAGAAGGGTATTTCGAGGGTTTAATTGATGATTAGAAAAGATGCGGAAAACTGTGTTCTGAATAAGGATAAATATTACCATACGCAAATTTTTATTGATTCATAAAATCGCGATTACATTGCGAGATAAAAATTAATTTATGGTCTTTGAAAAAATTCATATATTCTATATTTAAATAATTGGCGATTTAACGTCGTGTTAACATTCTTCAAATAACATTATTTTCACAATCTCATGGCGCCTTAAAAAGTTTCCAATGTAGCGTCCATTCCGTATTTTCCGTTTTCAACAATCGTGGATGCGTCAAGTAGAAACTTCACCGGACTCGCTTCTTAACGGTACCGAGCAATGCGGGGAAAATGACACTGAAGATTTGGAGAGTCGCGTGTATAGAGATATTTCAGTGGGGGGAAAAATGGTGTAACAAATTTGTCAACTGCTAATACACGGCCAACGTCGATGCAATTGAAATTGGCCGTATGGTCAGAAAAAAATATAATAGGCGATATTATAAAGTCAGATATGCTTGCTCAACTTGTTAAAATGGGATAACGAAATAGTACAGTTAAAGCCTACGGATGAATTCATAGGCTCTTTGGTGGGAAGGCTAATGGAAGCATAGTGGAAGGTGGCCT
Source organism: Leiobunum rupestre (assembly GCF_980474605.1). Lineage (NCBI taxonomy): Eukaryota > Metazoa > Arthropoda > Arachnida > Opiliones > Sclerosomatidae > Leiobunum > Leiobunum rupestre. The sequence goes on along the minus strand of NC_143393.1, from coordinate 37,100,016 downwards.
TTCCCATCAAAACAAGAAGGCCACGTTACTTTATTATATCGCCTATTGTCGTCGCCTTTTTGTGCGGGTAATCACGTTGTGCTGCTTATCATTAAACACGAGAATTATAGTTTAATATGGCTCAACAAACCCAGTTTTCAACGTATTTAGAAAATTTGGCTGATAATAATGCCAAAGAAAGATATATATCTAAAATTTCGATAATAGACAACGTTGATCCCTCGAAATTAATAACATAGCACCGACGATGTGAACTCATTGTTGACCGTAACTAACTCAAAAAAATTTACGCACAAAATGGCGACGCGACAAATAATAGAGAAAATATTTGGAAACGCCTATAGATGGCAGGGAAATCACTGAATAAGCGAACTCCTCCCCCTAAAATGACGTTTCAAAAAACTCCTTTGAAATATCTCTATAGTGGCGGCATTTATAATGATCCGTGTGGTCCGTACGCTCTGAATCCGTATTTGGGATGGGCTTCGTAATGCACGACAATCTTCTTGCCATGAGGATCTACGTAGGTGTAATGTCCTCTAACTACTCCGTGGTTGTCTCGTTCCTCGTACCTGGTTTGTCGGTTGTGTGGATCAGCCGTGTCAAATCCGAATTTGTAGGAATGAGGACCGTGGATGCCCTGCGTAAGACTGAATTAGAAACTGGCGCATTTTGCTAATTTAAGTATTCCCCGTACATTCGGTTTCCGTTAAAAAAAAAGCTAAAATAACGAATGAGTAATTCTGTTCTTCTAAAACATTCTCGTTGTAGTAAAAAAAGAACTAAGCGTTATTAAACTGTGGTTAAATTAGCTATTAACGTGATTTTTTCTTATTTTCCTCGTGTATTCAAACCGGGATGATTTGTCAATTCGTTTTCCCTCTTTTCCTCTCGTTATACGCGTTGTCCGGCGAAACGAACTTAAAAACTAGCTTATTATGGTAAATAATTTGTTCACTCACGCGTATAAAATTCACCGTGCAAAATAGTACCGTTTTTTGTGAAAATGGCCCAAATGGGGAAAGAAAAAAATCAACGACCAATTAATTTATCGTAAAACGACGCGTGCGCGGACAGGTGTGTAATTTGAAGAAGATTCACTGATCAGTGACCTACTTGTTCGTGGAACTGCGTCCTCTGGCCGTATCCTCCGCCGTGGTGACCTCCGGCCGACTCCGCTGGCTCCAAGTTCTCGGGTTGCGTGGTTTCTTTGGCGTCTTTGGGCTGGGTGTCGTCCTCTTCTTGAAAATCTTGGTTACTCGATTCGGCGGCCTTGTCGTCGTCCTCGTCCGTTGTCTCCGCCGGTTGCGCGTCTTCGTCGTATTGAGATTCTTCCTCTCGGATGTCCTCCTCCTCCTCCTCCTCCGGTATTGGTGGAACGGTTGTTGTGGTCGTCGTTGTTGTCGATGGTGTGGTTGTGCTGCTTACTACTTTTCGTCTTCTCGCGATTCTACCTTCGGACATTGCGGCCAAGCCTATGGCCATGACTAGGCATATCTAAGTAAAGCAACGTTACGGTTAATGTACGTGGTAACGGATTTAAGCCAACTACTTAAAACCCATCGGTTGACTCGCCTATTAACTTCTTAACTCGGTCATTGCGGTGAAGCCCGTGACCATTACAAGACCTATCGAAGCCGTGTAATTGTTAAGGTAATGGAGTTAGTACAACTAGCTAAATCCATCTCTGTTGAATCAAATATTTTTACCGAATAAACGATTCTTTAAGCTATGTTCGTAAATTGTACACGAAATTGCGTTTAACAGTTCCTTGTTAAGCAGTCCAATCTAGTTAAAATATTTTTTGGAAATTGTACACGAAATTGCGTTTAACAGTTATTTGTTAAGTAGTCCAATCTAGTAAAATTATTTTGGGAAATTGTACACGAAATTGCGTTTAACAGTTCTTTGTTAAGTAGTCCAATCTAGTAAAATTATTTTGGGAAATTGTACACGAAATTGCGTTTAACAGTTCTTTGTTAAGTAGTCCAATCTAGTAAAATTATTTTGGGAAATTGTACACGAAATTGCGTTTAACAGTTCCTTGTTAAGCAGTTCAATCTAGTAAAAATATTTTTTTGAAATTGTACACGAAATTGCGTTTAACAGTTCCTTGTTAAGCAGTCCAATCTAGTAAAAATATTTTTTGGAAATTGTACACGAAATTGCATTTAACAGTTCCTTGTTAAGCAGTCCAATCTAGTAACGCCAAGCTTTCTACCCCGCAGGTTGTACAATCAAATCCTAACTCCCACATAAAAACGATGAAAGTCTGATTGGGAGTCCGATATAAATCTCCTTAGTTGCTAATCGCATTATTTGGTTTTTATCATTTTTAAAATTCAAAGAGAGAATTACAATCGGATTTATTTCCAAATTTTCTCTTTTGGCAACTTAACAAAGTGGATGCTTTATTGATCCACTAGACGAGATACTGTTTTTAAATCAGGGTAGGGCGCCCTACTCGAAACAAATTGAAAGTAATTACCAGAAAAGCTTTCTTCATCTTCTAAGGTCGGTATTTGCCGTGGTCGTTGTAACTACACTGAGCGTCCGGGCACTGAAGGCGTAGATTATTAGTATCCAGAGGACGAAACGCGACACGACCTGTCAATGAAGAACGCCACGAACATTCTCGATCTCGTTTGTTTTCATTGGAACACTTTATAACTTCGATTTTGAGGTAAAGATACCGACGTGATGTCACGGCGTCTTCTACGTTTTTGGGGGACTATTATTACAAAGATTCCTAGCCTAGCCTAGCCTAAAGTGGCTGCACGCTTGACTGGACAAAACGACGGGCTAATGTTTTCCCTTTTTTATTTCTTTCGCGCGGGGGTGGAGGAAGGATGGATATTCGCGCGTTCCACTTCTGCGAGTTGAGAAACCACATCGCTTGACCGCCCTCGAAAAATTGGACCTCTCGATTCCATGTACGTTCGAAAAATAGAAAAAACTTCATATCGCGTCGAAAACATTTGTGGTCAAGTCTAGTTTTTTTATCTGTCCTTTTGGACAAATTTATTTCCTTCTTTACAAATATTCATTTGGAGTTTGAACACGTGTACTAACCCGAGGTGATAATCACCGATTTTGTTCAAACTAGGTGGGTATGTAGACCTTATGGTAACATGAAATTTCACCAAGGGAAAAGTTGCAATTGGCATTAGTTTTGCCATGGCAACCGAAAATGTTTTTGACAGCACAGTATGTATATTTTCTCATTGAAAATAACATGGGAATCTGAGCACTTCTAAGGGTACCCCCCTGTGAAAAATTAAAAAAAAAATTCAAATTTCAAAACCAAAAAAAATAGATCAAAATTGACAAATGAAATGAATTTTATGATATTTTGATGAATTTTGGTCAATTTTATCAAAATATCTAAAAATTGATCAATTGTTATTTTCAATACGTACTGTGTTGTCAAAAACATTTTCGGTTTGCCATGGCAAAACTAATGCCCATTGCAACTTTTCCCTTTGTGAAATTTCATGTTACCACATACCCACGTAGTTTCAACAAATTCGGTGATTATTACCTTGGGTAGTCTCCTCGAGTAAGTTTAGAGCTACCGCGAACGAGTGGTTCTTCCGGGATAATCGTGTTAACCTTTTTTCTTCGAAATTAAATCTTTTCTTTTCTGGAAGACTGTTTATAGCGTACTAACTTCCAACCTTAAAAAATGCATAATAATACGATTTTAATTGGACTTTACTTAACAGAATTGACCAGACTAATAATCAGAAACTTAACCAGTCGAGCCCAAAATTTCATTGATGACCGTATAACTCATAACTTGGATAAGGACTAAGTTACTTTGGAACTTTCAGGTAACGACTGCTGAAAAGTTAGTGAATATTAAATTAAAATTAATGCTCACTTTAGCAAAACTATAATGAATTATTGAATCGAAACGTAAAGTTGGCTATTATTAACTGAAAGTAGTTTTTTTTTCAAATTTAAGACCTAATGGTTATTTTGTTCGTATTTATCGCCTTCATACTAACTTGGTAGTAATTTTACCAACATAGGGAACAGGAAGTAACGAGTTTTATTTAGTCATATTTATGCGTAATTGGTTACTTATAAAATAAAAATAATAATAAATAATATAATCAGCTAGGCTAATACCCAAGGCACCACCTTAGGCGTAAGTCATCAAGCGACTTTTGAAGCCTTTAATTTTCTCTTTCTAAGATTGAACTGACGGTCGTGAGTATAGGAAACTAATGGGCAAGACTAGTCGGGCTAAATGAGGGTATCACAAATTTCGGAACCTTTTTACCAAAATCGACAAAAATATTTTTTTTTTAAATCATATACAAAACAATTTCTGGCCGATAATATTATTTCGACTCCCTCAAGAGAAACAACTTTGGAAATCCGTCAATTCTCGGTATGCTCTCCAATTCTCAGTCATCACTTCTGTACTATTAATTTATATATCAGAAGTAAATCAACAAATTATTGAACTGGGTCCGTAAACTTTGAGTCATTTTCCTTGTGACGAGCTTGTTAAATCCATTCATGGATAACTTTTTAAGTTTCATTCGAGGAAAAATGATTGAAATATCTCAATTATTGAAATATATAATCTATGTAATGAAATTTTAACTATCCACGAATAAAAATATTGTTAATACGAGACACAAACTTTGGTTTTCAAGTGCATTTATTTATTATTGTTCCAGTTTACTTAAAATAAGATAAATATTGGAAAACGTATACAGGGTGTCTTTATTTGATCGGCCCAGGCATTTTTCTCAAAAACTATATACTTTCTAGAAATGTGAAATTTTCAGTATGTACTCTCTCGGGGGAGATCGTTGTTATTTGTAAATTTCAGAAAAATCGTGAAATGTTTCACGGTTTCAGAAGTGTTAGTTTTTGAACGCTACGTGGTAGACGAAAAGTTTCAATTTTGTTTGTTTTTATGACCAATTATTTTAGTGATGAAATGTACGATTTCCACCATACCAATTCGATTAAAGGTTTTCGAGTATGCTCTACAATTTGCTCATTGAAACTTTGCGTCTACCACGTAGCGTTCAAAAACTAACACTTCTAAAACCGTGAAAATTTTCACGATTTTTCTGAAATTTACAAATAACAACGATCTCCCCTGAGAGAGTACATACTGAAATTTTCAAATTTCTAGAAAGTATAGTATTTGAGAAAAAATGCCTGGGCCGATCGAATGAAGACACCCTGTATATGCGTTTAATAAATTTCATATATTACAAAGATATTTCCGATAATGCGAATTGCATCCAGACAATAATTTGCCATATTAGATTAAAAATTTAACAGAATTACAATTTATTTTTTCTATCAAGCACTCAAATTTTTATCCAACGATAAACAGTGATGTAGCCCGGGGGCACAAGGGCACTCCCCCCTCGAAACGTATGGTTGTATGTACATTTTTTTTTAATTTTAAACCAAAATCTGACACTCATTTCTATTAAAATTCATTTGATTGCCATGTTTGACATAAATTTAAAAATCATTCCACATTAACCGAAAATATGAAATCTTGTATCTATAGTCTAGGATTTAGTTGAATCTGTAATGCAAGTATAATGCCGAGTGAACTCCGGAAGCTAGAGAAGTTAGGAAAAAAGTAATCCTATAGGACAAAGCCCCAGGTCAGGCGGCCCTTACTAAAGCGCAATATAGCCTATGGGCCGCCACACAGCGACCTTGTGTTGGTAAGAAAACGGGTACGAAAATAATAGTAAATAAATTAACCAAAATAGCAGAGGTTTAAAATATTAATTTTTTCATTATACATTGAGTTCATGTGTAAAGGAAAATCATAGTCTAATTAAATATATTACCAGAAGCGTATAACATTTTTCATACATCCATCTGACCGTAAAAATTAAATATGAACCTTCCGCCACCAAACCGCGGATGGGTACACCGCATCACGAGACCTTAGCCAGGTTCACACTTACCCCGAAAATCGCTTCGTTTTAGATAACTAGTTTTCAAAACCAGCGTGAGAAATCGCTTCGTGTTGGTTCGGGAAGCAACTCGTCGAAGTCGGTTCGCAGAATCGCTATCAAAACAACCAGGCGGGGAAGTCAAATTGCTTGAATTTTCCAAAATAATGGGAATAAAATTCTAAATAATTAAAAATAATATTACTGTACGTATAGTAAACACCATTAACTAAGGGTTTCGGGATACATTTTAGCATAGACGAATAAATTTTAATTGTATACTTTCTTGATTTAAAATACTGTACTTAAGTGATTACCAATGGCTGTACACAGTAAAATACGCCTGTAATCGTTGTAAGAATCCCAAACCCAGCCACGATAATTTTGTTTTATTGATTCAATTATATCATTTCAAAACGTCTATTTAACAAAAAATTTATTTACGTTTCCAGATCACAATTAAATCATTAAAATAAAGGAAATTTAATTGTTTAATTATGATAAATTACGTTTGGGCAGTTTCAATACGGCTTATCCTAAATCAATGAGGCCAGAAATATTATATATTGTTAGTCCCATTTAGCTCGATTAAAATAATTGCATTTTGGGAGCTATAATTTCATATTGTCATATTTTCCGTATCAGCTGTGACGAGAGTAGAAGCTGGGATTCCAAAAAGTGAAAGCTCGCTTTCTCTGGGTACGTCTGGTATACGCTCTCACGGAAGAATTCACAAACGGGACAATTTGTAGCCCCCTTTTCTGAATGCGCCCATTTTACTAGGCCAAGATTAACTCGAGCAACGACCAGCCGCGCGTTTTCGAATTCCATTTCTGAGGCATTTGAAGAGACACAGGATGGTACCGATTACCGATAGCCCTTAGTCCATCGTAAACAAAACAATATCAAAGTGAAACGGTTGATAATTATTTCGTCCGGTCACGCGACTGGGCATGTGGGCTATCCTTTAGATACGCTAAATAGCGTAATGCACTCTCATACTTGCCACGCTGTTAAATGAATATTTGAACTGCAAACACTGCAGGGCCGTCTTTACTTAATTGGAGGCCCCTGGACAAAGCTATGGCCGATCCCCCGTAACTCCACCCAAGTCCATCGTCGCTCTAATCTACAACTATCGGTTCAAATAGTTTCACTTGTCCTACTAAAGGTTACTAAAGAAGAAGCTTATTCTGAATTTAAAACCAATCCTTTATTCGTTTTAGATTTACCCTGTCTATAGACGCGACTAAATACGCAGGGGCGTACCGAAGAGAGTACGTTTGGGGGGGGGAGGTAAGTGAAATTTGCCAAGTAAAAAACAGTTTGTCAAATCGTCTAAGTTTGGATTGTTACGGTAGATTTCAATTTAAATGTTTCATTAAAATTTTAATCGGTGGCGCCATCCGCTGTTAGCGGTGGGAACTATATACTATACAATTGAATTAATAGTACTTATGTACTTTGAAAGTTATAAATGGCGCCACCCGTATAATGATAGAGTTGACGGCTGAGTGCACCGACTGGAAATTTCAGAATTTGTTTCGCGAAACCACGACTACCGAACGCGCCTATGTCATTCTAGCGGTACTATTCCCAATTCAATGGCGAAAACGGCTCGGCGTCTAGTTATATTGAGTGAAGCATTTGCGTACTCTCTTTATATATAAAGTGAGATACACGAAGAAGAAAACAGAGATTGAACGATGCTACAGCAATTTAAAAATCCCATCAAACCCTCTTACTATTTTCTCGTCCTGTATCCCGCTGTAGTAAAAAAAGATACATTTCATCCTGACGAATACTAGTTGTTGTTTAACTGAACTGCTTTGAATAACTGGAATTATTCATACCCAAAAATAACATAAACAATTCAAACACTTATTACTGAAATATTAACGTAAGAACAACCGACACTGTATCACACACGTTATCTTTACCCAACGCAACTTTAGAATATCACTATAATATTCACGACTTACCTAATTTAACCTAAGTAAAAAATACTGATAACATCTCCTATAGAAATTAAAACCTTTTTTATAAATTTTATACAGATTGCCAAATTTAACATAGAAAATGAACACTTAAATAATAACGAACAACCGATATTCTCTATCACGCGTCTATCTATCTGCCTTTCAATTTTATAAGGTGCTGTAGGAAAAATGACTATTTTAAAAGCTTTTACCACAAGGCTGAACTAAAGTTCCGACACACTAGCTGCCTAGCATAGAAATCAGGTCTTGTAAGTTATACATAAGGAGAAGCAACTACATAGAAATCTCAAACATAGTTAATGATTTTAGGGAAGTGAATTGCTGGGAAATTCGAAATGATTTGTTGCAATATCGTTTACTATCGATTTAGGAATTTTTTAATTAACTAACATATTTCATAATTTTCATTTTGCCAAGTCCACCTCGATTAGCCAACTCTACAAAACTTGGGGGGGGGGGAGCCTCCCCCCTGCCCCCCCCAAAGGTACGTCCCTGTAAATACGAAGTTTAGGACTTTCAAGCAATGTTAAAAACATTTTTTTTTATTAAAATTTCTTTTGCATTTCACAATTTGAAAAATGGGGCCCTCCAGAATCTTGGGTCCCTAGGGCAGTGCCCTTTTTGCCCAATGGGAAAGACGGCACTGGGACAGAGTTGACGATTACGAGGCTTTCATTCGTGACGTAACCAACTGGATGGTTTAGGGTCGAAACTATCTTCGCGTCTTCGGAATACCTGTGAATCTTTCATTTCTATTTCCCAGCTATTTCGATTTCGAAAAGGGTTACTCCCCATTTTATAAGTCCAAGGTGCTCGCGTAAAATGAAGAGAATAATGAGAACAAGTTTGGTCGGCGGGCCCCAGAGAAAGTGCGCCTGCGACCAAGTCCTATTGAAAATTAAAACGCTTTCATCATGGACACTGACAGCCTAAAGACAGCCCCAGCGCTAACGTAGTTATCGACTGTAAAGGACAAAAGCCCCTGGAGTTCACCAGAAGAAACCGGATACCATGCAGATTCAGCTCGGGGCCAACCACGTGAAATTCTCGTACTTAAAGATAGGAGGCTTCCTACAAAAGAGAAGCACCGTGAACGCCATAGCTAAGTAGTTTCGTATAGCGAGCTACAGGGTAGCAAAAATTGCATTCCGTTTCCGCTCCGCTATGTTTCGCGATAGAAATATAAATTAGCTATACCACTGCGCTATCCGATAATCTCAAGGAAAACGGGCAAGCTAGAAGGCTGCCATGAGAGTGAAATCACTACTAATCCACGCAGGAGTGCGCCATCTATTAAAAAAAATTAAACTTAAATTTTTTTAAAATAGATGGCGTGCTCCCACAAAGAATACTGGCGATTCCACTCGCATGGCAGCCTTCTAACTCGTACATCTCACCTCAATCTGATCGTGCTTCTAGTGTTTCCCGATGTGGTTTCCCTGTCCGTTTCCGTTCAGTTTTGTTTCCCGGTGAAGTATTTGGGGGGGGGGGGGCAAGAAATATTGCGTTTACTCAATAGTGGTACAAGTAGATGGTTAGTTAGTAGTGCCCGTAAAGGCGGGAGAGAACCGTTCGACATTGTAGAGAAGTCTACGGGTAACCTCTCTGAAAGAGAAGTGGCGGAGAAAACTGGAAATCAGTCACCTCGTAGTGGTCGCAAAGGCGCGCTTACTGCTCCAAATCCCGAAGAGCAGTATCGGTTAACCTATAAAAATGTTCTGCGGAGAAAATGGATAAAGAAAAAATGCTAATAATAAGGTTAGCTGGTAGTGCTCGTAAAGGTTCGAGGAAGGTGAATTTTCTGTTTGAAATCAAAGAGAGTCCGACGAAGTAACCTCTCTGAATGAAAAGGTGAGGAGAAAAAGAAAATGGGAAACAGTTACCTAGTAGTGGTGGAAAAGTCGCCCTTCCTACACTTCCAAGTTCAAATCACACAGAGCAGTATCGGTTAACTTGAATTAGACGGCACGTAACGAGAGAAAACTCAGAAAAGAGAGAGAGAGAGAGAGAGAGCTTAAATTAGCGCCTGCTGCCGTCGGAAGGGGAAAATTCGGAAATTGTCTTCCCCCTTTTCGTAAAATGTTCAGTGTTAAGGCTCGTCCAATGAAATGTGTACACAACACTGCGATAGCGTGTTTAAAGGTCTGGTGTGGGACTTAGTTATCGAAGCCGTGTATGGCTAGAAGTAATAAATAAGTGTGCACTTTCTTATCAAAGCCGTGTATGGCCAGAAGTAATATTTCACTCAAATTTAAGGTTTATTACAAATTCATGATTTTCTGCTACCTGGTTAAATGGAATACGGGCACGAAATAATATTATCACCTTTTTGGCTACCTTGTTTCGCATATGTGGCTTCGATTCCTTTCCCTTGATGTTTCGGAATTTTGGGTCAGATTCCGTTCCGTTATCCCCGTTTCTGAATATTTTACTCCGATTCCGTTACGTTATGATATTACGATTTTTCAGGATTTTGGTTCCGATTCCGTTCCGTGGTTTGTAATTTCCAGAAGTTTGCCTCCAATTCCATTCCGTTTTTCCTACTTTCGGAAAATCACCGCCGTTTTTGTCCCGTTCTTTCAGCATTCAGCTTCTTATATATTAGCACCGATTCCGGTCCGGCTACGGTGAAGTATCATTTGTTCAACTGCTCATTTCTCCAACTACAAAATGCCCATAACGCCAACTGCTCATTTGTCCAACTGCTCATTTCTCCAACTGTTCATTACACCAACTCCTCGTGTCTTGAGGAGTGGGTGTAACGAGCAGTTGGAGAAATAAGCAGCTCATAACACCAACTTATCATTTATCCAACTCTAACTTTTTAGTAGAAATTTTGGGGCATAAAATACCGGAAATACAACTAAAAATTCTACCAACTAAGGGGATGTTCAAATAGTTCAATATGTACAAATTAATTCCAAAAAAAATGGAAATGACTGTGGAATATGAAAATGAGTTGCATAGTTTTAGTTTACACTAAGGTTTACAGTTGTGTCCAACGCCTGAAATCAAGAAAGATAATGTTCACTTGAGGATCACTCTCAAGCCCAGATCAACACGCAAGAGAAGTTGTGTCCCCGGGCTATAGCCACACCAAAACCCATACTGAGCCTGGGTGACCGCATTTTCAGATGGGTGGTGACAGTGGAAGTCACCACATTCTCGCACGCCTTTTTAGAGATTTTCCGATACCATCAGGTTTGTCTTACGGCGTTTGTCCAGTCGCTGGGAAGTTCAGCGGTGGAGAGAAAACGTGAATCAGGTCCGCGATAGAGGCAGCTATTTATTTAGTATTGCATTTCAGAATGGCCTGATGGGCCAAAATCTTTGTGCAATTGGAGGAATTTTAAGTCATAATTTTCTGTTGTTTCAATTTCCGCCATCGGAATACAAACCAAAGGAAGAAGGTGGACGAGGCCGAGATTTGACACCTTGCACGCACGTTTGAAAGTTTTACGCAAGAGCTTGGAATTCTTGGTTGTAAATAAGAAAACGCGAATCTTAAAGGGAAACGGTCAAGCTTTAACCAGTTAGATAGCCCTATAGCCCATTAAAAACTAAAATTTATGGCGAAAACCGCATCAAAAAATATTGAGTGGTTAATTTTTCATAAAATAAAGAAATTTCGGGAAATCGAAAAGCGCGCGTCCGCCGCGACACCTGTTGAGAAGTCGGTGAAACAGAAAAACAACGTAAAAGCGCGCGCTGTTGAAGACGCGAAAAATTTGTTTTGTACGCGCGGCGCGTTCCAGTACTGTTATAAGATACTTAACTACTTAAGCCTAAATTGCGCGATTTTAAAAGTTAGGATAGTTCGCAAATCACTCATACGGGGTTAGGGGCGCTGGCGGGAGCCCCTAATATGGCGGCGAAAATTCAAACCCAAATACCTGGCGTTATCTTTCGTTTCAACTTTTTGGGCCAAAAGCTATTTTTTCAAGACAAAAAAAGGTACGTGTTAGTATATTGAACGTCTTGTTAATCTTTTGATACGGAAATAAGGCCATATTTGGAAAAGCATGGCCGTTGCCCGTTAAAGGGCAACGCAAGTGAGCTGGCAAAATGTGTGTAAAATCATTAAAGTGCGAAATTTACGGTTGACTCTGCCCGCCTCTGCCAAGGCCGAGTGACGGGTTGGGGGGGGGGGGGGGGTATGAAAAGCATGCTTCTTTTTCTTTTTTTTGCCAGCTCACTTGCGTTGCCCTTTATGTTCGCTGTTTCATAAAATACGCTGCAGCCACTTTACAAAGATAACCGTCTAGACTGTAAATATCATTTAAAAAAACTAAATTGCTTAATTGGTAATTAATGAATGTTAGTGCTTTAGAGCGTTTAAAGGGAATATAACCTCGGGTATTTGGTGTGGAACACCAACGTTTGCAACTCTGGCCGCTCTTGTCTTTGGCTTTAGATATGTTTGGCGCCACTATTCAGGGAAGTTTTAAAAATTGAAGGGGTCTTCGATAAAGGTTGCTTTGCAGGTTATATTCCCTTTAATTAATATTTATCCTAACGTTCCGGTACCCCTTTTTCCTAGATGACTCACGAACATGTACCTGTTTGTTCCTGACTAATCACGAGCTGGTACCCTGGAAGATTCCGCCAGCAAGCACCCCCCCCCCCCCCTATAATATCGAAAAAGAAGAAACTACACCTACAAACCCTAGATTCATTCATAACCAATACCAGGAATCCATACCTCTACTTGGAATGCTTATCGCGGCAGATTTTCGTCTCGATGTGGCTAACGGTTTTTTGACGTTTTGACGTCACCATGTTAACATAACAAACAACTACGTGAGAGGGGAGCGCGCGCAAAGGTAACTTTTTTCTCTCGTAGGCGGGGCCAAAGCCGTCAGAGTGATCTTACGATACCCGATACGGCAGGATGAGCATTTCAAGTAGAGTTATGTATTCCGGCCAATGCATTGGTTTCAAAACAAAGTGCGAGGGTTTTTAGTTCCACATCTATATATATAGATGTGGGATTATTGCTAGGACCGAAATGTAATTGCTAGGACCCTATGTAGTAGTAAAAGTAGTGGTAGTGGTGGTGCTTGCGAGGCAGAGAGCTGCAGCTCACGACCCAAGAGCCCTTATTAATTTTTGTTGTATATCTCCCTCTGGTCTCCGCAGGTTCTCCTCTCATCTCCGTTGGTTTCTCAATGCGCTTGCGCGAAATCGCTATAGAGGGTAGCGTTGCCACTTCAACTCTTGCCAGACGTACTAAAGCTATCCTATTGTCCTTTGTCGATAATATTTAACCTAGTTTTGGGCCGTAAAATGTTTTTGGAAATTAATTTTCCAAATGTTCTGCAACTCTATATATCATATACTCAGTCAATATACATAAGTACGCCTTTAAATATAAATGAGTCAAATGACAACTTCTTTCCCGGTAGGGAGGCGTTGGCAATGGATCGCGAGTGGTTTAGGTCGCTGTTGCTACCTTATTTCCAATTCAGTTTGGGTAATGATAATTTAAATTTAAAAACGGTTCTATCACAATACCCATTGGGGCCCTCAGGGGCCGTAAATTTGGGCCCTTGATTTATAGAGTCCACTGATTTGACAAATAAATATGAACAATACGTCCATTAATGGGGCATGAAAAACTCTCACAGGCGTGATACCCGTTTGAGCCCTCGGGGGGTCGTAACTTTGGGCCCTTGATTTATAGCGACCACTGAGGCTACAAATATCATTAATGCGTCCATTAATGGGGCATGAATTTTAAAAAATTGATTTCTTAGAAACCGCTAAGACCACATAATGTAAATGATACGTCGATTCATGAGGTATAAATTTTTCTCTCGATAGCGATGCCCATTGGGGCTATTGGGGGCTCATACATTTGGCCGATGTGGAAATAATATTACCAAAAGTAGCATAAGTCCCAAAAGTGTGTCAGCTGTACCTTCGCGCCTATAAAATTTTCTAGTGAGACCTAGTCACACTATAGACTACATAACTAGCAACATTATATTTAGTCTATAGTCTGGCGCGATTTTCTCTCTTCGATTTACTCGCCCGTAGACATACGTTCTAAAACGGCTCACTCGGCGGCGCTGGAGTAACTCGATTTTGATGACGTATTTTCCGACCCCCTCTTCGTTTCCCTTTTTTACTTTGCAACAAACTCTCATTATCTACTATACCGTTCTGACACACTTTTGGGTTTTATGCTACTTTTGATATTACGGCTTGGCCGACTTGTCACTATTCGCCCCTCCTATTAAACGCGGCTTGCTCGATCTACATCTAAACAACTAAAATCGTAAAATAATCCGATACTTCGGTCCGATTGCTAATCGTGACGTAAGTGGTTGTTGACCGCCAAAACCTGTTTAAAATAGGTCGTTTCTTTTCAGGAACGTCATTTCAGGATTTTACAGGAGGGGGCAGAACTATAGAGCTCCGGAAAACCAGTTTTTTAAAAGGACAAAAACCCATCAAATTTCATATTTTTGGGATTTTTAATCGAAATAGTTATTGCATATTTGCTATTGATTTTCAGGATAATAGCGAGAACCAAAAATTTCCCAAGATATGCATGAACATTTTAAGATCATAGAAATCCAGGGGGGGGGGCAATGCCCCCCCTTGCCCTACCCAAATGACGTCCCTGTTTCTTTTCACTTAATTGTTTCGGGATTTCGGAGTAGGGTAAGAAGAGTAACTCTAGGACGTCATTTTACTCCCATTCTGTGGTGGAGAATAGTTTGTATCGGAGTAAAAACGTTATTTCAAAATTTCTGCCTTTGGCCTTTTAGCAGATAAATTCTGGCTAACGTTTTAGGGTAAAAAGAGTACACTTTTAGTCCGAGATCAGGCGAAAAGAAATCCCCTAATGAATTATGAATCAATCAAAATGGCGCCAAGCAGAAATCTTCTACGCGCGGCAGTGGCGTAGCTACCATGGGTGGCACCCAGTGCGGATATCATGGTGTGCTACTTACTAGTCAAAACGGGTAAAAAAAGTTTTTTCGAATTTCTCTAGTTGGTGTAAGTTTTTATTTTTTTCATGGTCGGGTGTCACCCCAAAGCGGTCCCAAACGGGTAGCACCCGAAAATGTTCAATTTAATCTTTCGAAACAAACCGATTTGAAACGTTTCTAAAGTGTCTAGTGTGAACGCGGCTCCTCTAGAGAAATGATAAAATTGGCGAATAAGTAAATAAGTCCATAATGAAAAGGGATAATAAAGCTAAACCCTAAACAAATTTGAAGAAATTTAAAAACTTACTAATAGCTCGTACCGATAGGTCTTTGAGCGGACAAAAACGCGAAACTCGGACCAAATAGATCTTCGAGTGAATAATTAAATTAAATTAAATTAAATAGCCAGAAAATCCAACGGTAGACCGGTTTCGTCCTATTTGGGACTCGTCAGTATCGTGCTGGAAATCTGGCTTGCGACAACGAGAAACTAAGCCTAAATATTAAAAATTTCAAAACGAGTTGCATAGCAATGGAAAGCCGAATAGGGGGAGAGTGGTGGAGATTATTATATACGTAATGTAAAAAGGAACCACCAATGGACTGCATTGTAAAGGATGATAAAATCGAGGGGCTAACCACTCTTAGAAAGTCTGTACACCGGATTACACTTAGATTACCACTGCCAAAGGCAGGGACTTCAAAGATTACGCGTAATCCCATTAGTACAGTCAAAGGTACGGCTCTGTACACCGGTTACGCGGAGTGATCATCCCCTCGGATAAAATTGGCGAAAAAGTAGATAAGTCGATAATGAAAAGGGATAATAAAGCTAAACCCTAAACAAATTTGAAGAAATTTAAAAACTTACTAATAGCTCGTACCGATAGGTCTTCGAGCGGACAAAAACGCGAAACTCGGACCAAATAGATCTTCGAGTGAATAATTAAATTAAATTAGGGGGATAATTTTTTAATATTTAGGCTTAGTTACTCTATTCGGTGTTATAGTCGCAAGCCAGATTTCCCGCACGGTACTGACGAGTCCCAAATAGGACGAAACCGGTCTACCGTTGGATTTTCTGGCTATTAAATTTAATTTAATTATTCACTCGAAGATCTATTTGGTCCGAGTTTCGCGTTTTTGTCCGCTCGAAGACCTATCGGTACGAGCTATTAGTAACTTTTTAAATTTCTTCAAATTTGTTTAGGGTTTAGCTTTATTATCCCTTTTCATTATGGACTTATCTACTTATTATTCGCCAATTTTATCATCCTTTACAATGCAGTCCATTGGTGGTTCTTTTTAACTTAACGTCCTCTAGAGAGAAACTGAGTCGGTCCTTAGTTTGTGAGGTTTGAGTATTAATGACGTCATAGAGTTCACGATGCGCAAGAGCAAGTCTAGAATCTAGAGCCCGGCCACCGCGGTGTAGACGTTGAAAACCGCAGACCCGATTCGTTCCTTTTTCCCGGTGCCTTCTTATCTGGAAGCTTACATTTTACAAGAAAAATGATAAATTTAGAAGAGAGGATGATGTCGACCGACAAACTATCTCCGCTTCCCGTCAATCAGGAAGCCGTAGCTAAATTGAATAGGTAATTATAGATTTGCCTTTTGGTTTTCGTTAGCTTTCAATGGCTCTCGATTTCGGCGTCTCTTTTGTCATAGAAAAGCTCCCCCGCTTACTTCCTAGTCTCAAAATGGCTAACCTTCCCTATGTGATTTTGCCAAAAATGATCGGACATCTTGGATCCTCGTTCGAAAATATATCTATATATGCATGTATCGCATAGTGTGTATCATAGGAGACGTTATATAAATTCTAAGCCTAGAGAGTGGTCTCATTGATTTTTTTCATTTATAAAGTAAAATCTATTCCCTCAGTTCGCTACAAGATGCCTTTTACAAAGACATGATTGAAAACTCTGCCAGTTACAATACCAGGGGTAATTGTTTTTGTATGAACTCTTTGGCCCCTGCAATGTTGTTAATTTTGCGAATATTTTTTAAGTTTGCCTGGAAAGAAAAATGCGTTTACCCTTCTTGGATGCGCAAACTGGAGTAGCGCAAAGTGATTGCTCCCTGTGGATGCATAAATGGCAAAGAATGCCTGGGTTAGCGGATGGTCAACTATATACTTACCCAGCTAAGAAATGGCGGAAGAAAAGAAGGCAGTATTTGATGAATGATCGTTACTTAGCGCGGAGAGTTAGAGATTCTGATGCTAATGATCTAGGTATTTTGTTAAACATAGTCCTGAAACTGTCAAGGGAAAATTGTATTGATTATAATCTTACATCTTAGACATTCACCAAATAAATGTGGTTGAAAATGCCTCGGCCAGATTAGATGATGGTACCGAGTGCTTTGATGGCATGATGAGATTAGCGGATGATTCCAAAGATTCTTGGTATAAAGAATTCGACGATCCTTCTGAAATGGGAATCCCCATGGATATGCCGGATCCTGATGACCCAGAAACTGATGTTGAGGACTATGAAGAGTTATACAGTACCAAAAAGAAGAAGAAGAAAGTGAAAGCTGCGGTAAGTCTTATGACAGTTGCTCTTTTTCTGAATTTTGTAGATGAAAAATTTCACATAAACTTGTCTCTATAGAGTACAAGAGGAAGAAAGAGAGAGAGAATAGAGTATACAGATGCGGAAAAACCTTACAGTTGTGAAAGTACGCGTCAAAGAAAATTTAAATAATAATTATGTGGTAATAACTAATACTTTTTGCTTTTGTTATATAGTATGTGGAATTCGCTATAAAACGCGGCCTGGTTTATCGTACCATTACAGTCATAGCCATAATAATAACAACAACACTAATAATAATTCAAACAACAGTAATTCAAATCCGCCACACAGTATGTCAACTGATTTGGCACTGACTGAAGACGATTCTACCTCAAACTCTTACTTTTCTTCGAGATCTGCCTCAAACCCACCGCCAAGTTCGCTGGTGCCCACCCCTCAAGGACCAATGAATCCATTAACGGCGGGGAATCCCACTGTAAATGTGGGGACACCCTCAATGACTCCAGGTGGGCCAAGCATGAATCCTCAATCTCAAATAGCACCTGACACGCAGAGAGGAATTACTGGTCCAGGACCTTCTCTGCCTCACATGATGCCAGGTCCTCAAATGGTTGTACCACCTCATTCCATGCCTTCAGGCCCCACTGCCATGCCCATCTCATCAATGAGTGGCCCTCCACCAGGCTTGCCTCAATCGGGAGCACCCGTTACGGCAGGAGCATCTACGTCCAATCCAACACCACCGTCATCGTCAACATCCATGTTGAATGTGTCGTCAAATTCAAATTCTTCTTCCGGCAATACCGGAGATGATCCTCTGGCAGGTTTGGTGAAATTTTCAAATTTCTGGCAGAATAGAGAAAATTAATTTAATCAATTAATTTGGATATATTAAATTGAATTAATTAATTAAATTAATTAATCTTAGGTCTAAGGAAATTTCAAGATTCTTTTCTGTCGTTCTTAAAGACACCCGGAGCTGCTAGCAATGGTAAAAGCAGACTAATATTTCCTAACGTAGAATTCCCTCCCTAAAAAAAATCTTGTTTTTATTTACTTTTATTTTATAATTTAATATGAATTTATATTAAATCAAGTGCTTAGGAAGCTAAGGAATAATAATAATTGTTCACGTCTCTAGATGAAACTGTCAATTAACATTTGTAAAAATAAATCTTAACTTCCATATTTGTGATTATTTCCCTATGGTTGAGGGGAAAAATAATACAGAAACGAACGCGTTTAATTTAAATTTAGCTTAGTTTACCCCTTTTTTGTAACATGTTTGACACTTAAATTGTTATTCCTTATCTTCCTTTGATTAGTGTAAAAGTTAGAGAAAATGATAATGTTAGTGGTTTTTTATCATGACTAAAGAGTCTGATAATTTTTATTAAACATACAGACTTTGTTACGTCGGCGCGTCCATGCCCTGTTTTACTTTTTAGCGTATTAACTTTGTAAGATGGGTTTTAAATGTATCGATTAACTTCCCCCGTTAATTGCATGCTTAAATTGCTAGCTAGCTTTGATTAATCGTAACTGAAAATATGGATAAGCCTAATTTGTTAAGCCAAAAAAAAAGAAAGGAAATATGAAACTGTTATAGCCGTGCATTTGTCTGTGTTTCTCGATGTCTGCTTGCACCATTGCATCGGCTCCTATCTTTCAGAATCCTTTCTTTTATTTCAAATAAAGCTGAAGCCCAGGCCAAATCCCTGCGTTCTAACCCAAGCATGTTTTTATTAGCATTGAAAGTTTTGCTTCATTTATTTTTTCAGTTTTAAAGTATTCGTTGTATAAAATCACAATTGTATCGCAACATTTAAGCAAATGTTTAATGCGCTTTAAATTTATTTTATTTTTCTTTAAAATTTGGTTAAATATCTTGCGCAAATAACTTCGTACAACGAAAAAGGTGATGTCTGTGCTGTTGTACAAATTTGTCTTTACAAAGAAATTGTAGATGCACTTAAAACTAGCTTCTTGCTGCATGATCTGTTTTTTCATGTAACATTATAATAATTTTAAAAAAGTCTGGATAATTCTTATAAACTTCAAGTATAATCTCCTGTTATATGGTGTTATTTTCTTAATTTCAATGGAAAGTTTTCTACCTTGGTTGTTGGATATTTCTCAAAACCTCTTTTGCACTCTTTATTTTTTAAATGTATGATCTATCAGTTTCCTAGTGTTAAAACTTTTGTGTGCACTTAAAACAGGTCAAAAAAGTGCTTCTGGTAAGCCTTTAGCCACACCCAGTACATACTGTGACTTTTGTCTCGGAGATAATTCCGAAAATAAGAAAACCAAGCAAGCTGAGGAGCTAGTTTCATGCGCTGATTGTGGACGCTCTGGTAATTATTTTCATTTCTTCCGTAGTATTTGTTTATATTAGATTTTAAACTTTTTTCAAATCAAAATATAAAAAGTATAATAAAGATCCTTGTAACGTTTTTAGCCCATCCGACTTGCCTACAGTTCACACCTAACATGACTCTCTCGGTAAAGAAGTATCGGTGGCAGTGTATTGAGTGTAAATCTTGCGGTCTTTGTGGTACATCCGACAATGACGTAAGTAGCAAAAATATTTTTTTATTTCCATACTAATATCACCAAAATTAACATTCATTTAAGGAACTAATAATGTCTCTAGAAATTAGAACAAAAAATTTAAAGGCTCTGTAAAGAGGAGATGTTGTTTGCTACATCTTTTTTGTATAATTTTGAGCTCTAAATATAGTTGTTTTGATATGAACTATATTTGTTTAAAATTCGATACATAATTTACAATTGTCTTTTTACATTCCCTTTTTAAGCAAGTTGCTATTGAACTTGCTACAACCTAAAGTAGTATAGATTAAAATCAAATATATTTTGAACAAATGCCCAAATGTGATTTGTGTTTTGCGTAAATGGATGGTTTAGCTTTTTAGGATGCATTTATGCGAGCTTATAGCGCACTATTTCCATTAGTCTGTTGGTTGCAGCCTGCGTTAAGTGCCACGTTTAAGCTCGTGTTGCAACCTGTGTTAAACGTTTGTAAAAATGTTTCTTCATTTATCAAGAACAGAATTTTTACCCTAATTTAAGCAATTTCTTGATATTTGAAGTTTAATTTCTATAATGCACATCCAATTATAATTGAATTATCACTAATTATCAAATAATTTCATCCAAAGCAAAAGCATTATTTATTTTCAAAAATCATAATGTATTTTTGGTTAATTACAGCAGGGTTAAAACTTTATTCGTAGATATTTTTAGAACCTTCACTTTTTCATTTTTCCGCTACGTTCTTCCATTTCCTATCTTAATTTTTTACCTTATTCATAAACTACTAAGCTTTATGCTATTTAAATCAAAGATACATTATTTAATTTAGTCTCATTATACACAAAATCATTTTGTGCTTTTAAGTGTTTTTTACAAAAACTAAACAGTTTTTGTCAAATGTGTGTAAAAAATGTTGGTAAGAAAGTTAGATAGTAGAAATTTTTTTTAAATTTCCGCAAAAACGCACATGTGAAATGTATACCAGTAGCCTTTTAAATAAAACACAAATAAATTGCCAAAGACTATTACTAAGATTTTTTAAATGTATCTTTAATTTGAGTTAGTATTACAAGCAAAGTGTTTCCTTTTAGGTTCGAACTTTTTATTTTCACTTTAAAATTAACTTTACAGTAAAGATATTTCCAAAAAATTTCATTTATTTCAACCTTTTTTTCTCGAGAGCCCCTAAATTGACTATTTTCTTGCTATCTCTCTTTCTCTGCTAGCTAC
This sequence comes from Leiobunum rupestre, assembly GCF_980474605.1. NCBI lineage: Eukaryota > Metazoa > Arthropoda > Arachnida > Opiliones > Sclerosomatidae > Leiobunum > Leiobunum rupestre. The sequence continues at coordinate 37,078,792 of NC_143393.1, read as the reverse complement.
TCAATGTGCACATTTCACAAGTGAGTAGCATTTGTTTGTAATCAATATAAGAACAACTTGAGGCAAAGCATTGCGTGTCGGTTTTACTTCAGGCGGTTCTTTTAAAATATGCCAAAATCCCATACCAAACAAATGCTGCGTAAAAAAAGCTCAAAAATAGATTTTCATTGAAATTAGTAGCTAAGGTTTATTTTTTGTCAAACAGAAGATTATTAAATTTATTATAAACCAGAGCACTTATGTTTTTGGTTTAATAAATTAAATTCCTGAAGTATTATTGATACCAATGTTGAAATTGCCAGAGATATTAGAAAAATGTCATGTTCGATTCGAAAGAAAACATTTTGCCTTCTCCTCAGTCTCTCCTTTGGTTTTCCATTTCCTCGAACAAAAATTAATTAGTTTTCATTATCATTTCTTGACTTTTTTCCTTCCTTTGCTTTGCTCATAACAATCCCGAATGATTTCAATGTTGCCGTTGCACAATTTTTAAATTTTACATTTTGAGTGTTCAAAAATTATACTTGGCTAACTTGTGGTTGGAAGTGCGTGACACCATTTAATCCAACATTTAAATGCACGAGTTTCATCATTTTTTTTTGGGAAGAATTTATGCAACCCAAATAAAAAATGTAATTATAAACTTATAAATATACTTTGAAAACTACAAAATGTTTAATTTAAAAGAGCATGTTTTTAAATTTTATATAACATGTTTTTTCAAATTATGTTGGTAGGGTGTTATCTCTTTTGAAAGTAGCGTAAATGTTCAATAATTTATATAAGCCAGTTTTAATAATGTAAGGCATTTTCCCATAATTAACAAAAATACAGAAACCTAGGTACTTAACTTGGGTAGTTAAATTTTTACAAAATTAACAATTTAAACACTTCTTGGCAAGTTGTTATTGAAACTGGGTTATTGGTAATTTTATAAAATTTTGATATTGAACTATAGATAAGGTATTGCTGGTTCAGGTCATTGTTTCTGAAACATTGCCTTTCTTTTTAAGGACCAGCTCCTGTTTTGCGACGATTGTGACAGAGGATATCACATGTATTGTTTGACGCCTCCCCTTTCAGAACCTCCAGAAGGTAAGTGTTGTGGAACTCGTGGCCTGTGCAAATGGCTGAAGGTTGGAAATTTTTAAATTGAGAGTGCTCAATTTTCTGTGATGTTTTTAATGGAAATAGGCTCATGGAGCTGCCACCTTTGCATTGAAGAATATGGAAGAAAGTAGAAGAACTTAGACAGTATTAAGTATACAATATATTTTAATGTATTTAAAAGCGTTCTATACACTTGATTATTTGAGTTGATTAAACTCAGCCCCAATTTATTTTGACGTTTTATACTAGTAACAAACTTAAATACATTAATGTTATTAAAAATTATTGTTGAGGAATTGTACATTAATTTGTATTAGAATAAATTTCCCCAATTCATAAAAAAATATATTTTTGGTTAAACAAAAGCAAATTGAAACAAGTTTTTTGATTAAAAGTTTAAAACAAATCAGGGCTATCGCTGTTGAACATTGGATTTTGAGTTATACTAATATCCATAGCTTGGGTACCCTGAGTTTGAGTGAAATATGAACCTTCAAAACCATTTTCAGCATTTAAATTTTCTTCAGTAAAAAGCTTCAAGGAGGACATCGCTTCTTGGAAATCTGAGTAATGTTTGAGATTAGACCTTACCTATAAAGGAAAAAATTGGTTATTGATGTTTTCTATAATGAACCAAAACAACTTCAATATTTAATTACCCATTTGGAAAGGTATTTAGTATAGCGTTGGTTGAACTGAAAACGTTCGTCAACAATTATCAAAGCACCCCAATCACTAATATGCCTAATACAACGACCAAGAGCTTGGTTTAGGGCTCTAAACGCTTGCATTTCATACCAATCATTACCAGACAAAAATGACTGATTGGAAACTTTACGGATGTCATTGAATTTCTTTTTAAGGTCCACTTGAATGTCTTTGAAGTTTGGATAGGGTATTCCAACTGTAATAACCGCCCTGGCTTTGTTATCAGCAAAGTCCAAGCCCTCGCTAACTTTACCACGACATACTGCTAGGAACAACGCCCCTTCCCTGTTATCAATAGCGCAGTAAAATTCATCCATTGCCTCCTGGAATTTATCTTTACTGCCTCTTCCTCTAGGCTCAACTATGACTATTTTATGCTCCTAAAAAATGAAATTTACAAAGTGCTGTAAATATTACAAACTATAATATTATTATGTACCAAAAATAAAGATTTTATACCTCAATCTCTCCAAAAAGGCCAGTTGACGTCCATCTTGTAGCTAATTTTTCCATCACGGTATACGATGACAGGAAGCAAAGTACCCCATAAGGAACATTTTTGCATACTTCCAAAATTAGTTTGCCCAGCTCGTCTTGAAATTCAAACGTGTCCATGTTTCGGTAGACAGCTTGAAGAGATCCCCCTAAGACAGTGATAAGTGAATGTAATACCATTACCGAGAGGTTAGAGCATAAGCAAAACAGCACCAACCATTAGGACCTTTCCCCATTGTTCCAACCCAAACTTGGGACTTCTTAATGACGTGATTTGCTTCAAGTTGAATTGGAAATGGCATTCCGAGTTCAGATTGGAAGGAGTCCATTGGTGATAAAGTACCCGATGTGACTATTAGTGAGTGGATTTTTTCACTTATGTCTGAAAATGCGACACCCGGATTAAGGCACCATATGTGTAGGTGAAATTCCCAGCCCATGGAGGTTTTCTTTTTTCTCCAAACCCCGTTTTGGGACGATGCAAAAGAATCATTCCTAGCTGCACTTTTGACAACTACCACCTTATAGTCCGATACATATATTTGGTTTTTCATGAATATATAATTCAATATTAGACTCATTTGTTTCAGTAGGAACATAGTTGCTGAGCTTGGATATTTTTTATTTATTTGATGGTCAACTTCACTTTCTTTGTTATACTCCTTATTTTTGTTTTTTTCATCCTGAATTTCATTGTTGAACTTTTCTATACTCTTGTAGTTGTCAGATCTCACTCCTACATTGGCCAGAATCGCTAAAAATTGATCTCCGGACCAAACTTTGCAGCCTCTGTCATATTCCCTATAATCATTTAGGTTGCTTTCGTTGCTTTTTACGAATGTACAGAGACCGGAGAAAATTTGGGCCATGAGTAATGTATCCGACTTCCATTCTGGCCTATATTGGGCAAATTCATCCAAATCTTTCACAGCAACTGACATGGCTTCGAGGGATAATGTTAAACTTGCACCGTCTCTGGCTACATCCTCCAAATTGTGAGCCTCGTCCAATATAACAATGGTGTTTTTTAGACTTATATTCATGCTTGATCGAATAGCCGCATCCATTATATAATTGTATGGTGCGATAATTAACTCGGCATCTTGCATCAAATTTCTAATTGCGTAGTAAGGGCAAGCCCCATGTCTGGAACCAACTTTAACTAAATCTTCAATGTCCCAACCTGTAAAATGCTTCTCGTAAGCCAATTGCTCATGAGATATTCTGTTAGCCCTGTGGTAATATTCACAGGAAATTCCTCCAGGGGTATCCAACAATTCTTGGCAAGCTTCGTTTATGTTTGGAGAGTTTTTCACACATCCATTTATGCATGTCCTATCTCGGCTTGATAAAATGCACATAGGAACATTTTTGTAAGCGGTTTTGTTGAGCTCCCTCACAATTTGTGCCACCTGCTTGTGGGTTCTGGTGCCAAAGTAGATCTTTGGTAAAGGAGGTGGTTTCTTGTTATCATTAGATTGTTGTTCTACCTTTTGTGTTGGTTTTCCTGGATTAGTTTTTGATTTTTCTACTTTAGGATTTTGTAATTGGTCTGGTACTGCGATTATGTTTGTAATTTTGTTGATGACAGCTTCTTTCAGCACTAATTTTGTCTCGATTGTTGGTTTGTTAATTGTTACAGGCATACTAATAATATTTCCAGTGGCATCTATTTGTAAGACACTTGGATTATTAATAAAGACTTCTTGTTGCAAACCGTTTGGGGTTTTAATTGTTATCAAAGATGGCTTCAGTATCAAAACTCCTGGATTTGATGTCTGTGCATTTTCTTCTATACAAATTTTCTTGGATGGTTTAAAGTCTTCCAGGTCCTTATTTTCATCATCATCAACATATATAACTCCTTTTGGTTTAGAGTTTTTATTACCCCGCCTTTGACGTGATGTACTGGGAACTTCCGGAGTTTTAAAAGATTCGGCATTCAAGCTTAACTGCTCGATACGGGATTTCAAAACTTCCTTTTTGCTGGTGCATGGTGATGATTGATTAATACAAGGGCTGGAGACATAGCCTGTTGAACAAGATAGGTTCAATTCGCTGTCTGAACAACTGTCAACATCAATATATGGAATGTCTGAAGACATTGTTTGTCGTTTTATTTTCTCTTTTGATTGCCAGGCCATAGCAGCACACAAAAGTGCTAGGCTTTTACCACTTCCAGTTGGTGATTCCAGTAGACAATTTTCTTTTCGATTCAAACACTTCAGAATCCTTGAAGAAACAAATAAAATTTTTTAACACGCGAATGGAAGACAGTTATCATATTTTAAAAACTGACCTTTCCATCATTGATAATTGGCTTGGATAGGCTTTCACTGGAAACAAAACCTTGCAACCTTGAATAGTATATGGAATGTAATCGGTATTCTCCATGGTTCATTTACTAGAAAAAACTAAACTAACTTTAATGTTTCTAATTTCTAACCGTTAAATGTTATCCGTATCACATTCATTTCAGATTGATTTATTAAACTTTCACGATTCACCTTGCAAACTTCCCGCCAAAAAAAAACCAACGGGATCTTTTCCAAAACAGAAATTATAGCAGACAATTTTTAAAAAGATTTTAAAAGGTCACTAGCTGCATCAGGGTTGGACCAAAGATAATTTAAACTCGTACCCTAGATTCGAAATCACTCTTCCCGCCGGAACTCAGAAAAACTCGCTCCATGGTTTGCGCCTTACCGCAAACCGATGGAGCCCGATTTTTCTGAGGTCACGTGCCAGAAGATTGTAAACACTTCGTAACAAAACCGTCAATTGGAAAGCTCTCAGTATTCGAATCTAGGGTACGAGTTTAAATTATCTTTGGTTGGACATAAGGATATTTTTTTTAATAGTCAGCCTGACCAGCCTTGGAAATAAGATTTAAAAAAAAAGTTTTATGTTTTTAACATAGAGATAGAAAAGAAATAGAGGGAAGATTACCGCGTTAAAGCACCCCTGTTTTTGACCGGGAAAATTCTCCCCCCCCCCGCGCATGTATGATAGCGGAGATAGGCAGAATTTGCAACGCCATCTATCCTTCTTTTGTTTACATAAATTGACAGTTTATTTTCAAAAAGGCATAATGTATTTCATTTCACCGCGCGTCGACGGCGCCACGTAATCTGCCCATTTTATGGCTTCCTACATTGGCGAAAAGGGGGTCGGCACTCGCGGTCAACTTCGCCAGATACAATAGTGCCTCTATTTAAAAATAAAAATAATAATCAGCTAGGCTAATACCCAAGGCACCACCCATAGAAATCGGATAACAAACTAGAACGCTTAATCGAATGGTTGACAAGGTACCGATTAGATTCTTGGCTAAAACGACAGTAACGCCATCTGCGGTGCCTAAAGAGGCACGCTCGCGCGTAACTTGGTTAAAAGTTTTACCCCACCCCATTAAATTAATGTAAAGTTGGCGATAATTAAACGTTAATTAACCTACCAAATGATATAAGAAATATTCCACTGTCAATTTTTCCCGTTTATATGAACTTAAATTTAATATAAAATCGTCTTGAAAAATCGTTTATCGCTTTATAACATTCAAAAATAATATTTTTCCCGCACCATGTAGATAACCGAGCATCTGCTCGTCTAGGTAAAGTTTGTGTTGTCAACGCGCGTATTAGAAAGAAAAATGGGATTTTAGAAAGTAGGTTGTAATTCGGAACGATATTAATACTTTTCACGAATTTTGTCATCGGTGAATTATAAATATGACTTGAAATAAGTTTCAAGGTTTGTTTAAAAGCTAGTTTCATAACTTTTCATCCATTGTTTCGTTCAGAATGTATCTTTAAAGTAGACGAAAATTTTAAGGCGCGGAATCTTGCCCAGTCTTAAGCCTCGGTTTAATCTACTGCGTATTTTGAAACGGAAAAACCCGATTACTATCGTTAAATCTTTGTTAAATGATGGCGAACGCTCCTTGTAATAAGAAACAAATAACGAAATACGTTCTAAGCTTATTTAACGCCAAAAATTCCACGTATTTCGTTATTTGTTTCGTATTAAAAATATCATATTATTAATCCAAGATTTAACAATAGTAATCGGGTTTTTCCGTTTCAAAATACGCGCGTTGACAACGCAAACTTATTATATTGTTAATTTTAATAATTTTAATATTATTTTTGAATTTTATAAAGCAATAAACGGTTTTTCAAGACGATTTTATATTACATTTAAGTTCATATAAACGGGAAAATTTGTATGTTGAATATTTCTTATATCATTTGGTAGGTTGATTCGCTCGCGATCTACATGTCGAACAGTCTCATCGGTGTCGCGTTTTCTTTTCAAAGCATAGATTTATTCCTTACGGCAGTCAGTATGAACTTAAATTGAAGTGACCCCTTATTCCGACTTTCCCATCATTTTGTCTCACACAACCTTCACAATAGCTTCATTTTCAAGCGATTTATTGCAAAAATAACAAGAGTTAGCTGGGTGGTAAATTTTAAACGCGGTTACACGAAGAGCGGCGGATGCGTTTTAAGTCAACGAAGGCGCAAAATTGTAAGACGCGTTTCAGGTACAACGTTAAAACCGCGATTACGACACAACGATTGCTCGTATGTAAAATGTTCATAGAACATTTTTTGTGGGAAATAGCCGGACCCTAATGTTCATACTTGGGTTTATAGCCATACATACAATACTAACGTAGATATTCGTGATGAACCATTACTGTGCACCGGTTTTCCCCATAACCATTGCTCGTAAAACAACTATTTATAACAGTAACCTGTTAAAAGATATGTTTTTGTTTGAGTAATTACTACTTAAATATTTAATTACGGAGTTTTGAACCATTCTTCATTTTTTATTTAAAAAACTATCTTTCTATGATTTGCAAGAAACGCGTTTTCTAGTGCGTTCTTAGCGATTGGAAATTATGGTAAAAAGAAAACTATTTCTAACACTAACCTGTGAAAAGATATGTTTTCTTTTGAGTATGTACTCTTACACGATTTGATTACTTTAATTAAACATAAGCTATTTTAAAGATGTAAAAAAAACCGCGTTAGCGTCGAGCTAAAGTCGGCCATTTAATTTTAGGCGAAATAGAGTGTTAGTTCACCAGTTTGGCACCGATGGCGTAACTTTCGTTGCCAGCCAAACGAAAAGCATGGGCCAAAGGCAGGGTTTTTTAAAAGTTCTAATCGGAACCCGCGTCAAAATTTCAAAAATCGTTCTAGTTTGTTATCCGATTTCTATGGCACCACCTTAGGCCTAAGTCATCATGCGACTTTTGAAGCCCTTAATTCAGGTGGCCGGATTACAATGCGTAGGAGGGTGGTGGCAAGCCCTGCATGCCACGAGATCCGAGGGGCTAACCACTCCCCGTAATCGGTGTACATGCCTGTACCTTTGACTGTACTAAAATGATTACGTAAATGAGTACAGATTTAGCACTACCAAAGGCTGTACTCATTTGTAATCGGTGTACAGATTGTAAGAGAGTGGTTAGCCCCTCGACGAGATCGAGCCAACAGCTTCCTACACTAACTATTACCGTTAACCTAGACAAGTTTTTATGGAAGGGGAAACCGAAGAACCCGGGGGAAAACCCCTTAAACCAATGGGGAGAGAACTTGCAAACTCAACGCAGAAGGAGTTGTTCCGAGTTTTCACCCAGTGCCACAGGCTGGGATCGAACCCGGCTCCTCTTGCTGCGAGGTGAAAGTGCTAACCACTCCGCCACCCCACCATTTAAAAATAACTTTAGAACATAATCGTTACCTGAGTTCCAAAACCAGATATCTAAAAAAGTTCAATTTTCGAAAAACGACTTTTTGTAGTTTTCAAACTTGCTCCTCAATATTTTTCAAATATATTAGGTTATTTTACACATTTTATAGGTGTGTTTTTAATGGTGAATTTATTTTCTTTTTATTTCTTAAGTTGAGTAAAAAAATATTTATTTGTTTTTGGCACTGAAATTTTTAGTTCAAAAACCACATAAATCTGTTTATTTTGGTTTTGAAATATTCCAAAGTGTAATATATTGATTTAAACCTTATTTTCTAATAGATTTATGTTACACTAAGTATTTTTAAAGTCAGAACACAAAAATATTTTAATAGAATATAAAATACATTCGTTTTATAAAGACTATAATTGAACATGGAATATATATTAAGTATTTAAAAAAGAGCAAACATTATGGTATTTTTGAGAAAAACTTTAATGTTGTTTAACTTAAAGGGCCCCACCGGCGTTTGAAATCCGTCAGTTTCCCGCGCGAATCGCGGACATAGTCTCTTAGCTATTGATACACTTTTTGTGGCAATAGTCACTTGACTACTACGACATTGTGTGTCATTAGGGAAGAAACTATTGACACCCTAGAAATCTCATAGGTAACTATAATGCTGCCGTGTAACTGGAAAATTGATCAAACGCCGTGGCAGACGATAGCCAGATCTCAGCCAATCAGAGCTCAAAGACTGGTTCTGCCAAGAGTTTAACGTCACCAGAGAGAATGACGTCACCTAGCTCATTACTTTTCATTACGTTACCAAAACCGAATTTGATCATAATTCTTCAAATACGGCGCTCTCGGCGAACCACAAGTTTTCTACAGACATAACTTTTTTAATTATTTTTAATATTTTATTTATTATTTTATTTACAAAAATGCCTTCGCGGTGTTTTATTCCGTTCTGTAAAAAGCGTCGATATTCCGGTCGCGAAAATATGAAATTTTCAAGTAATAAACATTAGGCCTCGGCTAATAAACGGTGGGAAATTTAGATGTTTAGGCTTAAAGTTTATGAAGCGCACCTGCAAATAAAACGGAGCCATCTTCTTCCAAATAGGTTTACAGATTCCTTATTACAAATATATTTAAGAAAACAAATATTAAATTTAATACTTTTACGATTATGTTTAAGTTATTACCGGCAAGCTGTTACGATCTCAAAATCGAAAAAACCCAGTGAAATCCTACGGGAATTTCCCGAGCTTGGCTGTCGATTGCATCAAGGATCCTATATGTTAGAAGGATAGGTAGCCCTCCAGCCAGCCCGTGTTTTCAAAACGCCGTCGATATTAAGAGAGCCTCTAAACGTGGGACCTCTTGTTTCTATTCCCTCAAGGACAAATTTTGCGCTTCCTCCATATTTTGTCCTTGACGGAGTCTAAAGACGTATTCTCTATCGCGCATGACCCACCGACGGCGCTGCCATTTTTCGTCCCTCGCCTCATATCCTTCTAACATATAGGATCCTTGATTGCATCGTCTGCGATTGACTCCCGCGAGAGTAGCGAAACCACTCTACGGCCTCTCATTGGCTGAAGGTTCAAAACGAACTGGCGACAAGCTCGGCCGTAGGCGGCAGCATTCTAGTTACCTAAATGGGTTAGAGTATGCAATAACTGCTGGCCTTACCGGGGAGTCGGGGTCCGGCTCTTGTAAACCATAAGGGCGGTAGCGCACTGGGAGATGTTAGCTCTGATCAAATGGTCCTATCTCCACCTCCGACTTCGGTCACTTTTGGGCTTCGGCTCAGGCTATCGGAGATGGTCCAGGCAAACTGGCCGCCTCGGAGGACTGTTTAGCCCGCTATAGGACGGCGGGTCTCCGTACGAGGCGCAGTGGTCCTGTTTCCTGGCCTTTTGGGGCAACACCGGGTGTCCGGTGCCAGCTTTAGGAGTTCATTCTGAAGGGTATGGCTGGATACTGAGCTTCGGCTCAGGCTAGCGGAGAGGATCCGTGCAAACTGGCGACCTCGGCGGATTGGGTAGCCTGCTGTGGGGCGGCGGGCCTCCGTATGAGGGCACGGTGGTCCTGTTTCCCGGCTGTGCCGGGTTACTTGGGCTGCTGTGTGCTCGTCGTTCCCCTTTAGGAGATCTCTCCAAAGGGTTTGACTCTTTGCCTCCGTAGGTAGGGTGTCGGCTGGAGTTGCTACAGCATCCACTCTTAATCCCACAGCTGTGTGCGAAGTGGGAATTGGTCTACCCATTGCTGCACCTTCTGCTGGGTTGAGTGGCTTGCGTCAAAGGTGCGACCATCAGTAGTAGGGTACTACTACCCATGCTGGATTTGTCACCTGTCCGGGCTAGGTGGACGCTGGCGTAGGGCACTATGATGATAGGCCTCCGGTGGTATGGTATCTGTTACAAGGTGCACCGGGCTATAAATTCTGACACACTAGCTGACACACGGTACTTTAAATAATTATTAATTCGTATTTTCATAGTAAAAAACTAATGGATTTATGTATTAATTATGCGTCTAAGATTTCAATTAGACGCCAGCTCCAGACCTGATGAGAGGCTAGTCGTTGTATTGTAATTAAATATTTTAATACGTACTATTTAATTATTTATCTTAGTAACATTTCTTATTGACACAAAAATTGGATTGTGTATTTCTTATTGACACACAAATTGGTTTGTGTATTTCTTATTGACACACAAATTGGCTTGTGTATTTCTTATTGACACACAAATTGGTTCGTTTCCTAGACGGCGCTTTTATACTATTTCATATATCTATGGCGTTACTCACTTACAGATCAAATATACTTTTTTTAATGTCCATTGTCCAAAGACTTCATTTTTCATTTGAAAAAGAAGCGACGTTTACGACAAATTTTGTATGAGTAAACTTAAGTCGATTTACTAGGAAGAATAAATTGTGTATTTTTCTTAATATTCAGCAAAGTTGTGTTTGAATCTACAACCAATTAAAATTTACCACCAATACAGCAGCTGTTCCAATTTTACGAAGTCAAAGGCCTATGCACTAGAAGAAAATGGAAACTTTATATAATATGAGAAGTCCGGGTAATTATTCATTTTCTCTAAATTCGTTTCCATTATTTCAATATTAATAGCACATATATCTATTAGCCGTTAGACGACTCATGCGTGAGGCCCAAGAATTAAGTACTCCGACAGAAGAGTACTTTGCTCAGCCAGTAGAGGATAACCTTTTTGAATGGCATTTTACTGTCCGCGGCCCACCAGACTCTGAATTTGATGGTGGTGTGTATCATGGAAGAATTATTCTGCCCCCTGAATATCCAATGAAACCACCAAGCATTATTCTTTTAAATGTAAACTCAACTTTCATTTGTTTACTTTTGATTCTTAACAACTGAATTTTTCTTCAAATATTAGCCAAATGGAAGATTTGAGGTTAACAAGAAAATATGCCTTAGTATCTCTGGACATCATCCTGAATCATGGCAGCCTTCATGGTCAATACGGACAGCGCTGTTAGCGTTAATTGGCTTTATGCCAAGCCACGGAGGTGGCGCAATTGGTTCCTTAGATTATTCAGCTGAAGAAAGAAAAGTTTTATCGAAACAGTAATCATCTTTTTAACAAAACTGTTGTTAGTATTAAGTTTATAATTTATTTTCTGTCAAATAGATCAAAATCTTGGGTTTGCACAGACTGTGGTACTTTAGGGTCAATTTTAAAGGACCGTTCGCAAGGTCCAGAGTCATTAGAAACATCCTTAGCTGCGAAAGAACTCGCAACTCGAATTTCTTTTAAGGTATATTACTAATTTATGAGAGAGAAAAAATATGATAACTACTGATTTGTCATAGGGCGAAAGCACTGAATCTTCCACGGATAAAAATGAGACTGGTAGTCATAAATTACTAAGTATGGATAGTGAGCAAGAAACGGATAGCAATTCACAGTGTCCTAGTGAATCATCAACTAGTCTTAGACAGCGGTTAGTTTCCTCAGATTCCAGGCCTTTAGTTCAAGAACCTCAGAATTCTACTCAAGATTCCTCGGAGGGAATTCCTTGGAACATGATCATTGCGCTTTTGAGTCTGGCTATTCTTTTGTTGATTGTCCGCAGGGTATTCTTTGTTTAAGCTTAAATTGTGATAGTAAAGGGCAATTGATTAATATATTGTGGTAACAAATGAAAAATATTTTATAATTATAATTAATATTCCCCACCAATTATTTAATAGTACAGTTTAAATATTTTATCTACCCTGAGTTAAGTTGTGCCCTTTTTAACTTTTGACTTAAAATGGCTTTTGGGGAAAATTGCCTTTAAAATGTCTTTATTCGCTAGTTGGAAGTGTTTTAATAGTTTATGACAAATAGAAAAAAAACACCGGTTTTGAATTAAACAATCCAGATTTTATTTTAAGTATAATTTACTTTGATGCTTTTGTTGGTGAAGAATGATTTTGCTTTTAGAGAGTTAATTTTTGATGCCTTCCAAGAAATAAATACCTGAGTATATTTACTAATAGTGTAACCAGAAGTCTATAATAACACCTTTGGGGAAGTGTGGAAACAGTAAAATTTTCTTCGGAGCTCTAAATTTCATAGTTTATGGTGAAATTTGTACATGACAGGTGTGGTTTTATTATTTCCCCAGTGGCGCACCCACCCCAGGAAGAAGAAGAAGAAAATAAGCATGACCGGAGGCTTCATACGACATGTTTGCTTATCACAGGGTTGCCACACGTCAGGGAAAAGTCGAGGAATTTAAAAATGGGCCTAAAAAGTCAGGGAATTTTAAGAATTGGTAAGAATTCAGGGAAAAGTCCGGGAATTCAATTTTATCTGGGCACTTTTTGAAGGTAATTTAACTCTAGATGTATGTAAAATTCCACGATTATCATTTATTTCCTCGAATGTTTTACTTATTTTTCAACATTGCAATAACATTTTTACTGAAATATAAGTCCATCGAAATTGATTAACTTCTGGCAGACCCCTTAAATTTTTCAAATTATCCTGTATAGTGGCGCCAAACATTTTTAAAGCCAAAGGCAAGAGCGGCCAGAGCTGCAAACGTTGGTGTTCCACATATAGTGCGTTTGTACTTATAGGAACCTTGGGTGTTCCACACCAAATACCTGAGGTTATATTCCCTTTAATAAGTCAGGGAAAATACCTTAAAATGGTTAGGGAATTTGAATCTTAAAATTTTGTGGCAACCCTGTTATAATCATTACAAACACTACCTAGAAATGTTTGTGGCCTCATAGAAAAAATTCCTGGGTACACCACTGCATTCCCCTTGATAGGGTTGCTATGGAATTCTGGTGTAATGTCTTTCACTGCTGAATTTTAAACAGTTTTATCAAAACAGCTTCACCCATTGGAACCTGAAAAATAATTATGGGAAATTTGCTTCACCCAAAATATGCCTAAAATTTACTTAACCAACATTTTACCAATCTTTATTGGTAAATTTTCAACTGAAGTACCTTAGTTTTTGCTCACTAACCAAGAAAAGTACTAACAAATTCCTCAACTATAATTTACATATTTGGTCTAATAAGTACAATGTAGTAAGACTTGCAACTTCCGATTTATACACCTCAAGAATCACCAAAGTTAAAAGAAATTTACTGTTAGGTATAGAAATAGTGGATATTGACTCCTAACAGCTGAGGTGCATTGATTTGGCAAACAATTATATACCTTTGGATTTTAAATTTAAGGTTCAAATATCTTTACAACTAATTACTATCAATACACCTAAACTTTTTACCTTCTACTTAAAATTGCCCTTTAATATTAGTAAATTACATTAAGCCAATTTAGGTTTTTACATAGATATATTATAAACAGGAAATAATAATTGCAATAAGTGACCAGACAGGAAACCTGCAAACATACACGCAAAGACAAATTCAAAGCCATTTTATTAGTTCCAATAACTTCAAACTTTGTAGCCATAGCTTTCAATAACTTTCTTATATTTCTCAATATTCTTCTTTTTGGAAATCTTCAGTTTTGCTTGTTCTTTAATTTTCTGTAACACAAAAGATAATTTAAGGCTCTCTTTTCACTTTTCACAACTTTAAAAAGTAATTCAAAATGGCTTCAGATTTACATAGGTGATTTTCATTACTTCTCAAAAAATGTAGGTAAGATTTTTTTTCATCATTTACATTTAACTATATTATGCATAATAATAACAATATTAACCTCATCAGATTTCTTTTGCCTGTAGAAGACGGCAGCTTTGGCTTTCCTCTTCATTTCCAAGGAAGCAATGACACCCTGGTATTTCCATCCAACTTCGTGAGACAACCTGCTCAAAGTACAGAACTAAAAGGAAAATTCTTAATTATTATTTAGTATAAAGAATGTAACTTAGTTATAGCTTAGCATAGTCAGGCTTAGATCGAGTTATCATGGAGATCATGGTAGGTAAGAGTTCATCATAATCTTAAAAACTGAGATTCATAGTTAAGTATAATTACTTTTCTTCGAGGAAGCAGCTTCAAAACTTTCAAAGCCGCAGGGACAACCATACGCTTTTTCTTATCATAGGGAGGAGGAATTCCTTCGAAGATCTTTAGCCTAGATAAGGCAGTATCACCACGAGTTGTCTTATGGGGAAGCATGCCTCTAACAGTTCTCCAAAAGATCTTGCTGGGGGCTCTGAAGTGGTAAGGCCCTCTAGCTGGGTTCACATTGCACCTCTTACGGAGGAATGATAAATACTTCACTATAATATAATAGAGTTGTTTCAGAATTACTCTTAACAATCACGTTGGTTGTAATTGGCTAATATAATCACATTTGTTTCTAAAGAAACTTCCAGATATGCAAATGCCTTCGCATCTCACGACTACAATATGTTGACCTAAGAACAGAAAACTATGGTTAACTTCAAATCATTAATACGCAAACATACGATAATAAAAGGTGGGAATCAGTTGGTAGTGCATGTTTATGTAATCAAATTTTCTCAGTAATTCGGTATAATTATCCATCATTAAGTGGCGATTTTTCATAGTGTCTAACTTAAACTTCTTTTTACCTGTTAACAACGCCTTAGCCGTTAAAGCTGCTAGTCTTCCTAGCAAATGTCCGCGTCCATCAATAATGATGGGCTAGAAGAAAAAGGTTCTATCATAAAATCATTGTTTCAAATAATGAAGACGTGATCTAGTTAATGTCTAACAAAATCAGATGGTAGTGCATGTAATTGAAATCAATGGGAAATATTCATGTTGATACATATTCATCATTAAATTTGCGAAGTAGGCCTATCATATAAGACACGTGTATGCCAAGGCTTAATTATGAAGAAGAAAATAACTTGGCTAACCTTTATTAATATCAGTTATATAGTTTTTGATATTCAATTATTAACTTGTATATTATAAAACTGCTCTTTAAAAATGTTTTTACACTAATTTGGTCTAAGAAAATAAAAATATATTACCTTATTTGAAAAGCCCGTCATGATGAATGTTCCGAAAAACCGAAATGAACGAAACGCCGCTGACTATTTTTTCGTAAGTATTGATATATGGGGTGTAAAATGTTCCATCACGGGCTAAAGACGGCCAACTGAGTTTAGTTTGAAAACGATTCTATGCGCTTACGTTGGTTGTATTTAATCGAAAATTATGTTTGTTAGGCAACCCTGTTACACACATTAAAAAAATTCAAAATTGGGTAGTTTACGGTAAGCCTTAGTTGGGTTCCGTTTCAGCATGGTTTCAGTTTCAGTCATTTTAAAAGAATCAAAGTTATTATATCATAATAGTGAACTGAACAATGATAAGTTTTCTCACAAAATCTTTGTGAAACAGTCTTTAAATCTGCTTTTTGCGCCTCTCATTTTGTTAGATAAAACATAAATATACTTGTTATAGGCCTTAGCTAAAGTATAAGATGTCCAAAATAAGACTTTTACAGCAAAACAGTAAGGAAGTCCCATATAAGTTTAATGTAAAATGCTTTATTTAATCTTGGATAGTTATTTAATCAAATAAACTAGCCGCTTCTATGTCCAAAAACCAATGAATGGTAAGGAAGTCTCATATAAGTTTAATGTAAAATGCTTTATTTAATCTTGAATAGTTATTTAATCAAGTAAACTAGCTGCTTCTTTGTCCAAAAACCAGTGAACATAACCTTTATTAAGTTTCACTTGAGATGCGGGAAGTGGTGGAAGCTGAGTGCCTTGCAAGATTTGCTAAAAATAAAAGTCTATATAGTTTTAAATATGATCTTAAATCTGGAACTTGGATGCATACCTTTACAATAGGTGCCTTTCCTACCCCTATAGCAGCAAACATTGCGCAAAGAGAGTTGTTGATTACTGGGAATGTTAATGTGACTCTGCATGGTGGTGGTTTTGGGGAATCGCTAATTGGCGCAACCCATCTACTGGTTTCCTAAATAAATAATACAATTATGGTAAAAAAATGTTAACTATGCACAAAAGAAAAGAATTACATGTAACAGTTTGTGCCCAGGAAATAAGGAACAAATATGACCGTCAGGACCAGCCCCCAATAGTAACAGGTCAAATTCAGGCAGGGATAGGTCACCAGAAAAGTACTTTTTGATCTTTTGCTCATAATCAACTGCAGCTAGTTCACCTAAATTCATAATTCTGTTAGACGTATTTTTTATGGCATTATTCAAATTAATTTACTTGATAAAGATGGATTAATTTTGACAAATTGGTCATCATTTATGGGGACAGTTCCAATGAGTTTTCTTTGATAACAGCCAAATGTGCTTTCAGCATCATCGAATGGAACCAATCTTTCATCGCAAAAGAAAAATATCCATTTAGACCAGTCAGTTTTGATGTTAGGTAATCCTTGACAAAGCAGGTCAATAAGGCTTCCTCCTATTGGTATAAAATGTGTTATTTCTAAAATTATGCAAAGTATGGCTATAAGTTATTTAGTATTTACACTGACCAGATAGCCCAACCAAAAATTTATTTCTCTTTTCTATTGCATTACTTGCATTTAATTCTATTTCTTCACATAAACTTTTAATGACTTGGTCTTTATAGTCTAATTTATGTATATTCATGGTTGCTTTTGAGATTCTCTTCTGCTATCCTATCAAGCTACCATTAATTACTAGAACTTGTTTTCGTATATTAAAGTAGAAACTAGAAGGGAATGAAGTTTTTACCGCCCCTCCTACATGTACGCGGCTTTCCTGAGAAAAACAGGAAGTAGAAATAATTGTCTGCTACTTTGGTGACCCGTCTTTTACGTGCTGTTAAAGCACTAAAGTTATGTAACATTTAACTACTATTTATTGATTTTTAAATGATATATTTACTTTTCAACTACTGGTATTTTGAATGTAAGCTTTTAATTAAAAAACATGCATTAGGTTTTCACATTAGAATCAAAATATATCAATTGCTGTTGTGTGCAAAATTAAAATTTATTTTTACTCAGCTTTTTTTTTTCAGATTCTTTAGTCAAAGTACTATAAATTTGTAAACAATGCCTCCATCATCAGGGGAGTTATGGGGTAAATTATCTTTTACTTGATTTAAATAATATTTTTGTCATTCACTCAATTATATCTACACTTGTTTCAGGCCTTTCCATGATGGAACCCCAAACCCTCTTTGATATACTATTACCTACGGGAGTTATTATTCCCTTGACTTGTAGCCGTGATGCAACCTTAAAAGAAGTAAAAGGTGTGTCATTTCAGAATTTAATAATTTTGTCCTTTCTATAAATAAAACTTTTACCTCAAACCAGCTCAACTTTGGCGTGTGTATAAAGAATATCCCCTGCACGAAAAAATAGACGAAACTCAAAATTATATCTTCGTTTCAATAACTCAAGATGCTGAGCGAGAAGAATTTTACGATGAAACTCGTCGTTTGTGTCACCTACGGCTTTTCCAGCCAATTCTTAAACTTATATTACCCGAAGGAGATAAAGAAGAAAAGATGTTGAACTCTGAAATTGGCTTGGCCATTGGAATGCCAATTCATGAATTTGACTCAATGAAGGACATGGAAGCGGTTGAATTTCGGCGAAGTGTACTTTACGTGTGCAAAGAGGCTGTTGAATTTCGTGAAAGTTTGGAAGAGTGTGAACGGGCTTTATACTTTTACCCTCCTGATGTTGAGAGCACACCGCAAATTGCACCAAACCTGAGCAAGAATCTTGATAAAGGTTAGCTTCACTATACCCATTTCTAAATTTGCTTAAAAATTTATAAATTGAATCTTTTCTTTGAAGGACAATTAATGGTCAGCGTGTGGGGTTTAGGTTTATCAAATTTACCACAGAAATACACCATCAAAGTTGCCAAAGACTCTCTACCTGAATGTGTGGCATACGAGGCTTTAGTCAAACAGTATAAAACTGGAATTGATGGATTTGATAAAGATCCCGCATCGTACGTTTCTAGTTACGTTTTAAAGATTTGCGGAATTAACCAGTATTTGCTAGGGAGATACCCAATTTGTCAATATAAGGTATTTTTTCCTCGTTATTTACTTTGCCTGAAAAACATCAAAATTTTTAAGAATTCCCAAATAACAAGTCTTCTTTCATTCAGTATATCCGTCTATGCTTAGCCGATGGACTGATTCCTCAGTTAATGCTGATAGATAGTAAGGCGCTTCAAGCCACTATCCCTCCTTCCACTTTTCATGTGCCTTCATTTTTAAAACGAACTACCCCTACCATTTCAAATAATTTTCAATTCTTGAAATTATGGGATATTGGAGCCCAGTTTAAAATTAGGATCCTTTGGGCCACTTACGTCAATGTCAGAGATGTTGATATGGTACGAAATATTACCAATCCGGATATTTAGCTTAAAATGTAAAAAACCTTTTTTTAATTAAAACAGATCTATGTGCGAGCAGGCTTATATCATGGAACAGAACCTCTCTGTAAAACAGTTGATACCAAGGAAGTGGTTTACTCAAATCCAAAATGGGACCAGTGGTTAGCATTTGATTTGAGCGTTCTCCATATTCCGAGGGGAGCCAGACTTTGTCTTTCAATTTGTTCAGTCACAAAGAGAAAGAAGAAAGAAGTAATTGTATTCTTGCGGATGGCAAATGTCAATATAAATATTTTTTAAATTGTACTTGTTTACAGGAACATTATGCTTTAGCGTGGGGAAACATTCATTTATTTGATTACAAAAATTGTCTTTTGAATGAGAGGACAAGTATTAATCTTTGGCCCATGCCTAAAGGAATGGATGATCTCCTAAATCCCATCGGAATATTTGGTTCAAACCCAAACAAAGATGCGCCATGTCTGGAGATTGAATTTGAGCGTTTCGTTCATCCAGTAATGTGTCCTTCCGTGGAACAAATTGAAGAGTATGCTATTTTAGCAATGAGGCTCGATAGAGCACCAGTGGTAATTATGAAAATAATTATAAACTTTTAGCCTCTAATTTCTTAACATTTTAACTAACATTTATTAATAAATTTTTTATTAGCCAGCATCAAAACCCGAGCTGGAACTTATTTATGAAATTTCTGAACGTGACCCTTTATCTGAGATATCTGAACAAGAAAAGGAGTCATTGTGGCAGTTCAGGCACGATTGCAAAAAAATTCCAAACTCTCTTCCAAAGTTGCTAGATTCCGCAAAGTGGAACAATAGGGATGAGGTGGCTCAAGTATACCACTTGGTAAAAAATTGGCCTCTAGTTTCAGCTAAAACGGCATTAGAGTTGTTGGATTGCAAGTACGCTGATCCAGTGGTTCGATCCTACGCTGTTTCCATTTTGGACCACATTCTAACTGATGATCTGGTATCTCAATATCTTCTGCAATTGGTTCAAGTGCTCAAGTTCGAATCTTTCCTAAACTGTGATCTCTCAAAGTTCCTGATCAAAAGAGCTCTACTGAATCAAAAAATTGGTCATTTCTTCTTTTGGCATCTCAAGTAATAAATCAAATGTCTGACTTGATCTTTAATATTTTTACTCACGTTTTCCATTTTCTGACAAAAAAGATCTGGAATGGCTGAAAATTCGATAACCTTAAAGTTTGGCCTCTTGCTTGAGGCTTTCTGCAGAGGTATGGGATCGTGGTTGAAAGAAGTTGTGAAGCAGGTTGAGGCTTTGGAAAAGTTAACCCAGTTGACAGATATCCTAAAAGACCGGAAGGAAGACACTCAAAAAGAGAGATTGAAATTTTTATATGAGCAGGTCCAGCAAGCTGATTGTTTAGAAGCTCTACAAGACTTTTTTTCTCCACTAAACAACAGTCATAAATTGGGACAAATATTGTGAGCTAATTAGTTTTGGTCTTTCAGATTCGTGACGACTGTATAACCAATCTTTTTATTATAACTATTCCATCAGAGTTGATGAATGCAAAATATTGGATTCAGCTAAAAGGCCTTTATGGCTAGTTTGGACAAATAAAGATCAGATGGCTGAATGCTCGTTCATTAAAAACTCCATTATCTTTAAAAATGGGGATGGTAATTTGCATGTATATATTATATATATATATATTGCTTTGTAAAAATATGCTTGATCTGAAATTATTTTAGATTTAAGACAAGATATGTTGACTCTTCAAGTAATCAAGATAATGGATTCAATCTGGCAAAATGAGGGCCTCGATCTCAGGTAAATTAACATTTGTCATTGTCTTTAAAATGGAATGAATGTCTGCGAGGAACTATAGCAAGTTTTGTATGTTAAATTTTACAGGATGCTTCCTTACGCTTGTTTGGCCACTGGGAAAAATGTGGGGATGATTGAAGTTGTGCGTAATGCTAAAACTGTGATGAATATTCAGAGGAAAGGGGGCAGAATGGCAGCTTTGCAAGTAGATTCAACTCAGTTACACAAATGGATCAAAGAACACAACAAAGGTCATAGGTGTGTAATTTTTTAAATTATACTTTTGAAAATAGATGTCTAAAATTAGATTCTTGTTTCAGATATCAACAAGCCATTGAAACATTCACGTACTCTTGTGCTGGGTATTGTGTGGCAACTTTTATCTTGGGAATTGGAGATCGAAATCCGGATAATATAATGGTTAATGAATCAGGGCAGGTAATTGAAACAAATAGCAGTTTATGCGCTTCTGATAGAATGTAATTTTTAAGAAATTTTATCATTATCAAAAAATTTTAGATTTTTCACATAGACTTCGGTCATTTCTTGGGACATTTCAAGAAGAAGTTTGGAATTAATCGGGAAAGGGTGCCTTTTGTGTTGACTGAGGATTTTCTTTGCGTGATTGCAAAAGGAGCAGAAAATCCTAAAAAGAGCAAAGAATTTCAAAAGTAATGCTTTTAGTTTTAACATAAGTAACGTAACATAATAACATTTAAGTATGACATTTCTAGGCTTGCCAATTTATATTTTTTACTACCGCCTTTCTTGGTTATTGAGAATTTACTATTTAGTTGAATTATTAGAAAATCTATAATCCAAAAATTTAGAAGTCTTTTTAGTAATTTTATAATTCTTATGTTCCTATTCATTAAATCACTATTTTCTTAAGTAAGTGTTAGTTTCTTTTTTTGAAGTGTTTTAAACATCCCTAAGCCTTGGCCTCAAAGAGTAAAAAAACAAGCAAAGGCAATAACATGTCTGCAAGTAGCTATCGTGTTTTGCTGTTTTGTTAGTTTCTGATGTATTACCAGAGTCTCTTTTATTACTATTAATCGCAAATGGCCTAATTGTAATTAAAATAACCTTTTTATTTTTTTCATTAAAGCTTCCAAGAACTGTGCGGAAAAGCGTTTGTCATGTTGAGAAGGCACTCTCATTTACTTATTACTTTATTCACTATGATGCTGTCTACTGATATTCCGGAATTGCAATCAATTGACGACATTGGATACCTTAGGAAAACATTGCAAGTCGAGAAATGTGAGGAAGAGGCTTTGGAGTATTTTCAGAATCAATTTTTCGAAGCTTACGGAGGCGCTTGGACAACCAAACTAGACTGGTTTTTTCATAGTGTAAAACATTCGTAAAATATTTTGTGAAGCAAGAGATATACGAGTACCCGGTGTCAATAATTAACTTATTTTATAAGTCCTTTCCTATGTAAATAAATTCTTAACTTAATTGGATTTTGGTTTATAATTCATCCCCAATTAGTATCTAAGTTTACATGCACATTTATAGAGGCAAAAAAAGTAAAGAAATGGTACATTAATAAATGGACGTTTCCAGTGTCCTACGTTTGCACTATAAAAAAATACAAGGATAGTAAATATCCCGTAGCGCCTCCTGTCAGGGGGGGGGGGGGGGGAGGTGGTTCGGAAAAATCACAATATTTTTTTGCTGAAATGAATACTTAAGGAGATATATGGTCAATGGAGGTAAGTGTGATTTTTATAATAAAATATTTGATGTATGGATATTGAAATTTACATAAAGGGATCCCAAGGTTATTAAAAATGCTTAGCCTACAGGGATCCCTCACTCACAACAGGGGAAGGCATAGGGGTCACAAAAAACTGGTTTTGAAGCACACTGCTGCAAGTCTGGATTTTATGTTACCCCTGTTACCTTCCCCTGTTGTGAGTGATGGATCCCTTTAATTATAGTACTATACCCATTTTCTATATTTTCAATATTAATTTAAATTTAGTTTTTAAAACTTAGTTGAAATAACGCTATACTCTTCTACTTGTGTTTAGAAATTTAAAGCAAGTGTC
This sequence comes from Leiobunum rupestre, assembly GCF_980474605.1. Taxonomy (NCBI): domain Eukaryota; kingdom Metazoa; phylum Arthropoda; class Arachnida; order Opiliones; family Sclerosomatidae; genus Leiobunum; species Leiobunum rupestre. The sequence continues at coordinate 37,056,053 of NC_143393.1, read as the reverse complement.
CGATCTATCATTGCCACCTGTATTATTATGATAAGGGCCTTATCATATTGTTATTTGAGATGGAAATTTATCTGTCTGATTCTTCAAAGTAATGACTTTATTGGAGAGCGTGGTGCCATCTATTAATGGCCAAAGAAGCTAAAATTCAAAATAGCGAAACAATAACGTCCTCAGAGAACCTTTGTAGCGTATAATTAGACAAATAATACTCTACTTACAAGGAGACATCCCGAAGTGTAACCCACCGATTTTGTTCAAACTCGGGGGATTGGTAGACGTTCATTAATCATTTATTTTTATGTCCCGAATTTTGGGTCAAAATCTAGCTTAAGCATCTTGTTTTTATTTGGACGCTAGCGACATCTGTTGAAAAAAAGAGCTACTTCACGTGGAGCCGACACTGGCTTTAATGCTTTTCTCCTAACTGGCAAAGCGGTTTTGGTATTTTGAAGTTGGCTTATCTTTTTAACTGCTGGGAAAATTTTGTATTTTTGATAATAATTTGAGGTTTTCAAAATTTAATCTGGGGTAAGCATGATCAGTAGGGATGTGCGGATAATGTATTTTGCAGGGTGACCAGACTTCCTATATTTTCCTATATTTTTAATGCCTTCCTATAATTTCCTTTATTCTTACCTATTTTCCTATATTTTCCTATAATTTCACGGTCTTTTGAAAATGAAAGAACGTTTTTGTACGCGTCATCGTCTACTGTAAATACTGCCATTTTCGAACAAAATCTTGAAATATAAGAGCTTTGTAAATCCGCTAAGTGATCCAATAATGCAAGAAAGCAGTGTACAAAACATTATCAATATTCTAGGTGATTCGAGTCGAAGTATACCGATATGCAATAATTACCTTATTATTTTTCCCATATTTTTCTTAGGCGAATTATAGAAAACTAAATAGGCTATTTTATATTTAGCCTATTTCGTTTCCTATATTTTTTTATAATTCGCCTATTTAGTTTCCTATATTTTCCTATAATTCGCCTATTTAGTTTCCTGTATTTTCCTATAATTCGCCCCTAAAATTCCTATTTTTCCTATAAAATTTTCAAAGCTTTTCCCTGGTCACCCTGATTTTGGTACCGGTTCGGATATCGAATAACAGCTGAAGTAAATGAACTGAAGTTATCGAAATAGCGCTCAGAATCAGAGAGCGTTTTCCTTATGAAAAAGATAAGAAAATCGAGTCAAATTAAAGCTAATTTTCATCCCCGTCTTTTGACGCGATCAATTGCACTTGAGAATTGTATAGCTATTTCTATGTATAAAAAATGGTTTCATAAAATCAAAAACGCTTTTTTTTCGGCCTAGGAGCGCGCAAAATTTTAAATTCGAGATCAACATGTAACGTCACAAGGAAAACGCCTCTAACATGGGGAGTATTCGTAGCTTGCTCGTGGGTGTGCCTTGGGCTCGTTGCCACGGTAACGCGTTTAGGTTGGCCATGACATTACGACGCCCATGGCGTGATTATTTTTCGCAGGCTTTTTGTCTCGTGATCTGTGACCTAAAATAATTGTCATGGCGGCCGTTTTTGGGCGTGGCTTAGCTAGGACGAACGCATACGACGCTACGAGCAAGCAATCAATAGCCTTCTGATAACTACGGTTCATTTACTTTTGATAACAGTTAAATTTCAAATTATAGTTCAGTTACCTGTTTATGGAAACTTGGAAATCGGTTATCGGCTTCAATTTTGAGAAATTTCGGTGGTGACGTTGTAACCAAAATTTAACGGCGGCGGCGGCGTGGCGTTTATATCGCCAATTACGGCATCAAAACTTGCCTCAAACTCAGTTTTTACCTCTCCGAGGGGACAAAGTCCCCTAGGAGGGGTTATACAACGACCGTGTCTGTCTGTGGGTCTGTCAGGACTGCGAACGCGTTCGCATTTTCGGTGCAAAGTGTAATCACTGCGTACGCAGTTTCTCAAAGGGTTGGCAAAACCACCGTGTGACGGTGAGCGTTAACGGATGCATTTGCGGTTTGGTTTGGATGGTGTTTTTTTCGCTCACCGTCGTGACGGTTTGGTGTACTACGTTTTTGTAATGTTTATGCGTAGGTTGTGAGTGTTGAGTTTGTTGGGTTTGTGTTCTGATGGTTGTGCATGTTAAGTCTGTTGGGTTTGTATGGGCGTTTTCTCTCCAACTTCTTCTTAATGACTTTGGGACGGACCGAGTGCTGAGTGTAATGCTACCTCTCAACGTCCAATGGCAGGGTTTCCACCAGTTGTACACGGTATTCGTCTTAGTATCAATTTGCGATCGCATCGGGCGGGATTTGAACCCGAGACCTCCTGATTGACAGGCGGACGTTCTACCACAGAACCACCGACACTTGTTACGCCTTATTGAAAATTAGACCTTCAGCTTTATCGGAAGCGTATTTAATAGAGTACGAAATTTTGGTTTAATTGAAATAGAATTGAAATTGAAATTATTGCATCGAAGAAATTCTAATTTAGCGTTTCTCTATTGATTAGAAACAAACGCGCCACCCAGGTTTCGAACCCAGACCATTCGGCTTGGCAGTCGAGCGCTCTACCACAGAACCACCGATAGCTGCTTAGATTCACTGAAATTAAGACAGGCATCGTAAGCATAATAGGTAATAAAGTCTTTTTTTTATTAATGAATTTATGAAGGCCTAATCTGGTATTTTTTAAAGGTTAAATCTTGTTTTAGCGCAGTCAGCCGAGATTAGAGGGTTAAAGGGTAGACCCTGTGGGTGGTCCACTTTCTTAACGACCTATATATAGTTCTGTTAATTCAAAGGAGATAATTTAACGTTAATTGCTTTAAGAGCTGGCGGTTAGTCAAGTGGCTCTCTGTGCTTTGTTGATGGTAAGGTTTTTGCTTCTTGTAAATACATTTGGTGTGGATATTTGGATATCTACGATTTCTAACGCAGTCAATGATTTCTTGGGTGTGCGAGTCATTATATGATATTGGAAATTGGACGGCATTGGTCTTTTTCATGTGGTATGCGTCACAACGTCAACAGGAAGTGAACGAGTCGTCCACTACCAGATATCTACGGTATCTTCATCAAGGGCGAGTGTTGAAATAAAATGAGCGTTAAAGATGCGGCAAGTATTTCGTAAGCGAGTAATTCCAAAAAGCCTCTGTAGATATTTCTTTCATTAAAATTTGCTTCGTATTATATTTAACTGATAAACTTGTTCTGTAAAAGGGTTTAATTCAATTGTGCATTGTTATAGTACGTCTAACTTACTGTTGTAACTACTTAACTTATGATATTCTGAATAAATTAAAATTGGTCGTTTCGTCTCAATTATTTTAATTATAATTAAAATTTTATACCGGGCGGGATAGAAATGGGTTAATATTTTTAACAAATAACTCTAAATTGCGGAGATATATCTTTAAGGGTTATCTCGAGAAATTAATACCACTAGGGACAATTCTTCCGAGGAGAGGTATATTTTGGCTTGCCAACTTGTTTTTTTATAAATTAGGTTTTTGTGGCTCAGATCTCGAACCAGTCTTGTATTTTATCTAAAAAGGCAAGCGCGCCTGTTCTTACATAAATACCACGAACTTTGATAAATTCGTTTTTGTAAGTTTGCAAATTTTACTTCTTTATGGTCGGCCCGACAGTTGAACCAGGGAGGCTATTCTCTAATTTATCTCGATCTCACTCTCGATGTCGACTCGAAGTCGATCTCGAAGGCGATCACTTCGATCGAGAAGTCATTTCTCGATAAACGCTATTCTATACTTCATCGAAATCGAAGTGATACATCTCGACAAGCGAGTAGACCACGTGGGTTCTACATATTTCCGGTTGTAATCGCGCATAGGCTATCTATTTTCCGACCAATAAGAATACACCATCACAAAAACAGCTGATTACACACGTCCATGTTTTATAGTTTAGAGAAAGGATATTTATTTTCATTGTAATACTGCAGTATATATTTAAAGTCCAAATAGAGCTCGGCGAAACAGCTAAATTAACCACTAAAGTTTTGATTAACCATAAAAATTACGATTAACTGTTTATCCATGGATATTATCCACAGCTATATAGCAATTTAACATGTAAAATTATCGGGTTTTTTTCGGATAATTTTCGTTTGTGGATAAAAATGAATTAAGTTATTATTTCTTATCCAAACGCCGAGCTCTAAGTCCAAAGGATTTATTGTTTGGTCTCTTATAACTCTTTATCTTTGAAAATTACGCCTATTATCGATTTCTAAGGCTATATTTAACAATACAAGCCGAGCTATAGCAAGCGCCATTGCTTTTTTCCCTAAGAAAGACGGTTTGGGTAGTGGTAGCTTTTTGGCAACACGGGAGAAGGGGGGGGGGAGGTAGTTAAAAAGAACTACCAGCTCGATGATTGGTTGAAACCTCTGTCGGACACGACGAGATCGACTTCGAGAAGTCCATCGAATTCGAGTAGCATTTTTCGACAAATATTTGATAGAATAGCGTTTTTCGACATCTCGTGAGAGCGATTCGAGATCGAGAAGTGCTTACAGAATAGGGTCCCAGCTACGATTATCGTTGGGCCAACGAACGTGTGTTATCGATATTTTCTATCAGCATCTATGTTTTTATTTGGGACTTTATAGATTTAGGATATTTTTATTCTCTAGTCGTACGTTTTTCAAATCTTTTTTCAGCTTCATTAAACAAAACCATCCATGTAATGAATTAGGTTTTCTCAGAAGATGTTAGATGTGGACGTTTGGTCACCAATAGTTTCTCGCATGACCAAAGCGACGACATTTCCGCTTTTCGATGTTTAAAGTGTTTTGTGGGTAGCAGTGAACTGTCTAGAGGTAATATTATAGTTCGAGCTTCCTCCCTTACGAATGGTGTTAAAGTATAATTTCAAATGAGCTTGAGACAATTTTTATGTTATAAAATAATTAAATAAACATAGTAACTTTCTTAATAACTTAAATAACTTAACCCGGTCACCTGAATTAATCGCTTTAAAAGTCACTTGATGATTTAGGCCTAAGATGGTGCCTTGGGTATTGGGGGATCTTAAAATTCATTTTGCGCGTGAAAATACGCCGCCATGTTAGGGTATAAAAGCAGGTAAATAAGCCTGCTATACCTCATAATGTAAAGGTACTGTCACGCGCCAAAACGTAATTTTGAAATCGGGCAATTAGCCTAGCTGATTATTATTATTATTTTTTATTATTATTCTTGGGCTATTGATGTAATCTGTTATCTAATATGGTTTTTATACAAAGGTTGTTTTTATCCATACCTATATAACCTGTTTTTATTAAATAAACTAAGCACTCGTTTACCCGCAATCACTGAGTTGTGTTCATCCTTTATCTCGGCAATGATACGCTATTCCAGAAGCTGCCTTGGCTAGCACGGAAGACTACGATACCACAAGTGTCGACGGGGATAATTTGGTCTGCGGGATTCTCAAGTAAATTCAAGGCGCAGCTCTTCCGTTTCCATGGCATCTTTTCTGGGCAGCGTCGGGGAATTCGTTCCTGCTGAAGAAGATTGGGCTACGTATGTAGAGAGGTAGGAAATTTTCATGGCCGTTAACCAGATTGACGACACATTGCGCGCTGGAGTTCTGTTAACATCTGTGGGTAAGAAAATATATTCTCTCATCCAAGATTTATGTTCTCCAGCGGCGGGCCCTAAACGGGTTAGAGTGTGCAATAACTGGTGGCTTTACCGGGGAGTCGGGGTCCGGCTCTTGTAACCCATAAGGGCGGTGGCGCACTGGGAGATGGTCCTATCTCCACCTCCGACTTCGGTCAGGTTTGAGCTGGATACTGAACTTCGGTTCAGGCTAACGGAGAAGGTCCAGGCAAACTGGCCACCTCGGCGGATTGGGTAGCCTGCTGTGGGGCGGCGAGCCTCCATATGCGGGCACGGCGGTCCTGTTTCCTGGCCTTTTGGGGCCCACCGGGATCTCCGGTGCCAGCTGTGCCGGGTTACTTGGGCTGCTGTGTGCTCTTCGTTCCCCTTTAGGAGCTCTTTCCAAAGGGTTTGGCTCCTTACCTTCATAGGTAGGGTGTCGGCTGGAGTTGCTATAGCATCCATTCTAAATCCCACTGCTGTGTGCGAAGTGGGAATTGGTCCACCCATTGATGCACCTTCTGCTGGGTTGAGTGGCTTGCGTCAAAGGTGAGACCATCAGTAGTGGGGTTCTGCTACCCATGCTGGATTTGTCACCTGTCCGGGCTTGGGGACGCTGGCGTAGGGCACTATGATGATAGGCCTCCGGTGGTATGGTCTTTGTTACTAGGTACACCGGGCTATAAATTCTGACACACTGTTCTCCAGCGGCGCCGAAAACGCTGTCATACAAGGATCTGGTTGCCAAATTAACGGCGCACTTCAACCCGGAACCCAATGTAACAGCAGAAAGCCACCGATTCAGTAGACGCCACCAGCAGGCTAGCACGGAAGACTACGATACCACAGCTATAAAGAATTATGGTCCCTTCTACATCTGTCAAATTGAATGAAAGATCTTTGGTCGTCATTTTATCACATTTGATTTGTTCCAAGTTGGAATTCCTGAAACACGAAATTGTTGTTTTTGTAGAGAATGAATTTCCTTTTTATCAGTGTCCAAGGCCTTTTGAAGCTTAACCAAATGGAAAGATGTTTCACATGATTTCTAATTTATACATTTTAATTTAGCACTCTTACTTAAAATATTATTTGATTACCTCATCAGTTGCCATTTCTTCAGGGACTGAAGTGTTAATCTCATCTAAAGGTCCGCTATTTTCTATCTACTGATATTATATTGTACTATTAAATACCTATAAGTGTATACTTTTGTCCTGGTTTCATTAAATCTGAAGTTAAAATCCAAAATTGTTATATCTGAAAAATCAGAATTGTCTCTTTCCGAGAACACAGGAGGAACTGCGTTGTTAAAGTATTTTCCAACTTATCCAAACACGATAATCACTATCATTGAAGCAGGGTAGACCCCGACGCCGCGAAATTTTTGCCGGCGGCGGCGAGCCGGTCAATTTTAGTCGGCGGCGGCGTTTCTTTATAAAAAAATATTTTTATACTATAAAGTAGAAATCAACCTACCTGTGGTCCTGCTCCTGGTTTAATTTATTCCGAGTATAGGCTTTTTTTATTTACGCTAGTTTAGAATAATAATTAACAGCATATGTAACATAATTCATCATAAGTATGCCACTGTACCTTTATTCCTTTCAAAAATCTTCACTAACGGTTTGTTTCACCACGGACCAGTAAAAAGGTGGACTACGTTAGATTTTAACCTTTTTATTCATCCTAGTAATTTTGGGAGTCACACTATTGGCTACTGACATATGTATTTAAGCCAATGGAAAACCTCTAAATTGAGAAGGAATTTTTTGTATCCGAATTTTAGTCAGCCCAATGTAGCTTTATTGAAATTTATATGAGTAGTTTAGAAAAAGAAAAGGTTGCGGAAAATGACCAATACGGTTCAGAGCTTTCCGAAAATGGAACAAGTCGATGTCGAAGTGGGATGGATATTCAACCAGCGTTATTAAAACCCATACAAAGCCTAGAAAAGTTAGGTCTAGGCTCAAAAGAATCTGCAAAGACCCCAACCTTGTAGATGCCACAGAAAAGCTCAACCTGAATTTTAACTATTTTTTCCAGTAAACCTGCTTCTTTTATTTGACCTTGGATTATTAATCCAAGATTTGACAATGCAAATTTATTTTAGAACCTGAGTTTCCGAAAACTTCATTAATTTGCATATTAATTGACAGTATATTGTAATTCATTTTAGCTCTTAAGACATGGCTTTTCAAACCTGTTTGTCAAGATTCAAGATTTCTTTATTGACCTGTAAAATTACAACCCAATTGCAACAGGGCGGCTCACCAAACCTGAGGAAGCGTGGTCTATTTGGCATATATCATATCACATATTATCACAAATATCATATAATATATCATCAAAAACTTTGATATTTCATAAGTGTTCAAAATGAGTGAAAAAAAATTAAAGCAGATAAGGATATGGCATATAAAATAAGGGTAGTCGGTTTATCAAACGTAGAGCTAATTGTGCGACGACATAATCGGCATTTGAGATTCGATGACGTCAAATATTACGTTGGATACGGATGACGCAATATCTGTGAAACAAACCGTTAGTGATGAAATAGAGCTAGTGTCATACTTATGAGTAATTATGTTACATATGTTAACAGCATATAATAATTCCGTCTTCATAACGTTGCAATTGTCCAAAGTAATTCCAAGCTTCGCTACTGCCGAAAACCCCAAAAACCGCGTGGCAGCATTTTAAGCAGAATTAATCGGCGTCGCGCTGGAAAATAATCCGCGGCGGCGGCGGCGGCGGCGGCGGCGGCGCGCCGACTAAAATTTCCAATCAGTGGCGGCGTTGAAAAAAAATCGGCGTCGGCGGCGCGCCGGCGCGTAACTCGGCGGCGTCGGGGTCTAAAGCAGGGGCGGCTTAAGGTAAAATTTTCACCCGGGTGAGTTGGACTTTTGGTGCCCCCCTTACCAGGGCCGGATTGACAGAATGCTATTCAGCAAAATTTATCAAACTTTTATTATGTGCATATTAACGTCATAAGCAGTCAACCCAGTATTGAAATAAAAGAAAATATCAACACATATTCACAAAACATCCAGGAAAAAAGGTGCCTAGGGACTACGAACACCAAAATCCGGCCCTGGTTTACCAATTTGTGTTTTAAATTGCTAAGCGATTTAACAATATGATTATTAGATAAGTAGAAACTAACTTTTGGCACAATTTATCAGTACAAATGCAACTCTTGTTAAAGCAAAGTATGTAATTTCATGAGAAATACGGTTTGGCGTTATTTTAGGGGCCGTGGTGGCGGCCCTTCTAGGCACTACACAAAGAGGCGCCCCTGCATTGAAGTGTTTACCACGCTTCTTGGTTATTTCCCAGTTTAAAGTCTACCCGATTAAAGGCAATAAGCCATTTGCAGCACAATGGTTTTTTAGAATGAGCAAATCTGAAGTCGGAAAATGAAATGGTATATTAATACGATCAATTCTAAAATGCCACTAATCCGTACATCTACTTGGAATGCCGTGTCGCTTATGGTAAAATCACTCTGACGGGTTTGGCCCCGCCTACGAGAGATAAAATCCCCTCTGCGCGCGCTCCCCTCTCACGTTGTTGTTTGTTAAGTTAACATAGTGACGTTAAAACAAACCGTCAGCCACATCGAGAACAAAATCTGACGCGATAAGCATTCCAAGTAGAGGTCTGGATTCCTGAAAATGCTTATAAATATTTTATTTCAAAACATTTTTTTTTTTGCTTTTTTGATATAGCCGCCACTTGCTTTAGCGTACGTTTTTACAGAGTAAGAAATGAATAGAAAAGTACCATCTATACTTCTTTATTCATAATTTTTACATTTACAAATAATTACAATAACTGAATAAATTTCCCCCGTCAGACATCGTATTTCCGGTAGATTCAATGAGTATCTTCATATGTAACATAATTACTCATAAGTATGCCTCTGTATAATATTTCCATTGAAAAAAATTCAAGGAGACCTCGTTTCACGCGGAACATACATTGAGCGGACCCAAAAATGCAAAAATGCTTATAACCCTTGCGCTTTGAAAAGGTTATCATGGAAATGAAATCATGTGATCGCGAGGCACGAGCTAAACTTGACATGGGCAAAGCCAGAAACGCGCGAGGAATTCTCACTAACTTCCGTTTCCCATCAGTAAAGTTGATGACTCGTATTTCGTCACGGCGTTGTAAGTGACGTAATTTACGTCATATCGCGTGAACAAGGTTCCATTAACGAAAATGCTTTTATGGCATACTTATGGTGATTATGTTACATATGGTATCTTATGTACAGTCTGAGTCTAGGTCTTATTTTTTTAACTTAGCTAGTAGCTACTTCAACTTCCCAATTCCTTGAACTGTATAATAAAATTAATTATAAGCAAAAACTTATTGAAGTTACTGGTGACTGGTAAAATTCCATGATTAAACTTTTAGTCTGTTGAATCTCAGACTCATAGCGTTTTCCATTTGACTGCTCTTGAGCGCTCTAGATCGCTCTGATCAGCGTTTATGTTCCATTTGCGTGCTTGGTTCTGCTCCGATCAAGTTTCGCATGTTCCATTTTCTACTCTTTGGTGCTACGAGATCGCCCAAAACCGATCTGCTGATTTCGACCGTTCAACCCAAGGTTCAACGGATCGAGATCGAGAACAGAGCAAATGTTTCCGTGCTTCTTTTAGATTTTTTGGAAAAATGGCGAAAATTGAAATTACTATAGGACTAAAAACAAAAAAGCGCGATAATATGTTTATGGAATGTACCATTTGCGGTTTTACTCAAAAAATAAAAAAAAATTGGCAAAACAATTGGGTAAAATCTTAAGGTAAAATTGATTAAATTGGATAAAATCGATAAAATTGGGTAAAATCAATCATATACCATCAGGGATTTTCCCATGCTATTTTAGAGAAAGTTTAAATTTGAGTTGTTAAAAACATTTTTGGTTGCCATGGCAAAACGATAGAGTTAGAAGGGTAGATGATGCATCAATTATCGATAGGAAGTGTCCCCACCTAAAAGTTCAAAGACGCATTGGAGGGTAAAGTCCTTTTGAACGTGCTTAAAAGGACGTGTTTATTGAGAAGGCATTGTTATTCATTTTTCTATTAGGTGAAAATAACACTCATAAGTAGTTTTAATGAGGTCTGTTTGGGCTTTTCACTGATATAATTGATTTTTCACTGGTTGAATAACAAGGTGATTGGGATCTTTGTTAATGCACTAGGTTTTACTACTTTTGGTAAAAAATCCCATTGGGTTGTTATATTGTGCTAATAAAGTGAATGTACAGGGGATTTAAATATTGTTCTAATGGACAGGGTGATTGATAAAGCGTGTTAATTATTTTTTTTGCTAAAGTTACTCATCGATTGTTAAGGATTAGTGCACTGATTATGTTAAAAGACCAGATGATTGAGTTACTGTACAGGGTGGGTGACACAGCGCTCATTTTGGTGAGATTTTTACTTAGGTTGTTAAAGTATGCTGGTTTTAATGTACAGTTCGTAATTAATGATCAGGGTGGTTAATAAAGCGTGGTCATGGATTTTCCTTTGAGGTAAAATTACTCTTTGATTGTTAATGCTAAGTGTGATAATTATGTGAAAAACTGGGTGATTGAGATATGGTTCTTAATAACAGGGTGGTTGGAAAATTCCTTTTAGGTTACTATAGTACACTTATTAAGTTAATATACAATTTGAATAAAAATGTGTTGAAATTTAAATTTAATATTTAAAATATATTTTTTGGGTTTACGCTAAAGACAATATAATAATAATCACACAGCCCTAAGTCAACTAGTGACTTGTGACCGGGCCGCTAAGTGAATTCTACGCCCCGAACCGTTCGGTTCGTACATCTTTAAAATTAGTATAACTTTAAAATTAATTATTTGCGGCTAATAATTTTTGCAAAATTAGGTTCCCCTTAATAAGTACGTTAGTAAGGTGCAACTAAAAAGTGGAAAACATGTGGCGGGGCTATTGTTCCAAATAGCCGAAACGTCATTCATTTATCTCACATAGTTCTTACAATCGATTCCCCGATAAGAAATAAGTTATATGATTCAAATAAATAAATAAATAAGGTATAACATTATATGCCATTTCGTTCAGATATTATCAGATCAGTTGATGTGCAGATGCTTCACCGATATGGAATTAAGATATCTCCAGATAAGATTCCTTTCGAAATTTTAATCAGAGTGGACGGTAGTCCCCACAGCAAGGTCCGGGAAAGTGACTAGCTTTTCGAGACCGAGCTAGTATTATCCCGAAGAAGAAGCTCAAATTTTTAAACAGCTCTACTCTTGTCTAGTTGGAAACGCTAGTCACAACGTCCGTTCATCCGGGCTACATTTCAACTATGGAACTCGGGGAAAGAAATTGAATCTAAATAGGTAAATAAATATGGTTGTAGACTATTTATTTGTTCGTTATTAATATTTATTCGTTTTTCAGTTTATTTATTTCAGACGAGTCGATTTTCAAGATCTTGTAGAATTACGTTTTGGGTTATCACTTATTACGAAATTTCGTTTAGTAGAATTAGGATTTAGCTTTGGTCTATTTGCGAAAACTGGTTTTAATATAGTTTTGTAAATTTTCAGTTTCCCTCTTAAAATCTTTGAGAATATTGACAATACATTGGCTATATCCACCACCAGTGGCGGAGCTTGGGTTAGTAGCGCCCCCACGATGCGTAAGATTTTGCGCCCCTTTATATATATATATATATATATATATATATATATATTCGAACCAATTCATCAAATTCGAAAGATCCTCGTATTAGCCTCACTCCTTTGTTCAACAAAAATGATGTAGGGTACGCGACGGTACTTAGACAAAACTACATCGAATATCCAGTGGCGGCGCCAGAGGTAGGCTACAGCCTACTTTTATTTCGCTTGTAGGGGCCCCAAATCTAGATGAAGGGGCCCCGAACAGCCCCCTAAAATGATTTGCGAAACTAGACATATCAAAATCCGAATTAAAAGCCTGCTGTTTTTAAGTTGCGAACACAGAACAGTGATTTCTAATATTTTTTCGAACGCAGCCTTGATTCGTTGTAGTTGCTAAAGTAGCTACTTCAAAAAGTGTTGCATCGTTAGACAGATGTCAAATTGCGCGGTTTTCCCATAGATATAAGAAATGTATATAAAGGCAAAGATAATTTAAACTCGTACCCTAGATTCGAAATCACTCTCTCGCTCGTTGCCGATAGCGTTTACCCACTTCCCGCCGGAACTCAGAAAAAATTCGCTCCATGGTTTGGGCCTTACCGCAAACACGGCAGCGCGTGATCGAAGTTGGCCGTGCCACAACCGATGGAGCCCGATTTTTCTGAGGTCACGTGCCGGAAAAGGGTAAACGCTTCGTAACAAAACCGTCAATGGGAAAGCTCTCAGTATTCGAATCTAGGGTACGAGTTTAAATTATTTTTGATAAAGGTCTAGATAAATTTCGGGGCGTCATAACATAAAATACGGAATTGATACCTAGCAGACAGGAAGGCACGTGACCAAGAGCGCGAGCTCTCTTAGCATTTTAGTACTAAGTGCTTGACCTTTCCGCAGACCGTAGTCTTTAGACACCATCTGTTGGTGACTTTTAGTATAATTTTTAGCATGAGACAATGGCTCTCGCGACGATAGCACGACATTGAATTGGGAATAATACTGCTAGAATTACAATTACGATTTCGGTTACCATGGTTACGCGGGACCTGTTCTGATAAGACTGTACGAAATTAATCTTTATAATTAGGCGGTAGAGCCATCTATACTTTGTAAAGTTATATGGCTAAAAATAAATAATTATTAGCTAACTCACCGTAACTTGAGTTAAATAGGATCGTGTTGACAGAATAAAATTATTTTTAAACAACTTCAAAGGTTTGTTTGTTACGAGTAACACATTACACAGTAATACATTTCAATTTCGCATCAGATTCGCGAAAAAATTCAATTGCAATATAGTTTCCACCACTAGAGACAGATGCCGCCACGGTAGAACGATAAAGTTGATTAAGTCTCCTTATTGAACGAAATTGGTCCCGCGCCAGCCAGATTTAGTTGTACCTCTATTTATTCCCAAATCAATGTAGCACGAGCTTTCTTACCGATAGATAGTGCCTTTCAAGGATAGCCTGCAGAAATTACGCGTTTCTGCTAGCTGTCACCTCCGTATTCACTCCCTTTGAAATATTTTCTCTAGACCTTTATATACGTTTCCTATATCTATGGGTTTTCGACTCTCCGAGTCCCAATTTCCAAAATAAAGATAAAATAAAGCGTGGCAACTCGCAAGTTACGCCACTACTGCGAATATCACATTATATGTTACTTTTAAATTTAAACAACCCGTCTCCTTATTAAGCTCTCCAACATAGAAATGTAACATAGAGTAAAAACGTGCCCATCGTGTATCCTGCATTATGAGCTAATTCTAAGCAGTAAAACTTAAAGTAAAGTAGAGTAAATCTCGTAACACGACTAGATAATCTAAAAAGTCTCCGGCGTGTACCCTGCGTTATGAACTAATTCTTCGAAGAGTAAGTTAAAATGAAGTAGCGTAAGACTCGTAACGCATTTAAATAAACTACTCGTGTTTAAAGACTGAAATACATCAAATTTAAACCAATCTTTACCTACTTTTGGCGCCAACTATAAAACTTACTCACTTTATAGTCCTCGAAAAAATGCGCCCCCAAACCTCTTGCGCCCCCACGCAGTTGCGTACCCTGCGTACCCTATATCGCCGCCCCTGTCCACCACACAAAAATAATTTTACAGGAGTTTATGTTCATTCTTATTTTATCACAAAATATTCCCACTTTTTTAAACAATATAATACAGTTGTTATACATAAAAATATTTTTTACAGTATGGATTAAGGTGGAATTTGACATTGTATATTTTACCCTTTGTCTATTAACAATTTTTAACCAGGATCGATTTATCTTCTTTACTTGGTTATAAATATTTTTCAAATTTAGTTTTTGTTATTGTTCCTCAATATTAACGATGTTGAGGATCTTGAAGTTTTGAAGTGGATTGTCTTTGTCTAGCTGGTTTGTTACTTAGCGATAATGAATAAATGGTTAATTTTGTTGTGGTTAATATTAGGTTCTTTGTATACAAATGTGGATCTTTGATTTGGATTAAGATCCAGTCATTTTATATGTTTAATATTAAAGATTTAAAAAAATGGACAAACGTGAGGGAAATTTTCAATAAAATGACTGGCGGCGTTAGGGGTTAGTTAATTAATATTAATATTATCATTATTATTATCAATATTATTATCACTATTTTTTTTTATCTTTATTATTATATCATTATATCATTATATCGTTATATCATTATTATTATATCATTATATCACTATTATTATATCATTATATCGTTATTATTATATCATTATAAATATATTTTCCCTCGTGCCGCTGTACACGAGGCAGCTAGCTTGCTTTCATAAGAACAATTCGCAATACCTCATTTGTTCTATTTTTAACTATCTAAATAAGTGCGGAACTAGAACATTTCTCGAAGAACATTATAAATTATCCGAGGGCTGTAGAGAGAGAAAGAATCAGTGTTTCTTAAATCCATTTTCTCGTAGGTTTATTTTCAGAGTGAACGTCCCCCTTTTTGTCTGGCGGCGGCGGTTTCCTACATTCGATCAGTTTCTCCAGTCTCCAGATGCCACGCTAGAAAAGGCGACTTAGAAATTCCAGGTTTATAAAAATTTTTAATAAAAAAATTTAATTTATAGCCTACCATTTGTCATTTACGGCGACAATTTGAAAGGATGGAATTGTGGATTTATTTGATTTTTTTTATAAAAATAATAAAAAAGTTTCAATCAGGTTTCCAAAAAAATCCTATTAATATACAGTTTTTATTTTCAGGCTGCCTTTTTCGTGTTGTAATTTTAATATAATTAAAAACATGTTCCTGATTATATTCGAGTTTATATTATATCACCATAAATGCAATACCAGAAAAAAGGCATACGCGAGGTTACTAATTTTTAAACGTACTTTAAAGGAAAACTGTAAATAAGCGGGATACATTTTAGACGAAACTCTCTCCCCAGAACTGGTTTTAAGCGTGGCAACGGGCTTGACCTTGTTACGTAATATATTCGTTGTTTGGTAATAAAAATATCTCCTCTTAAAATCATCCTAATCCGGCTTGGATAAAAAAGCGATGAAAAAGGAGATTTATGAATGTGTCTCATCACCTTCACCTTTTTGTCTGGATCTCACTCACCTGGTTATTGATATTTAACATTACGGATTAAATAACTTCCGGCTTTTAGGATAGTATCTTTTTTTGTTTAGTTTGCTATTCATTTCGCTTTAGGGAATTTATTTTACAAGTTTTTAAAAAAAAAGTTTTTTTGCCGCGTCGTTCTGCTTACGTGCTCAGATGCAATTCATTTTTCAAATCGCAATTACAAAATCATTAGAGAGGTTAAGCCAGCCGTTGAAACCACAAAGCTACGTGATGTCGCGATTTGTGTCATTTTTTTCATTAGTTTTCCTGCCGTTTGGATTTTGCTAGAGTAGATCGGTATGGAGCTAAAAACATGATCTCTATTCCACAACATTTATTTATTATTTTAATCAATCTTAAACTTGAGGTACTAACTCAAAATCGCGACAATTTTTAAATTCATTTTTTATGAGAATGGCGTAAGTTTTTATAGTTCAGTTTTTATATGATTTATTACATTTTCAACACTTTTAAACGCGTAACAACGTTTTTTGTAATTTCCTTATTTTGTGGCCGAAATATGAATAAATTAGAAGAAGATATTTCTAAATGTAAGGGTTCTTATTCGCCTCTGGCTAGAGACGATTTTAAATAAATGTTTATTTAATTAGATACTATATCTGTTTGAGCGTTACTCTACGCAATTCAGCGTGAAGCTGATGAAATCGTTACCCAATCAATAATTTTATAAACATCCGCAAAATAATTGGCGTACCAATAGCATTTCAAATCAAACCATATTACAAGTAAATAGTTGAAACCGTTAATATTTTCACCGATAACTTGCGCGTTAATATTGATTAGAAATAAAATAAAATCAACGATGATTCAAGTGTGCAATATTAAACCAAGTATGTATTTATTTATACTCAGGGAGAATGAATGTGTCGAGATTATTTTCAGCGTTTCTCCAATTCCACCCGTTGGGCCCCCCGGTATGCTCCTCCGCTTTAATAAAATCAAATAATACTGCAATCTCATTGGTTCTTAAAAATTACGTTTTTGGACACGATTAACGCTGCTGCGAGGACGCAAAAAATAAGACCGCCTCCTTCCCCCCTTAGCGTGATGGGGTTAGGGCCTCAACGTGTCCGTCGATAGTCTCGACATATTCATTCTCCCTGAGTATAAATAAATACATTCTTGATTAAACATTTATATAAAAATATATTGTTTTTATTTATATATTTTTAAATAAATGTTTAATATTGCACACTTGAACCATCTTTTTATTCTATTATTTATAATCAAGTAAATAGCTAAGATTTAGTTTACCTTACCGAAATAACTATAAATTAAAAAATAAATAACAATTAAAATATCTAATTAGATGAAATATTATTTTTCAACGAAAATCAAAGCTAAGCCTCAGCGGTCCGGAAATCCTCCTGACGGCTGAATAACTTTGAAAAGGTCCAATTTAAAGAATTTAGTAAATGTAATGTTGCCCGTAGATTTTTACAACTTAAAGAAAAATAGGCGTTTTTTTCGACAATTTTTATTCGTTGCGTATGGAAAGCTGTATCCTAACGCATTAGGGCTAATTATACTGACGACGTGAGTGAACTGGTTATCCACTTTTGCGAATCTTCATTGCTGAGCTTCGTTTAGCGGTTCGCTTAAGAATAATATCTTGAATCATTAACCCTGCATCAGTACCGGTTCGATTATTTGTTGTGGTATTATTACTGTGGTCATTATAGTTTTAGAAACTATACTATCACACTTTTAAGTTATAGAAACTGTTTCCTTATTCAAATGTTTTTTGGTTAAAATGTGTTTAAATTTAATAGCGGTTAGGGAATTAAGGATTCGTGGCAGTTGATTAAGTTTCTAAAATGTGCTATGCGATGTAATTTATGAATGAACTAAAAAAATTTAATTTTTAATTAATAATAAAACGACTTTCGATTAAAAATGACATTTTATTTCATTTGTAAAGAAGCATTTGTTGATATTTTATCAAATAATTATTTATCAAAAATGTTTTCCCTTAAACTTGACAAACCCACTCAAAACCATGCAATTTTTGAACCAATATTGTTTTTATGAGCATAACCTAAGATTTAAAATCTGTTCAGAACACATTTCCCATTTAGATCTTTTATTATTTTATAAAAATTATTTAAAATAGTCATATGAGTTAACACTATTTTTCAGCACTTCTAAACACGTAACAAAAGTTATTTGTTAATTGGTTTATTTATTTAAGCAAATTAATTAAAAACGAGGTTATAAGCGTGCAGGCTCTTACTCGTCTCTGATCAGAGACTATTTATTGAAGTGTTACTCTACGCAATACCGGAAGTTTCTGATAGAGTCATAAGTAACATAATAACAATAAGTATGACAATTAACGCCATTTACAACCAAACTGATTTTCATAGTTATTGCGTAATCAAGATGTTTTCTCAGCACAGAGCCCTCTAGTGTCTAAAATACGCGAGACTTCCCCTAAGCCGAAACCACGTTTCCGGTTTTGACGTCACGATAGTCATCGGTTACTCACCGAAGTCATCGGCTGGAAGAGTCGGTTTTTCCGATGACTGACGTAAAACTACTATAAAAGCTACGCCTTTTTCAAAAAACAAAGATGCTGAATAAAAGCGTTCAGCAACTTACGACGTCATTATGACGAAAAAGCTCATCGGTGGAAAATATTAAATCCATCGGGTTTCTCTCCGTTGACTGCTGCTGAACGTACCCCATGTTTTTATATCACGCTCTCCGACATTAAGCTTAAATTTTTATCAAAACGTAGCCATCCAAAACGTTAAGTCGCGAGTCCCAGTCACAGCTTGAAGGGAGTATCAGTGCCGAAAAAAGGTTCGGTTAGAAAATTAGCATTAAAGCAATAGAAGTGTCATACTTATTGTTATTATGTTAGTTATGATAGAGTACATACCGCAACTGGTTTCAGAAAACGTCATTAAAAATGATCAAGGTTTCCCCTTAACCGTATAATGTGGTCCACGCCCCTCTGCCGGTCCTCGGGTAATGGTTCATTTTTTTCTTCCGGACAATCGGGATAACATTTTCCGGGATATATTAACATATTCTCATTCTTGCGTTCGTATAAATATCGTAATTTTAAGCCTACCTGAATTGAATGAAAACAAATACAATTAGAGAATAGCACTAGCACTATCAGTAGTCACGAATGCACTCAACGTACGCAATTATTCGCCGTTATAATTCGCACCGAGAGAGATTTTAAATTGAAATGTCCTTCATGGTGATTTGATCTGGTCCTTTTGCACCAAACACGGCCAGTCCGAATTTCAAATTGGTTTTGCGACTGACGAAAGCCTTTCCGATCATGGCCCAAAAAATGTAGGAAGGGGTGAAGACGAATTCCTCTTCGGTCAGCACGCCATTCACGATGTCTTCGACCACGACCTCGGGGTCGGTCATGGTTAGGGTGCCTTCCAAGCTGCCCGTAAAGAACCCCGTGTTGCTGAAATTGGGGCAAACCACGGTGGTCTTGACGGCGTGTCCTTGCATTTGCAACTCGTAAGACAGCGCTTCCATGAATCCCATTAGAGCGTGTTTGCTGGCGGTGTAGGAGCAGCCTTTGGGCAGACCCGTGAACCCGGCGATGCTCGAGACGCAAACGATGTGACCTTTGTTGACCTCCATCATCCCGGACAGAAACGCTTTCGTCGTCCAGAAGTGGGACACGGCGTTGACCCCGATGACTTTCTCGATTTTTTCGTCCTCAGTGTCCCATAGGTAGGAGGAGGTGCCAATCCCGGCGTTGTTTATCAGAATGGTCACTCTGCCCACTTGTTTCTTGACCAGCTGGGCGGTACGGTACACCGATTCTTTATCGGACACGTCCACGACGTAAGAATACGCTTGAGCACCCGATTGACGGACCAATTTCCGCGTCACTTCGTTTCCGATCGCGTTGATGTCCCACAACACCACCACGCACCCTAATTTTCCGAATTGCACCGCCAGTAATCGTCCGAATCCGCTTCCTCCGCCGGTAATTAGCGCAATCTGACCTTTGACGTCTTTCTTGTACTTGAGATAATTTGGTACGAAACTGTAGAGCCCCAGATAAACGACATCCCATAAGAACCAGAGTATGGCGAATATTAGTAACAAATACTTATTGATCGCTTCGCGGAACTGGCTCAATGTATAATATGGCATTTTACATTCGAAGGCGAACCGATCCGGATAGAGTCTGGAACAAGAATGCTTTACATTTCCCCTTTCCTTTGGTTCGGGTACGTTCTTCGGGTTTGAGCCGGAATGTCTCCCTCTCCTTTACGCCGCTTACCCTAGAAATGCAGTCTTTCTGGGACGAAGGAGTTACCCTACGCCGACTGACCAACAAGAGAAAGTGCGGACGAGGAAAGATTTTAAAACTCTCGATTTGTCTTACTTTATTTTACGTTTGATGCGGGCTCGAGCAGATCGACCTTATAAAGCTCACCTAATTTTTCAAACACCATTTCTTTAAAAAAAAAACGTCAAAGGAATGAAAGTAAGCATTTATTTTCAATCATTTTAGATTGGTGAAGATAAAATTTCAAATTAGAAAAAAAACTTTCACATAATTTATTAGAGTTAGGGTGGGTTTTCTATATGTTATAAATAAAAGAAACGATGAATCAGACATTCGACCAAATCCCGTACACTCCAGAAAAAACATATTTTAAAAATCTCAAAATCGCGATAAAAAACTCGAAATCAACCCGAAGTCAGTTAAGAAATATAAAAATCGCGATAAAAAACTGGGAATCAACACGAAAATCAATTATGAAATATCAAAATCACTATAATAAACTGGGAATCAACACGAAAATCAATTATGAAATATCAAAATCACTATAAACTGTGAATCAAACCCGAAAGTCAGTTATGAGATATCAAAATTACTATAATAAACTGGGAATCATCCCGAAAATCTGTTATGAAATATCAAAATCACTTTAATAAACTGGGAATCAAACCCGAAAGTCAGTTATGAGATATCAAAATCACTATAAAAAACTGGGAATCATCCCGAAAATCTGTTATGAAATATCAAAATCACTTTAATAAACTGGGAATCAAACCCGAAAGTCAGTTATGAGATATCAAAATTACTATAATAAACTGGGAATCATCCCGAAAATCTGTTATGAAATATCAAAATCACTTTAATAAACTGGGAATCAAACCCGAGAGTCAGTTATGAGATATCAAAATCACTATAAAAAACTGGGAATCGACCCGAAAATCAATTATGAAATATCAAAATCACTATAAAAAACTGGGAATCAACACGAAATTTAATTGAGAAATATCCAAATAACTATAAAAAAAACTGTATATCAACAGGAAAATCATACCCTAAAATCTCAGTCAGTTTCAGATATCCGAAATAAGTTTGAGTTTCAAAACCCAATAGTGAACATTTGCAAATGTCAAATCCCTCGCAAAAACTATAAAAAAGGTGACCGACGAGTCGAGTATAGTGCGAACTTAGCTATAAAGGAATACAAAATTGTCATTTTTTAACCTCTTGGTTTTATAAAAATTAGTACGTGCTAAGAATATATTTAGTTTATCTGGAATTCTTGTATGGTGCGGGGTGGGGGGGGGGGGGGGTAGTAAGCGGGGAATCACTAGCTTTCCAGTCTACAAATGACGTCCCATTCAAACCACTGGCAGACCACAATGCGCGGTATAAGATATTAGACAGGTTAAGCAGGACGCTCTAGAAGTTTGAACGACAACGTCGGGAGTATCTAGACGTTGGTGCATGTAATTTCTTTAAAATCCGTTAAGCATGATTTCCGAGTGATTTCACTTTGACAGGCTGCTAAAGAAAACATTTACAATTACTATCAGGGTTGGACATAAGGCACTAGTCACGACGTTTGACTACTAAAATAAATGCTCTGACTACTTACATTAATCGAAATCTAGGGGCTCATTAGTCAATTTGACTAGGGAAAAATTACCTAAATATTCATAAATATTGGCGAATATGGCGTATCATAAATTTATCATTAATTAATCCCATTTTATTTAAAAAAATCACATCATGTAACGCATGTGATAATAAACTGCTATTTTAATTCTGACGGGTAAAGCCAAATGTTGGCTTTCCTTGTTGTTTTTATACCCCCGTTTTTACCCCACTAGTCAGTGACTACTAAAATAAATTAAGAAGGAGGCTCACTAGTCAGGCTGACTACTAAAAAAATATCCTCATGTCCAACCAAGGGTACGATAGAATTTTAACAATGTCATTGGCTAAACCCGGGTACATGTCGAAAATAAAAAGTGTTTAAGCAATACCAAAACGCGTCTTATGCATGGCTGTGAGCATTGTCTAAAGGCAAACATTTGTTTCCGTGTACCCTGCTAAAACGAACGTTGTTATAACAAGTTGGCAAGCCAAAATATACCTCTCCTCGGAAGAGTTTTTAATTTTCAGTGAAGCGTAACTGTATCCGTGGTTCTGCTGTAGAACGCTCACCTGACGTGCAAAAGGGCTCGGGTTCGAATCCCGGCCGATTAAAAAATTATACTACGCCCAATGACAAAAAGAGGGCGCTTTTGGAAAAACCTTTTCCCTGATTCTAAGAAACTGGGTACGCAGTGATTAAGCTTTGACCCGAAAATGCGAACGCGTTCGCAGGCCTGACAGACAGACCCACAGACAGACAGACACGGTGGTTGTATAACCCCTCCTAGGGTACAAAGTCCCCTCGGAGAGGTAAAAATGAACAACCTGCCATAATTATCTCTCGATTTGATGAGCAGAAAATACGAAATACTAAGTATTTTTATTTAAACAATACATGTATAGATAGTTATAAGATTATAACAACTCTGAAGCAGTGTTGCCAATGTTTGAAAGTCGAAATTCCCATTGTTGGATAGTAAATTTCCCACAAATCCCCATACCTCTAATTAGCCCCACCATTGCCCCCTGGATTAAGAGAAGGCCTAGAGATCGTTTTTCTACAGGGGGCGGCAAACATTTTTTACACGCTCGCGAAACACTCAGTAGATGGCGCGATTTGCAACCTTTATATCGAGACGATCAAGGCGGGAATTTTAAATATTATCGCAGAAGCCAATGCCCTTAAGCAATAGCAGCCGATCTTTCGCTGTCAGCCTGACTTGATGACGTCAAAATGGCAAGATCTAGGGCCATCTTTCGGTCAACAGAGGCATAAAACTAAAACTTTGATTTTGCCAGTTTCAAAAACTCAACACCTGCCCATTTCTAGGCCTTCTCTTAATCCAGAGGGCAATGGCCCCACCCCAACTAAAACTCAACGGAAATCATGCCATAATTATGGAAAATTTACTTTTTAAAATTAAATTTTATTGAAATTACAATTTTTAAACATTTTATGCATTGATTGATTGAAGGCGCCTCCTTTATTTTATTTCTAAAAATATGGGAAATTTCCCACAATCTGGCAACACTGCTCCCAAGTATAAACGCGAAAAGAAAACCGTGGAGAATGATCACGGATTTCTAGACGTGGTTTTTCAAACTTCGAGAGCGCTCTGTTAGCGTAGGCACCAATTTGCGTTTTTCAGTCTTCATTTTAATTTCCTGTTATACTGTCCGTAGTTTTTTGTTAGAGAAAACGCGGTGGCAGTGTGAACCGAGCTTAAGGCGTAATCCCAGTGTTCTTATCCGATCCTTTAATCTGGGTGACATGATTCGGAAAAATGGCCTTTCAAGAAGATTAAGTTTCTTGTCATAAATTTACTCTTTCTCACGAGCCGCTATTTCCTAAAAATAAGTTGTGTCGCTTGAAGATATTAATGGTACTACCAACTCGAATTTTTTTCCACAAAAAAAAGTACTGTTAATCTTTGGGTAGACCACGATTATATTACGTCCATGGGTAGACTTAAAACTTTCTTCTCCTAAACTAGATTTAAATTCAGAATTTCCTTCTTGTCCTCCGAACTGAGTGAACTCGTGACTTTAAGCTAATCTACGATAAATTTAAATAATTTAAAAAAAACTTTTCATTTCCGGAGTTATTTAGATCTAGAAAGTATGTTTGTGATTTAATTCGCCCATTGGGATGTATATTTTTTTGTTATGTTTTTGCATAAAATTCTCGAGGCAATATTTCGTAACTGTTTCAACACTTCCTATTATTTTAATGATTATTTTCTTTTTGAAACTTTTTCTACCCTGACTTTTTCTCAGAGTTGGACTGGCAACTGAACTGAGAAAGTATATTTCGTCTTGGGCATGTTTAGACGCTAGGGGGCTCTGTGCTGAACTAAACCGTGATTGGGCAATAACTCTGAAAATCAGTTCGGTGATATCATTTGCTAATTGTCATACTTACTGGTAATGTCATAAGTAACATAATAACAATAAGTATGACAATTAACGAGATTTACAACCAAACTGATTTTAATAGTTATTGCGTAATCAAGATGTTTTCTTAGCACAGAGCCCTCTATTGTCTAAAATACGCGAGACTTCCACTAAGCCGAAATATCTGGTTTCAGATAGATAGGCGGAATATTAGGCTAAAATGATAAAAATTTAAAAAGTTTTTCTCGGCGCCACGAGCTCATGTTTTTTTATCACGCGTGATTCGTACGCGCGCTTCGAAACAAAGCCAAAGCCCCTCGCGATTCCAGCACGTGCTCTCCGATATTAGGCTTCAATTTTTATCTTAAAGTAGTCATCCAAAACGGTAAGTCGCGAGCGCCAGTCACAGCTTGAAGAGAGTAACAGTGCCGAAAAAAGATTCGGTTAGAAAATTAGCATTAAAGCAATAGGAAGTGTCATACTTATTATTATTAGATTACTTATGGTATTATGCAGGGCTGTTCAATGTATTTTGAAGATGGGTTTTTCTAAATGTAAAATGTAAAATGGTTTTTGCAGCTCAAAATAAAAATACACAAAATGCATTTTGAAAATGTTTTTCCACATATCAAACCCACAAAATGCAAAATGATGTAAAATGCAAAATAGTTTCCTAGAAACTCAAATTGTAAAATGCCAAATACTTTTTCTACCTCAAAATGCAAAATTCAAAATGGTATTTTGCTTTTACATTTTCAAAATGCATTTCGAACAACCCCGGTATTTATTTCAGATTACCAGACAAATCAAGAACTGAAAGAGAGATTTGGCCAGTAGCATAAAACGTGTTGGGAGGAAATTTCTCATCTTAATGTTATAAACGATAACTTTTTAATTAACTTCGTGATGACAGTTAAACATTGAAGTCAGTCGTGTACTGAATCTTATAAATTAGCTTTTCACGTTTTTTATGTACGCGCTTTATCACTGTAATCTCATGAGCTACACAATTTAAAATAGTCGTCGATTTTATAAAAAGGAAATGTTCATGTCTAGGCCATATGGATCTTACCATAAGTGGTATTACTCTAAGTACCCAAGACGCGCTGTTCTCTGGGACGTGGTCTCCCACTTTTCGTGACGTCAGCACGTGAGGTGGCTCAGGGTACCTTTGCAAGCGCGAAAAATCGAAGCATGATCGAAGAGAGAAAGATTTTAATTTTATTTCTGCTAGTGGCGCCCACTAGTGTGCCAAACGGGAACTAACGGGGCTTAGGAATCTCATGGGGTTAGGCCGTTTCTCTTGTATAGGAGATTTTGGGGGAAAGAATATTCAATACTATCCCCCTCTCCGCGAATCGAGCCGAGGAAACTCGAGAGACGTTCGTTTTTTTCCCTTCGGTTTTATAGTAACCGAGCACTAAGGAGCAAGCCTACCGCGGCAATAGTTAGCATTCATTTTAGTAGCAGGTAGAGGTAGTACTATTTTAGAGAGAAAGAGTTTGGCACACGGACAGGCATAACCCCCATAGAACCCGTTCGAACTTGGGTACTTAGAGTAATACCACTTATGATCTTACTTCAACAAGCCAAGGAGCTCGAGCTAAACCAGCAACGATAACGTTTCTCACGCGTGTGAAAATGGCGCGCGACAAAAACCATTGAAATAAAGTCACCTGTTTGAAACTGACACGGGGAAGCTTGGGTTGGCACCGGGCCACGTAATTCTTACGAGAATGACTGCTTAGGGGTTGACTTCATAAAACTCTTTTCATTTCTTAGGATTCCCATTTTCTTGAAGGGCCACACGTACGGCTGGAAAATACTATAATATGATTCGGCAGATCTGCAATCACGAAGTATGGAAGAGGAGAAGCTACTTCATTTTCACACATTTTTTTCAAACGGTGTTGCGGCCCTTTAGTAACGTTTTCTGCCACCAGATGGGGTAATGACTTTCTCATCATCACGCTGTTAAATTACTAGAGCACGGCCAACTTTGATCTCTCGCGCTACAGCGGCCATCTCATTTGTTGACGTTTCTGTGTTAACCTATGAGCAAAAGATGTGTAAGACGTGAGCGCCCCTAGCGGATTATTATTTTGAGAATAGTTTTTACATTGAATCCAATATAAAAACCGAGCGTGGCGCTGAACTCCTACACGTTATAGTACAGTTTATAGGGGAAAAATCCTTGCTCGCGGAATTTCGACGAATGTGTTGGCCGCTGTAGCGCGAACAGCTCGTGATCAAAGTTGGCCGTGACTAGAGTAACTAGAGTTGTAACTATAAATAATTATCTGGCCAAAAACCTTCGCAAGGTCCTCTGCCCAACACTACGTCCTAATGTCTTAGCCCATGAAAGAAAAGGCCGCGCAAGGTCTAGCGTATTTGATGTCAAGTAGCGTGATATGCGGGCTTTTCTTTACCAAGAGTTATGAACAGGCCCATATAGAACTAGTTCTTATTTCTAATTTGCAGTCAAGGAGGGGGTAGCGAAATTGGTGAAAATGTAGTACAGTTAAAGGTAAACCCAAGGAGAGGGTTTTTGACACGGAAACCCCCTTGTCTACGCCCCTGCTGATTTAACAAGTTATGACAAGTTTTTCTTATTATATGAGAATGTATATTAAATAAAAAATCTTAAATACTATTTTAAATTGAAACGTGACGAAGCGTTCTATAGTTTAGGTCCAAGGTTTGTAGAGAAATGCACTGGTGAGATAGACTGATACCGTCTCCTGCGCCGTTTCGACTTTCTCTCGAAAAACCAGTTCCAGAGATGCGCCCCCGTTGGTTTAATCCATGGTTTAGGTCTAAATCGTTATGATAATATATTTGTAGATATAGCGGAGACACGAAACCACGGAAACAAACAGGTTCTGTTTGGACGCAATTCAAAATTTTTATAAAATATTGTGGTAGGGCTAAAGTGTTTCCTCATCAACTCGGCGACGGTTAGGCGCTGAGACTTATCCTTTGGAACGCCACAATGGGAAAGCAAGTGGAAGGTGTTCACTAATTTGTATGCAAATCGGATAAGTAGTTTTTGCTCTAGAGTGGCCTGCAAGAAGAAGAAAGAAGAAGATTAAAGTTTTTTTTTTACATTTTGGCTTTCTTTGAACTACGTCGTCTTATTAGCATAACAGCCCTATATTTATAGTTTTATTGTATGTTTGTCGTATGCACCTGGTCTTTCCAATGGTATATTGCTTGTCTCGCTACTTTGACATTGTGAGTGGTTGAAGAGATACAAGGGGCTGAAATCGGCCCTTATTTGCTTCGGGGTAATACTAGCTCGGTCTCGAAAAGCTAGTCACTTTCCCGGACCTTGCTATGGGGACTACCGTCCCCTCTGATATAAAAACCTTATATAATATTCGGTGTAAATATCGATAACGAATGCTTAAGTGTGACTTAAGACTCCAATTTTAAACAATTTTTATAAAATAATTTAGGGTCTAAAAGGAAATGTGGTATGAACAGATTTTAAATTATTGACTATTTAACCTTTATAGTTAACTTTAATTAATACAGGAGTTACCTATCAAGGGCGTATCCAGGATTTTATTTCAGGGGGTTTTTTGAGGTAAAATTTCAAGGGGGGGTGCTGACGGTAGTTTCACTGATTTTTATTAGGCACCCCCCCAGTCATCAGCATTTCGGGGGGTTTGAACCCCCAACCCCCCCTTAAATACGCCCTTGTTAACTATCAATATAAACATGAGTATTATAATTTAAAAAATAAAATTGACACTTTGTCTTAAAAATTTATTACAAGAATTTTAATTTAAAATTGGAGCCACAATGGACAATTCTTAATTTTATTCTTCCCAGAAAAGCGGAAAATTCTAATCAATTGGACGCACCAAAAGAAACCGCATTCTTCGCTAAGTATTACTTCCTTTTAATTATCTCGTATGATAATCAATTTCATCTCAACCTGTACTTATTTATCATTTTAAAGAACTTATCCTGGTAATTACCCAATGATATACTAATGCAGTTTTGTTCCCTCTACCTGTAATAAATGAACCGTTTATTTTCCCCAACCACGAGGAAAGGTTTGTCATTGTGTTTGTTTTTTTTAAGTGTTTCGAAACATATTCAAATAATACTCGTCTTCGAAACGCGGAGACCAACGGTGACGACACCTTAGCCAGGTTCACACTTACCCCTAAAATCGCTTCGTTTTAGTTAACTAGTTTTCAAAACCATCGTAATGTCGTCTTCAGACGAGGCTTGTTAATCCGGGTTGAGACTCCGTTTATTAAACCAAGGTTTATTTTTCTGTACTGAAATGGGTTATAAAAATTAAACTTCGGTTTACCAAACTCAGTTTTATAAGCCTCGTCTGTAAAAGGTATGAGAAATCTCTTCGTGTTGGTTCGGGAAGCAACTCGTCCAAGTCAGTTCGCTTAGAATCGCTTTCAAAACGACATGGCGGGGAAGTCAAATTGCTCGTATTTTCCAAAGTAATGGGAATATAATTCTAAATAATTTCAAATAATATTACCGTATGTATAGTAAACATGATAAACTAATTGTTTTGGGATATATTTTAGTATTTTCAAAATTCTGGTCATAATTTGAAATGACGTTAAGCCTTGGCTATAAGCGAACCGGGGTGAAGCGATTTCGCACGTGTGAACCAAGAATTATCGTCGATGGTCAAACTGGGTTTAGAGAAAGTGTTGTAAACGAGGGGCTAAAAACGTTCTAAGATTCTGTACCCCGATTACAGGCATATGAAACTGAGGTATCGTGCATTGAATACCATAGGCCTAATGATAATACTAATTTTGTAATCAATTACGTAATAACTTAAGTACTGTCAAAGCTAAAACTTTGTAAACCAGGAAATACGTCATTTTGGGACACTGATAGAAGTTGGGAAGAGAAACCGTAAAGTGGATTCCCGGTTCTCGGAGGGGTACGTTACTTCGAAGAGACGACAAGCTTAGTTCGGGGAAAGGTACGTGGAATTTATGATTTGTCTATGTTCGAACGCGTACGTGAGTTCATCCAAAGGTTGAATTTGTTTCCGTGATTTTTCCATAAAATATAATTTAGATCCGTGTGCAGAAAAGTGTCTTTTTCTTCTGGTGGATTCGACTAAGCGCCCTTTGATTTATGATGTTTCTTTTTCGTGGTTTTAATTACTTCGTCTCCTCGGGGTATAATAGAAATGTTAACTCCACGCATGACATACTTAAATAATCATTTGTGTAGGCAAGAGCTAGTTTAAATTGATTTAAGCTCTTTTT
The DNA here is from genome assembly GCF_980474605.1 of Leiobunum rupestre. Lineage (NCBI taxonomy): Eukaryota > Metazoa > Arthropoda > Arachnida > Opiliones > Sclerosomatidae > Leiobunum > Leiobunum rupestre. Next base: position 37,026,594 of record NC_143393.1, on the reverse strand, counting down.
ATACGCAGAGTTTGACAGTAGAAATATTTCGCGGGGTTCCACTTGGTCGGTTAAATCGGGTCAAAAATTCTTATAGTACTATAAACATAAAGTACGTTTTATTAGGTTAAATCTGTATTTTACTATAATTTGTAGAGACATTCTAATATATTATCCGCTTTGTTTTCAAAAGTAACTTCCGTAATTTCCTTATGTCGTTCTGGAATTTTCCATTTTTACTTTAGAAATCATAATAATGACTGGCTGGCTGGTTCGTGTAGGTTTTTTCAAGATCCCATTAATTATAATTAAAATATTGAGCTAGTTTTTATAGTAATAATCAGCACCACCTTAGGCCCAAGTCATCTAGCGACTTTTAATGCCTTAAACAGGTGGCCGGGTTACAATGCGTAGGAGGGTGGTGGCAAGCCCTTCAAGCCACGAGAACCAAACAGCTCCCTACACTTACTTATTACCGCTAACATCTATAAGTTTTTATGGAAAGTAGAAATGGAAGAACTCGGGGGAAAACACCTTTAACCAGTGGGGAGAGAACTAGCTATTTCTTCATCTGGTAGTTCGTTTTTTTTGGGTCAATCAGTGAGATTTATAACTTATGACCTCGAAATGCAGATCCCTTATTGTCTACAAAATCGAGACTTTCAGTTCCTAACGTTTTTAGTATAGCATCTATGTTGTTTTTTAGAATAAAGTGAAGTAGAAATAACAGTATAGTCTAATTTACCTTGAGGTTGAATGTTCGTAAAATTTTATTGGGGCTTTCCAATTTAATCAAACTGACTGATTTTTATTCTTTACGGGATTTTTAAATATAAATACCACTTTTAAATTCCTTTTCGTAAAATTTTATTCCTTTAAAACTCATGGAATTTTTAACCAAACAATATTTCATTAGATAAAATCTTAGCACTTGGAATAATAACTCAATTCTAGACTAAAACCACTGTTAACCTTTAAAATGATCTTTGTTTACGTAAAAATCATTAAAATTTGAAGCACGTGTGTATGATATCCATTTAAAGCTACGTTCACAAGTAAACGGTAGAAAAAGGTCCGAATCGGTTTAAAATGATTTAGCAAGTTTCACGCAACTCGTTCGAAACTTTTTGAATCGATATCAAGGCAATGTGTGAACGCGGCTTAAGTCACTCCCAAACCGCTTCCTTTAAAAAAAAATATAAATCTGTGTTGACCTTTAATTTTAAATTTTCTGGTTTACTTGTTAATGATCTATTTAACAAAACAGCTTTTTATTTAGGAATTGAATAAATTAAAATGGCTAAGCGTTTTGAAAATAAACTGCTCAACAAACCTTCAAACTTCGCATTGCGGATAAATTCATATTATAAACGTAGTTCGGCGAAGGAATTTATCTAGGAAAATGTTTATGTTAATGGATTTTTAATGGATTTTTTATGGATTTTGGAATTACTGTGTCTTACGAGGTATAAATTAATTACATTGATATTTTCCAGGATATTTTTATTTATACTTTAGGGGTTATGACTAGTGCTCGGAATTGTTTATTCATTATCCACAAATTTTCCGATTTATTTAAAAAACGTTGGTAAAAAGAATATAATTTTAACTTATTTAATTATTTTTTTTTACGTAACCAAGCATTTATTGGAATAAAAGTGGTATTTATTTAAATAATTGTTTGTTTTATTTAAATAATAGGCTTATTCACTTTCGATTATTTAAACATTTTACAATTTTTATTCAACTATTGGTTATTTAAATAAATATTATTAAAATATCGCCGAGCTTATTTTATTCATGGATTAAAATTAATCGAATGCCGAGCACTAGTTATGACTATCACAGCATAGTCCTTCCTAGTCATCCGAGTGTGTTTCAATCGCTTCTTAAAACGTCAGATTTAAGGAATCAATGAATACGGAGACTATTTGATTGCCTGCGAGTTGGATAGTCATGTTAAATAAGTAATTCTTTATACAAATAACAGTCAAAAGTCCTAATATATACAAAATTACAAATTACTTTCTTCACATTTTGGCTATTTTCGGTGTATTTAAAACAAAATAATCTGAATCTGACAACACTGCTATCTTTTTGACCAGATGAGTATTTTGTTGTTTGACAGCGCTGTTCGACTGTTTCTCAACACCAGTGCTTCCACTTTGAGAGATTTTATCTCTTTTTAGGGATTTTTCGACCTCAAAGGGATTTTATTTTGGAAGAAAGGGAAAAAGGGAAAATTAAGGGATTTTTCAAAAATGAACTATTAAAAGGATTTTGGGAATTTTCCTAAATTACGCCAGAAATATTTTGGTCTAGTACTTGAAATACCGCACCTTGGCCCTAATTTCATTCGTGGGCTCCAATAAACTGGACTAGCACTTGCTCTCCGCCAGTGTCAGTGTATCACATATTTTAAAAGATTGTTTAAAAAAAAGTTTTTCTTTATATAAGGCCTAAAAATTATAAATCTTATTGTTTAGTTAAAATAAAATTATTTAATTGGGATAACAAAATAGATTTTTCTTTGTGAAGGGGATAAAAAGCTATTTATTAGAACCGAAAGAGGCAGTTTACGCCGCCCATTTTTATTCCTAAACTGATCGGCAGTTTTTCCAAGCGTTATTTTTAATAATCGACAAAGACTATTACACGGTGTCATGTGAAACATTAAAAGATAAATAACTTTTGCTGACTGAAAATATTTAGGCATAAAACATTGATTAAAAACTAAGTTTTTGATGTAAAACAATATGTAGACCAAATATCTATACTAAACTATCCCAGCTCTTTAAACCGCTTCTAGTGCAATGTTCGCAACACCTCGACAACCAAGGGGCGCTACGATAGAGTATTCATAATTGAAAAAACAAATGGAGGCGCTCTTTAGAATCTATTAGTTTTGTTCCGAAGGCTATATTAAATTAGGGTTGATGATTATTAAGGCAAAAATACGTGAACTAAGATGACACAGTTCGATTAGATTAATTTACAGGAATTGAAATTTTAAAATTCGTTTCTTATTTGACGCAATTTTTACATTGATTTTACGTTATAATTTAAATTAAAACATTATCACACAAGTGTTTTCTTTTAAAGTGAGAACAAAGCTTCATATTTATGGTAGATAACTTCACGTGTCTTCCACCTGGATTTAACAGGGGTGGTAGTCACGTTCAAAACCAATCGTAGCGAATGTTAGCGAAAATTATTAATATTAGTTTATGAGTTGTTTTATGGGCTTTAGGGCTTTGGCGGATTCGAGTGTTTTATCGGTGGACATGAAGTGCTGCACCCACCACTTGCATTTGCGGCTCAAGCTGACTCCGCCTAACCTAATGAAGAACAAGCTCTTGGGTGCGTACACCAAGTCCTTCTCCAAGAGCACCCCGTCCACGATGTCGTTGACGATGTATTCTGGCCGAACCATCGGAAAGAGGTCGTTCAACTCTACTGAGCAGAAGCCTGTGTTGCTGAAGTAGGGACACACGACGGTGGTCTTAACGCCGTCCTTACCCTTGTACAGGATCTCGTGGTTAAGGGCGTCCATCAAGCCGAGTAAGGCGTGCTTGCTGGCTGAGTAAGACACCGCTTTGGGTAGACCCGAAAACCCGGCCAAACTGGACACGCAAACGATGTGACCCTTGTTAGAGTCCAACATGTCGGGCAGAAAAGCCTTGATGGTCCAAAAATGAGCCATCGTATTGACCCCTATGACTTTATCGATTTCAGTGTCCGCCGTGTCCAGCAGGAACTCGCAGGTTGTCACCCCGGCGTTGTTGACGAGTATGGACACATTACCTACTTCCGCTTTCACCAATTTGGCCGTTTCGTACACCTTGGCGCGATCAGAGACGTCGACGTGGTAGCAAACGGCTTGACCACCTTCCACAGTCACTAGACGGCGCGTCTCCTCGGCTCCCGCTTGGTCAACATCCCAGATGACGATTTGGCAGCCGAGACGGGAGAATTTCAGAGACATCAGACGACCGAAGCCGCTCCCTCCTCCAGTTATCAACACTGAAATGTTTCAACTAAGCTATTAAAAATGGTGTAGGATTTTTCGAGTTATTAACCTATCCGTTACGTAGATACCGGTAGTTTTCTTTAAAGGGCTTAGCTGATAAATTAGGCTGAAAACATCTCTGATAGCAGGAATCCATACTTATACTTAGAATGCTTATCTCGGCAGATTTTCGTCTCGATGTGGCTGACGTTTTTTTCGCTTGTCCGGCGACAAAAAGGGTAAACTTTTTACCCTAAGACGTTTTATTCGCCTGTTCTCGGGGTAAGATTTACCCTGTCCCGAATTTTGTTCGCTTGTTCCAGAGCTCTAAGGTTACACTTTTTACTCCTCCTCGAAAGGAGGTGTAGAGGGAGTAATCTAGCTTTGTCGTCTGCTTAAATTTTGTTTCACGAAAACATGACGGGCAAGCTTTTTGTAAATAACCTTTAACCTTTAACTACTCCCTTCTTACTCCAACTCGTTTTTTTCGTCAAGACCGAATTGAAGTAAAATGACGTCATATGGCTACACTTTTTAACCTGCTCAAAAAACCCAGAACAGGCGAAAAAAACCACCTACTATGTTAAGTTATCAAACAACGTGAGAGGGGAGCGCGTGCAGAGGGGATTTTTTTATCTCGTAGGCGGGGCCAAAGCCGTCAGGGTGAACTTACCAGACGCGATAAGGCAAGATACGCATTCAAAGTAGATATATGGATTCCTGCTGATAGCTATATGTGGAGTGACGCGGATTTGACGTCGTTGGCAAAATAAGCACACGCGGTGCTTCGACTCGGAACGGATCCCCGCGCTCGCTGACTCATTTTGAAGACGAAGCCAAAAGTAGGTATTCAGCCTAATGTCCACCGAGGTCATTCTAAATATGACATTTACATGAAGCGTAATAACTACACTTAAGGTTAGATTCGATAGGAAGTTTCCTGTAGCTAATGACATCTCTGCAATCTAAACTAACTAGCTTTCTTATCCTGAATATAGAATATTTTTATTTAGCACATGTTTGGGAAAACATTTACAATGTAGACCGAAATCATTCGATCCAATGCGTGATATAATCTCACGTGTGTATTACTGGATCAAATCCTTCAAATTCCTCAGGTAATAAATATAAATTTTCTTTACACTAAAATATAATATACAATATGTATCAACATTTATATGTAATAAAATCTTACCCTGGAGCTTTGCAGATAAATTATACATTAATGGGGTATGCAATTTTATTTAAACCAAACGAAATACCACGTTATTATATAAATTATCCTCAAACCTCCGGGACAAAGTTTTATTTAATGGCTAAATTACATCTAACCTTGGTAAAACATATTGTTTTTTAATAAGCCAGACAAAAAACTCTAACTAATGTATCCAATCTCGCCACTCCCGAAAAAATTTTCAAATATATTTTAGGCAATGGCAAATACTTGACTCAAACCTCCTGGAAAATCTCCCGTTTCACTGGGTTATGGAAATATCCCCATTCGTGGATAAAATCCCTTAGGCCTTCAAGACTAAATTTCCCGTTTATTAGCTAATAAAATACACAACTCATGGATAAATCCCTATCATTAGGTGATGAGAATACCCAACTCATGATATAGGATATATTTCCCGTTTCACTAGGTCAGAAAAAGTATCCCACTCATTGATAAATTACCTAAAACCTCCTGGACACAATTTCCCGTTTCATTAGTTGATAAAAAGTATCCCACTCATTGATAAATTGCTAAAACCTCCTGGACACAATTTCCCATTTCATTAGATGAGAAATAGTATCCCACTCATTGATAAATTGCTAAAACCTCCTGGACAAAATTTCCCGTTTCATTAGTTGATAAAAAGTATCCCACTCATTGATAAATTGCTAAAACCTCCTGGACAAAATTTCCCGTTTCATTAGATGAGAAAGTATCGAACTCATTGATAAATTGTCTAAAACCTCCTGGACAAAATTTATCGTTTCAACAAGTCAGAAAATACCCCACTCATGCACAAATTTTATCGTTATTATTAAGCCTCTTCCAATGGATAAATTCATTCAAAATCGATTTCACTTTCAACTCTTCTTAATAATCATAATAATCAGCTAGGCTAATACCCAAAGCACCACCCTAGGCCTAAGTCATCGAGCTACTTTTAAAGCCATTAACTCAGGTGGCCGGGTTACAATGAAGACAAATTCCCAGATTTTTTAGTAACATTTGGTTTGATTTTCCTAATTCCGGTGACATACTACGAAGTAATTTCTCACTTACCTATATCGCCAGAAACTTGCTTCCTACGCCGCATGGAAACTGGTACCAATGCCAGGAATACTTGAGTGACGATGTCCAGAAGGATGATGCAGAGCAACTCGACGTATTTAACCAATGACTTTCCTAAGTGCACCATCTTTCTGGAGCGGCGGGTCCGATGTCTCCTCTCGCGGCCAATGTTTTGCAACGACATTCTGTCCGCTCCTGATATTACCCGAAATTTCGTTCTTCGGTGTCGGTAACGAACGGGTAGGGTCCAACCTTGGCTATCCGGTTTTTTATCCTCGTAAGGACCGCGACTGTCAAGGATGGGGATCAGAGAGTGTTTACTAGCGAATAAAGCCCGCGGTCTATAGCGTGGAAGGCATCCATTTGCCTTAATACAAATATTTCGTGTTTTAAAATCTTTACTTTCTCTACTCGCTCAAGGTCGTAAATGAGAAGTGTTTCTCGTTTGCTTCGAAACAAAATTAAATGTTTGCCTTTTCTCCTTCCCACTTAAACGTAAAATCGTCGTTAAGCGTGGCTACACTCCGGTAGGTTTGACAGGGAGAGTCCTGTACCGATAAATATAAAGGTTTTCGTCGTTATGGCTTTTAGGTTGCTTTCGCAGTTACCCGTGAATGGTTGGGCGTGGGCGGCAAATCAATTTTTCACACGGCGTTACATTTCATCGTATTTTCCGTCGAGTGTGAAACCAACCTTAGGACGGATATGAGATATGGAGCCACGTTATTTGGGTCGTATTGGTACAAACATGGTACCTTTAATTTCAAATAACGTTGAAGAAAACAACAATATCTTTTGGGGTGTAACTATCTAGTAGCAAAAGTGACATATTTACCAAAAGTGTGCTCAAGATTAACCGAATGCCACTATCGAGATAGACCACATAAAAGACTAGGCTAGGAGGGACGATGCACCTTTTATCTGGTTTCTTTTTTCGTGTTTTGTATTAAAACGTAGATAGATGGCAGTAGCGTTTCAGTGGCAAAAAATCAAAACACTTGCTAGGCTTCTTCAGTGCTTCTTTAGTTCTCGAAGCCCTGACCAGGTGGCATAATATCTACTTTTTAACTTCTTTTCCTCCCCAATATATATCCTCCCCTCTCCACTCCCCCTTTTTACTTCGATCGTAACATTCATTAAAAAAGGTTCGATTGACACACTTTTGGTAATTATGTCACTTTTGGTAGTAGTAAGTTTGAACAGTGGTGTAGGCGGGAAGTCATCTATAAAGGGGTCTATAAATGTTAAAATGAATGATGGTGGAAACTAGAACCGTGAAAACTAAAAAAATTATCCTTGTCTACGCCACTGAAATTAAAATTGGGGGTTAAGGAACAGGGTAACGTAAGGGCTTCCAATGCCAGGTCTCCACAACAGCTGAAAGTACTTGTTTTTAGTACCCTTTACTCCCTTTTAAGCATATTTTTTACCCTGATTATGTTAGGGCAGGAAATGATATTTGTATCTCTATATTACAACATTTAAGCAAACACTGAACAGGTTTTATTTAAACGTCTATTGCTTAAGTTATTTTCGGGTATAAAGAAAAATAAAAAGGGGAAATTTTCTTAAAATAATTTACAGCCCATAAGAATTTAAATAAACCTCAGAACTAATTTGTATAACCAATGTGTGTTTTTTATTAACAACATAAAATCAAGACACCCTTAAATTACGTAACAAATACTCAAACCCCTCAATTAAAATAAAATCATTAAACAATTAATTACTCATTATTGTTACAATTGTTTGGTTACCATAGCTGACCCTCTAAATCAGCGGTTTCCAATTTTTTTTGCTATGGAACCCTAAATTATCTACCTAATTCTGGCGGAACCCCAACTCATTTTTTTACTTATCTTAAAAGACTCTTGACACAAACAAAGATGGCCACGCTGCGAATTCTCGGAACCCCTGTGACCCTTCCATGGAACCCCAGGGTTCCGCGCAACACCTTTTGGGAACCGCTGCTCTAAATTTTTGGCTTGGCCGTAATATAAATTATAAGCAAATATTTAAACGTGTGCGTGTCATATTAAAAGAAACAAATTATGATTTTTGCAGTTTAATTTCACGTACTTTATTACGCGGTAAATTATAGCTTTCTCCAGGAGCGAAACGAGGAAAAAAAATTCTTTCGTTCCAACTCGCTGATACGAAAATTAATCGCCCTTTCATTTGTGCGCCAAATTGTTTAAATTTGCTACACTATACTAGTGTTATTATTCTTATAACATTATTATTCTTATAAGTTTAAACAACTTCGAATGGGTAAAAAGCCCAACTTCACCTTGTAGGCCTATCGCCCGAAGTACCGCGTATCGGTTTTAAATAAATAAATATATTTTAGTTTCCCCAAACGTTGTTGGGCTTTTTTACCTCTTCTGCGCCGTGTTGGGCATTTTCGTCAAAGAGCCGCTCAGCTCATTCACCGCTCGCACTCGCTAGCGTAATATCCGCTCACGCTCACGCATTTTTGAGCGTTAAAATAAGCGCTCCTCGTTTCCGCTCTTTTTTGAGCGGTAAAATAAGCGTTCCTCTTTTCCCGCTCTTCTTGGAGCGGTAAATTAAGCGCTCCTCTCTTTCCGCTCTTTTTGAGCGCTGAAATTGGCACTCCTCTCATATTCGTTACGCGCTCTTTTAAAAAAAAACATTTTGCCGCTCAATTTCGCTCATAATAACAAAAGCGCTCACTATGAGAGAAGCGATGCCCATCACTGCTTCGGCGTTGTTTAATGTTATCTTTACATAGACCAACAAAGGTTCTTGTTTTTCTTACATTTTTTATAATTCCTATATTCTAATTGAAAGTCGCTTTCTTTGAATTGGGTTAAATTTTCACATCACTTATTTTAGTTTGTAGCACGACTCACAAATTAGTTTTAATTGATATAGTGTCCGTGGATTAAAACTCACTCACGTCTTTGTGGTCATGTCGTTCCAATTTATTCTGTTTTTTTGGAGTTTGCACGTTTTTATACTTCATATTTTTGCAATAGCGAAAGTTTTAAATAGCGAAACCTTCAAAATAAGTAATCTTATTTTAAGTCGAAACTATAATGTATTTATTTATGTGGTTGGGAGAAAAAAAGGGTATCATGCATTATCGATTTATTCAGATCATGGTTTGGTTAACCTTCTAGATCAGGGGTACCCAAATTCCCAATTTAGAAGATTGACATCAATGTTGGTCATTTTCTTTAGATTTTAATATATTTTCGCGATTAAGGTCAATTTTATTATTATTTTATTATTTATATTTTTATTATTATTTTATTATTTATATTTTTATTATTATTTTATTATTTAAATTTTTATTATTATTTTATTATTTAAACTTTTATTTAGTAAAACTTCCATGAACTTTATTTTTATAACAAATAGTAACCGATCTTTTAGGTCACTGATGTAAAACTCTTTTTTGTAGTGTACTGCCTTGTAGGTGCTAACCGCACTGTTGTTGTGCACTCTAAATGAAGTTTTCATTTCATTTCATTTCATTTTATTATTTAATTTTTTATTATTATTTTATTATTTAAATTTTTATTATTATTTTATTATTTAAATTTTTATTATTATTTTATTATTATTTTTTATTATTATTTATATTTTTATTATTATTTAATAATTTATTATTATTTTATTATTTTTATTTTTATTTATATTTTTATTATTTATATTTATATTTTTATTATTTTTATTTAAATTTTTATTATTTTTATTTAAATTTTTATTATTATTTTATTATTTTTTTATATTTTTATTATTATTTTATTATTTTTTTTTATATTTTTATTATGATTTTATTATTTTTTATTTATATTTTATTATTTTTTATTTACATTTACATTTATATTTTTATTATTATTTTATTATTTTTTATTTATATTTATATTTTTATTATTATTTTATTATTTTTTATTTATATTTATATTTTTATTATTATTTTATTATTTTATTATTTATATTTATATTTTTATTATTTTTCATATTAGTTATAAAAGTATTTAAAATAGACGTTTAAAGTCAAACCTGAACACTTTTAACACTTCAAACATTCCATGCTCCTACGAGGGGTTCGAAATTTGCAAATTTTTCGTCAAAAATCAGAAATTGATTTTGAGATTTCAGAGCACGATTTTCATCTCGATTTCTGGTTGTTTAGATTCCTGTTTTTAGTTTCCCATCGAATATATTCGAAGTGACACTATTGCTAGGGACAGAATGTCGTCAAGTGTTTGTTTGTTGTGGTTGTGGAAAGCGACGACATGGTAGATGGAGCTACACATCGAGCAGTTAGTTTGGCGGGAAGTTTTTACAAAAAATCAATCTTCTGGCGGGCGAGTTCAAAAATACCAAATTGAACAGTAATTAGCGTTGTTGGTATTCTTGGTTTGTACATTTGGGCGTGGCACAAAGTGTATATTATACTTACTATATTTAATCACGTGTAATAACGCTAGGTATGCATCGATGGTCGAAGTGGGGAATTGTTCGCAAAATGATCTGGAGCTTATGAGTCTAAGGTCGAGAGGTCCACCTAGTATTTCTAAAAAACCTAGTAATATAGCACTCTTTATTTAATTTTTTTGATAAATACGTTTATTTATCATCAACGGGTAAATGTTTCCCGTCCCAGTTACTAAGGAAATCTTTGGTCACTCTTTCACGTCCGCTTCCCTTTGTTGTTCGAAAACACTCCTGACTTGAATGTTTTTCTTAAAGCTTCCTCCACCAGATAATTTCCCAGCCTATGGTCGCCAAGCGATTGAGGAAGCTAATCAGGATTGTGGAACGCGGGACGTACACAACTTGTTTTTTCGTTTATATTCCACCACGACTTCAGGGTCCATCATTGGTAAGATCCCGTCGTATTCGCATTCCATTAGACGCGTCCTGGAAAATGTTGGGCAGACAACCGTGGTGTTAATGTTGTTCTTGCCGTTATCTAACAATTCCATAGTGATCGAATCTAGAAACCCGATGGCGGCGGGCTTACTCGACGAATAGGCGCTGCCTCTAGGAGGGGCGTAGGAACGTTCTAGAAGTTGGAGGGGGCAAAGAGAAACCAAAAGGGGTCTGGAGAATGGTTTTGAACTTTTAATGGAGTGTAGCTTCTCCGAATACACGTGTAAATTTTACTACTATGTAAATTGGCGGGAAAGACTGAAATTTAAACACAGTTGAGGTTCTATAAGTTATTTATGCTTTTAAAATGATAATTTGAGCCTGTTGAATATTTCAACTTACCAAAAAGTTGGGGGGGGGGGGCAATAACATTAGTTGCCCCTCCCAGCAAAATTCTAGGGAGGGGCATTGCGCCCTTGGCCCCCCTGGTTCCTACGCCCCTGGCCTCTAGTGATCGCTTTTAAACCGGATGTGCTGGCCACAGTGACCGAGTGTCCGTGGTTGTTCTCGACCATGCTAAGCAGGAACGCCTTCAAGGTCCACAAATGCCGTTTCGTAGACTTTTACCCGCGATGGTCTCCTGAAATCCCTCTTCGTCCTAGATGACCACTCGGCAACCCAAGTGAGCGAACTTCACCGCCTTCAGTTGGCCGAATTCACTGCCACCTACCGTGATCGAGACAATTTCGTTTCAAATGTGCTTTTTCAGTTCCCAATTGGAAGGAATTACATTTAAGAATCTGAGACATATCGTGTCCACTATCAACAACGCGACGCACTAAGCGATCCCCAAATAACGATAAAGAATCATGGCCTTCATTCTGTCTGACTGTTAATGCAATGTTAGATGTTTATTTGTTTGACCTTTTCAAATTAGTGATGGGTAATAATAAAAAATCCAATCTCAGCTCACAAGACGCTCATCTTTTTTCAATCACACTATTATCTTGAGCGGTTCAGATAATGTATCACTCTCATCAGATCAAACGCCTGTACTGATAGCTAATCTCTTTTTTCTATTAATGTTCTAAAGAAAGTGCCCGCTCTCTCATTTGTTCAATATCGAATTGAATACAGCTAAAGCTCTATATTCTTCTCGACTCATCAAACAGCTCAGCGAAATTGAAAACTTAAACCTATTTAATTAACAAGATAATCTAAAATTCATAAAAATCAACGTAAAAGTGTAAATTTTATAGCCCATAAAATACTGTTTTTATTCTAATTATTATTCGCTGGTCTCAGTTTGTCGAGAGTTCACGAGAAAAAATGACTGCTCGGATCTTTTCTCGCTCAATCTATGACTAAGGCTAGGCGCCCACTGGCTCTCCGTTTCGTATACGTCCTGCCTTCCACAAGGCATGTTCTCCGTTACGAAGCAAAGGCTTGTGAAAGGTAAGACGGAGACGTTACGAAGAGCAGTGAGCGCCTGGCTTAACAAGGAGACTTCCCGAGGTGTTTATCCCCGATCTTGTTCAAACTCGTGGGTTAAGTAGACCTTTATGTACCTTGAAAGATCCTAAAGAGAAAAGTTTCAATGGCCATTAGTTTTGCCATGGCAACCAAAAATGTTTTTCACAACTCAAGTTTAAACTTCATCTACGTAAAATAGCATGGCAAAATCACGGATTGTAAGGGTCCCCTTTGCCATTTTCAAAAAATTAAAAAAATTAAAAATTTGGCAAAATAATAGAGTAAAATTTATAAAATTGTATAAAATCGATAAAATTGGGTTAAATTAATAAAATTGGGTTAAATCAAATAAATACAAGCCATGATTTTCCCAGGCTATTTTACGTATGGAAAGTTTAAATTTGAGTTGTGAACAACATTTTTGGTTGCCATGGAAAATCGAATGGCCATTGAAACTTTTCCTTTTAGAAGCTTGAATGAAGGTCTACTTAACCCCCGAGTTTGAATCAAATCGGGGAGAAACACCTCGGGATGTCTCCTTGTTAGTGAAGGGCTCATTTAATCAAGATAAAATTTAGGTTCTCATTAATAACTAAAATAATTAATTATCTACTCAATTACTAGAGAGTCACTGCTCATTTTGACTCCAAACTCTCCGACCCCGTCTAAAATGAGCGGAGTGTGCCCATCACTACGTCAAATTGGTTCTTTACAGAGATATGAAAATTGATTGGCAAACATTTAAGCGATAGAATTTGAAATCGTTAAACAATTTAAGGGTGTAGCCCGAAGTACGTGATTCTAATTTTAAGAAGATTTCAAGTTTTTATTTTTTATTTTTCCGTCAGATAGACAAAAATGACCAAAAACATTTTAATAGCAAAGCGAACAAATTTTAAAACGGTGATGATTGGAACGTTATCTAGTTTTTACGAAGAATGCTAATAAAATTTATAATTAATTTAATTTTTATTTTTAGTGAAAATAGTAATTAAATTTATATTTCATTCCTTTAAATCTAGCCTTTTCCAAGGATTTTTAAATGGAACGTATATTCATCATTCATAACAAGTTGGCAAGCTTGCCAAAATATACCTCTCCTCGGAAGAATTTGAAATGAAAACCAAAACTATAATTGAAAGCACTAATACAAACTGCGTGGGCTCATGACGACAACCCAACCAATTCTTTGACCCAACGAAGCCGATAAAAATCAATGCAAATAAAAAATCGTAGACATGAATTATCCTCCACATTATCAACACTTTCGATTGACGAAATAAAACAAGAAAAATAACCAATAGAAAAATATATAATAATAACCCAAACCAAGTAACAAGTTAATTAAAATACTTAGGAATCAAGAAAAAGTAAATTTAAATACCAACAGTAATAAACATTGTATTAGCAGAAATATGCAATAAAAATATATAATCATAACCCAATCAAACAACAAGGTAATTCAAATACTTAGAAATCCAGAAAATGTCAATCCATATACCCACGGTAATGAAAATTGTAATAGAAAAAACCAAAAACACCTTACCATTAACAATTCCCGGCTTATTAAATATCTCGGTATAATTATAGACAATAATTTGAAATGGAATCTTCACATAAATAATATTATAAAAAAGTTACGTTTATGTTTGTATAAATTTTATGAAGTTCGTAACTTTCTGACAATGCCATTATTGAAAATGGTCTACTACGCCTTAATCCAATCTGTGTTGTCTTATGGTATTATCGCTTGGGGTGGGACCTACAAATCTTTTATCGAACCTTTAGAGGTAATCCAGAGGACTACAATAAAAATTTGTTTAAAAAAAGGGCGATATGAAAATCGACTGAACTTATATAACGACTTTAAAGTTTTTACAGTTAGACAACTTTACGCTAGGTGCATCTTATTGTACTCTTATAATAATAGAGAAACTAAATGTTTTAAACCAATATAATACTCGTTGTGTTTCTAATAAGAACTTAATTATTGATAAAACCTCTAAGACCATTGGTCAAAAATATGTGTCGTACTTAGGCCCAAAATTATTTAATGTTTTAGATCTCCATATAAAAAAATAGTATGAACACGAATATATTTAAGTATAATATTTCTAAATGGCTTATAGCGTATGGATATGAGCAGCTGTATAATTTCTTAGACTTTTAAGTTATATATGTATTAAAATATTAATGCTTGGATGTTTTTGAAAACGTTTTGATCGCCGTTCCAAAGGCTATATAAATGTAAATCCCCTACCACGCACAAGCTTGTAGCTTATGTGGATTGGGGGAGATGTAATAACTGAAGTTATCAACTAATGTAACTAGCGTAACTGTATCCGTGGTTCAGCGGTAGAACGCTCACCTGTCGTACAGGAGGGCTCGGGTTCGAATCTCAGCCCAAGAAAATATTACACTACACCCAATGGCAAAAAGAGGGCGGTTTTTGGAAAAACCTTTTCCCTGATTCTAAGAAACTGCGTACGCAGCGATTACACTTTGCTCCGAAAATGCGAACGCGTTCGCAGCTCAGACAGACAGACAGACCCACAGACAGACACGGTGGTTGTATAACCCCTCCTAGGGTACGAAGTTCCCTCGGAGAGGTAAAAATAATTAATTAATTTTAAATTCAATATAATTCACAATATCGTAAAATGTTGTTGAAAAAAATTTACAAAAGTGTCAAATGTTGTAGGAAAAAAATTGACGTCAATAACTTTATAACAGCGTAAAGGACTACCGCTTAGCTGTTTTTGAAAAACACCGAAGCTTAACAAGCGTCGGTGGCTGAGGTGTTAGAGTAAATCTCTCCACGCAGCAGACCCGGGTTCGTTTCCCGGCCGGCGCCAATACATCGCAAATAGACACTAAGACGAATATCGTGAACAATTGGTGGAAACCCTGTCA
This sequence comes from Leiobunum rupestre, assembly GCF_980474605.1. NCBI lineage: Eukaryota > Metazoa > Arthropoda > Arachnida > Opiliones > Sclerosomatidae > Leiobunum > Leiobunum rupestre. The sequence goes on along the minus strand of NC_143393.1, from coordinate 37,011,088 downwards.
TTGAAAGTTGAGAGGTTGTTAAGCATTCGGTCCGTCCCAAAAGTCAACAAGAAAAAGGTTGGAGAGAAAATGCACGTACCAACACTAACACAACCAACACTAACATAACACACTCAACACCCACAACCGTCGTAACACAAACTAAACATTCACACCCTACACATAAACATTAAAATAACGTAATATCCAATCAAACTGCATCCACACTGTCGCGACGGTGAACGTAAAACCATCAAAACCAAACCCAACCGCATGGTAAACCGTTAACGCTCACCGTCAAACGGTGGTTTTGCCATCCGTTAGACTTCGCTCCCTAATTCCTAGCAGCTGCGAACGCAAAGAGCCCTAGCAACTGCGAACGTGGTGATTTCAACACAAAGCGTACGCAGTGATTACACTTTGCCCCGAAAATGCGTACGCGTTCGCAGGACACACACACCCACCCACAGACACGGTGATTGTATAACCCCTCCAGGGTACAAAGTACCCTCGGAGAGGTAATAATAATAATAACGCACACAAAAAACCCTTAACTGAATAGTGAAGGCTAAACAACAGCGCATATAACAAAATAAATAACACCAACGTAACCACATTAATAAAAATGTATCACACATTTAAAGCCGATAAGAAAACACGTAAAAAATAACAAAGCTACGAGTAAATTAAGTAAAACGAAAAGAGCGCGTTGTATACCACTTGAAATTGTATTCATAAATGACCCTTAACGGTTCAAAAGTACCGATAGACAAAAACTAGCTAAGTGGACCACCCACGGGTTCTGCCCTTTAACCCTCTTATCTCTGCTGACTGCTCTAAAACAAGATTTGACCTTTATAATTTCATACGTAAAAGATTTCAATGAACCGTATCGTGTATCGGTGGTTCTGTGGTAGAACACTCGCCTGTCATGCAGGAGGGCTCGGGTTCGGAACCCGCCCGATGCGATCGCTAAATGATACTATGGCGTACACCGTGAATACTTGGTGGAAACCCTGCCATTGAGACGTTTACCGTCCCAAGCGTCAAAGGCTCGTCACGTACAATCACAATCCCCAAAAGAAAATCATACTACACCCAATGACAAAAAGGAGGCTCTTTTGCCAGAAACCTTTTCCCCAATTTCAAGAAACTGCGTACGCAGTGATTACACCATGCACCGAAAATGCGTACGCGTTCGCAGCGCGGACAGACCCACAGACAGACACCGTGATTGTAAAACCCCTCCTAGAGGACATAATCCCCTGGGAGAGGTAAAAATCTAATTCTCGTCTCAAGCGCCGGAAATTATCGATTGCAGAAAACCAATTATCGAATCTTGAAGATTTAGGGTAAATTTAAATTTGGTCGGAGCATTGAAGATAATCTATATAATAAAAAGCTGTTGGTTGGGTGGTAGGTAGGTAGGTTCGTCAACCGATTTTCGGGATTTATTTCTCGCTTTTCTGACGCTTTTAGCGCGCGCGTTACGGGCGCGAGCGTCGCGTGGCATTTTTTTACGTACGCTACGATTTGCGTTTTCCCATCGAGTCGGACCGACTGAATAACGTGCATCCGGATTTACGTGGAAAAGTTAGTAAAACCTGAATAACGTGGAAACTGAATAGCGTGGAAACTGAATAGCGTGGAAACTGAATAACGTGGAAACTGAATAGCGTGGAAACTGAATAACGTGGAAACTGAATAACGTGGAAACTGAATAGCGTGGAAACTGAATAGCGTGGAAACTGAATAACGTGGAAACTGAATAGCGTGGATACTGAATAGCGTGGAAACTGAATAACGTGGAAACTGAATATCGTGGAAACTGAATAGCGTGGAAAAGATTCCTTTTGGCGTTGCTAGAAGTCGCCACTAACTGAATTTTGAAGGCGTCGTTCTCCATATAAACAAGGTGGTCGAATCGTACCCATAATTTCACTCGCTGATTTCTTCAGTGTAACATTAGATATTTCTTCCTCTCTTTTCTCGGCTTTTTTCGAGGCTGTTATTTTCTAAGATGATGTTTGCGGTATTGGTGATCACTTCACGTCGCACTGACGGTTTTAAAACGTGCTGCGAAACGGAAATATCTCATCAACGGTGTATAAAGAAATTTCAATTGATACTTCGTTAGATAGGTATTGATCAACTCTATATTATGGGTAATTCCACGAGAGATTGACTTATGCACCCTACCATCGTGAAATTTAGTGAAAACTTGTATTTCACTTGTCCTAACGTAGACAAATTTGGAATTTTTGGAGCGTATCTCATGTCTGCAACTCTGTTTCTCAGAAACTACCCCCCCCCCTATGCGGTTGACTTTAAATATGCAAACTATTTGGCTATTTGTAAACCAAATACGTCGAATAATTTGATATTCGAATTACTATTTGGTATTTGATCAGTTAACTGGCCTAAATTTTTGCCCTAAAAATATTAGACCAAATTATTTGACGTTATAAATATTCGATTTGGTATTTGCCGTGCTTTAAAAAAAATATTTGATATTCGATTCGATCCCCCAAACAATGGTATTTGCACACCTCTATTATAGACCCAAGGACTAAAACTTCTAAATTTCACACTCCAAATTATAGAACAAATTGTATTTGACTGTAATTTCAATTTTACATAGGATATCCCACTGTTGTTTGATGGAAATTCAGTTTTAAATAAACCCATTGACGTATGTTAAAAAAACTTTTTAAATAAAAAATTAAATTATAGGACGTCTGGCAACGCTCTTCTCTTGACTTCTAACTGCTAGGAGCTACGGGGTCCCAAAAGTAAAATCAAAATCACGCGACTTGTTTATTTCCGAATTGACTTTTTTGAGTCGCAACCCGACTGTTCCCCGGCTGTCGGGTAATAGTCGAACTTCGACTGCACGCCATTTTAAGGTCTTCCACCGACTCAATGCCGACTTCGACTCCTATCCGACTGTTTCGACTGTTAACCGACTAAAAAACGGAAACACAATGCTACTGGGGTAGTCGTAAGCCACTTCCTTTCACTAGCAGACAAAAACTTTAGTCGTGGCTGGACGGGAACGGCTGCCGGCAGAGAATTGCTGCCCTACGTATAACTTGTGCTTACCGGACTGTCTCGAGCGATGCGCTAAGGGTCATTACTGGTGAGTCAGGAAGCTGCTGTATTCAGGTCCTTCTGTTTCAGAGAAGACAGCAAGAATTGTGAGATGGAGTTACAAGGTGGTAACTACCTCTACCCAGGTGACCCACGGGAGGACCACCCAGCGGTCAAGGAAATTATAAACATTGTCCAGTAGGGGTGCCAGAGTGGCTTTTGTTGTGTAAAAGAACGGTGTAGAGGTCTATAACGTGGTCAGTTGCATTAATGAAAAGGTAGAAGCATTTTATCTGGAGTTCTTAGCAATACATGAAAGTATTTGATGTTGCAACGGATTTACGGATTGTCTTTTTGCTATTAACGCAATAAGCAATCATAAAAATAATCATGGCTTATGCCATAAAATGCGTAAGATGTTGAAACGGATGATCACGCCGGTCACGTTTACTTGGATTAAGTCACACACTGGGTATGTAGGGAATGAGAGGGCTTACTTTCTTACATATGCTTAATTGTGTATGTCTTTTAGGAAGTGACTCCTAACTTCGTATACAGATCGGTGGTTCGGCCAGTACATATGATGATAAGCCCCTGTAATGCTTAGGCAGTGCACGGGGTGTATAAATACAATAGTCTGATGCCGGCGGCAGCGGTCCCTTAATGAGTCAGATTGTGCGATAACTGGTGGCTTTACCGGGGAGTCAGGGTCCGGCTTTTGTAACCCATAAGGGCGGTGGTGCACTAGGAGATGTTAGCTCCGTTCAAATGGTCCTATCTCATCCTCCGACTTCGGTCAGTAAAGGGCTGTAAACTGAGTTTCGGCTCAGGCTAACGGAGAGGGTACATAAGTATATGTATTTGTACCCCGCTGCTCCGCCTTAAGCACTACAGCGGCCACCTTAAACAACCAGCCCTGGACAAAAGTGCGCTTTGCGAAACAACGTTCGGCCAGTGAGACAGCCATTTTGACCGCCTCACATATAGCAAACAAACGCCCTCATCACGGCCCAATAAAAGGCGACACCATGGGCTGCCCGAGACCCACCCTCGCACAGCTGAGGACTAGAGTGGCTTCCTCTTCCACTGCAAACTACCCTCCTTAGTAGGTCACAGAATGACGAGTGTGGAACACCCATGATGTTCCAGTGACCCAGCGCCCCGATCACATGACCTTGAGAGCCGGGTATGGAGCCCCCCACAGGCTCCAGTGACCCCATCACACCACTAGATAGGGACAGGCAAACTGGCCGCCTCGAAGGATTGGGTAGCCTGGTTTGGGGCGGTGGGGTCTCCGTATGAGGCGCAGAGGTCCTGTTTCTCAGCCTCTTGGGGCAACAACGGGTTTCCGGTGCCAACTGTGCCAGGTAACGTGGGCCTCTGTGTACCTGTCATTCCCCTTTAGGAGCTCTTTCGGAAGGGTATACGACTCTCTACATACGTGGCTAGGGTGTTGGCTGGAATTGAAACTTCTGCTGGGTTGAGCGGCTTGCGCTGAAGGTGAGACCGTCATCGGTAGGGTTCTCTACCTGTATTGGCTGTTCTGGCCCTCAATGGGTCGGAGTGTGCAAAAACTGGTGGCTTTACCGGGGAGTCGTGGTCCGGCTCTTGTAACCCATATGGGCGGTGGCGCACTGGGAGATGTTAGCTTTGATCAAATGGTCCTATCTCCACCTCCGACTTCGGTCAGCTTTGGGCTGGATACTGAGCTTCGGCTCAGGCTAACGGAGAGGGTCCGTGCAAACTGACCGCCCCGGCGGATTGGGTAGCCTGCTGTGGGGCGGCGGGCCTCCGTATGCGGGCACGGCGGTCCTGTTTCCCGGCCTTTTGCAACAACACCGCGATCTCCGGTGCCAGCTGTGCCACGTTATGCGGGCTGCTGTGTGCCCGTCGTTCCCCTTTAGGAGCTCTCTCCAAAGGGTTTGGCTCCTTACCTTCATAGGTAGGGTGTCGACTGGAGTTGCTATAGCACCCATTCTAAATCCCACTGCTGTGTGCGAAGTGGGGATTGGTCCACCCATTGCTGCACCTTCTGCTGGGTTGAGTGGCTTGCGTCCAAGGTGAGACCATCAGTAGTAGGGTTCTGCTACCCATGCTGGATTTGTCACCTGTCCGGGCTAGGGGGACGCTGGCGTAGGGCACTATGATGATAGGCCTCCGGTGGTATGGTCTCTGTTACTAGGTACACCGGACTATAAATTCTGACACACTGCCTAAAATATCGGTGGCCCAACAGATATTCCTTGACGGTTCTTCGACTTTAAAACTTAGCACTTGCCAACTCTAAAACTATTGAAGAATCGAAGCAAAATAAGGTCGGGCCGACGTCGACGCATGATTAAAATCTGTATTTTCGACTCTACTAGATTTAATTTTGTTTTGTCATTTAAACCGATAGACATGTGTGTTATACTAATGGGGAATTCAAATTACCGATAGACCAACACTTAAATCTATCGTGGTAAATATCCCATAATTCAAACTTCTATATCAGAAGTTAATGAAATTTGGGATCTTTGTGAACTATACTTGTTTCAAATAAATGCATCTATACCCATGTGACCTATGCCAGAGGGGACTTATTATCAAATAATAGATTTTTCGACTGACTATTTGAACGTAGTAGTAGACGTCATACCAGAAGTTAATTAAAAAATATTTACGTTTTTGTTTTATTATAGCGGAATATTTCCTAGTTTTGTGCGACGTAAGGGCAAATATAACGTCGTACATCAGTTGGCAATTGGTCGGCTAGTATACAAAAGATAGTTCATATTTCGACCTCTAAAAGTAGATTCAACCAACTGTTATTTAAAGATGCTTAGTAAATTTCAATAGATACAGTACGGAGTCGCGATTTAAAGGCCAGTCAACTTCCTGCCAAAAAAATGCACTAGGACATTTCAACAGTAAAAAATAATGTGGGCCGATCATGGGCCGACCGTACTTTATATTTAATTTGAAATATTAACATAAAATATTTTTTTATGCCGACGCAAATTGAAATCTGTATTCTTTGCGACGTGTTACCGACTTCATGCCATCCATTTTGACGGCATGGCAGAGTCGGCATTCATATTCAAAATAGGGTAGGCAACGTGAAAAAGTACAGACGGATTTGCCAGCCTATAAACCTCCTAATTTTCGTAATATTTGATTTCAAAATCCTAAGTGTCGGCATAGCCAACCTAAAAAAAAGCATAGGTGGCGTGCCCAAAACAAAGATGGTTTGACCAAACATAAAACATCCTACTTTTCGACGAAATAGTGATAGAGTCGTTTTGGCCAATATTAAAACGTCACTAAATTATATGTTCGTTAATAAGTAAAACACGGCAACCCCCAAAATTCCAGGTTGGCTCTTAGTCGGATAAAATGGCCATACTATTTTTCCGGTGTCCGACCATTGGCCGACTGTAAATTGGAAGATTTGTGCTACATGGGTTATTAGACTCGAAGTCAGATTCGTTCTCCCTCCCAAATAATAATTTATTTTATAAATCGGATCAGGAATTTGAGAATAGTTCGAGGTCGGAAGTTATCGGGTCGTGGCTGGACGTTAAAGGCTGGTTTACACTAAGGCAAAACCGCCGTGACGGCGGGTGCTACCTTTTGAAATCCTCGTTAGGCCTAATAGAAAATTTTTGCGTTCACGCCCGCCGTCACGACGGTTTTGCGCTAGTGAAAACCAACCCTAACGGTTTACAGCGGTGGCGGCAGGACGGAAATGGCTGGCGGCGTCAGAACTCGTTGTAGAAGCGGCTTATTAGACACGGAGTCGGACTCGTTCTCCTTCCAAATAATATTTTATTTTATAAATCTGATCAGGAATTTGAGAAAAGTTCAGGTTCGGAAGTGGCTGGACGGGAACCGTTGGCGGTGGTGGCGGTTGGACGGAAATATCAGGCGGTGGCTGGACGGGAACGGTTGGCGGCGGTGGCGGTTGGACGGAAATATCAGGCGGTGGCTGGACGGGAACGGTTGGCGGCGGTGGCGGTAGGACGGAAATAACAGGCGGTGGCTGGACGGGAACGGTTGGCGGCGGTGGCGGTTGGACGGAAATATCAGGCGGTGGCTGGACGGGAACGGTTGGCGGTGGTGGCGGCTGGACGGAAATAGCTGGCGGTGGCTGGACGGGAACGGTTGGCGGTGGTGGCGGCTGGACGGAAATAGCTGGCGGTGGCTGGACGGGAACGGTTGGCGGTGGTTTCGATGGACGGAAATGGCTGGTGGCGGCTGCGCTGCGGCTGTACGGGAGCGGATGGCAGTGTCAGAACTCGTTGTAGAAGCGGTTTATTAGACTCGGAGTCGGAGTTGGACTCGTTCTCCCTCCCAGATAATATTTTATTGTATAAATCTGATCAGGAATTTGAGAAAAGTTCGAGGTCCGAAGTTATAGCGTCGTGACTGGAGGGGAACGGTTGGCGGAGAAGGCTGCAGGACGGAAATAGCTGGTGGTGGCTGGACGGGAACGGTTGGCGGTGGTGGCGGCTGGACGGAAATAGCTGGTGGCGGCTGGACGGAAATAGCTGGCGGTGGCTGGACGGGAACGGTTGGCGGCGGTTTCGGTGGACGGAAATGGCTGGCGGCGGTGCAGACTGGATGGGAACAGTTGGCGGGGGTGGCGGCTGGACGGAAATAGCTGGCGGTGGCTGGACGGGAACGGTTGGCGGCGGTTTCGGTGGACGGAAATGGCTGGCGGCGGTGCAGACTGGATGGGAACAGTTGGCGGGGGTGGCGGCTGGACGGAAATAGCTGGCGGTGGCTGGACGGGAACGGTTGGCGGCGGTGGTGGCTGGACGGGAACGGCTGTTTACGGCTGCGGCAGGACAGGAACGGTTTTTATATTGTATACTTTTGCCATTAGTGTTAATATTATATACTCTTGACCTACACCAACGATTATAATATATAAATTCCCCTGACTTATAGAAAATACTGCTCTTGACCATCTTGTTGTCGCGTATAAGGAGTAATGTTTAGCACATTAGTAAGAATTAATTACGTGTAATTCGAATGTTCAATACGTCAGACTTGAAATTTCAACCCCTAATAGATAAAAACTTGCCCTTGTGGTTTAAGAGTAATAAAAATTTAAATTAATCTTTAACCCCATATAAATTTCGAGCGATACATAATAAATTTAATTTATACAGATCATAGAAACAATTAAAAACAGAATCTAAATATTTAGATATGAAAAATTTTAATTAGTGTTTATTTTATAAAATAGAAATATTTATTCTTCTGGTAAACAGTATTTGCAGAAATTCTTCGGCACTTCATTAGGTAATTATTCACAGTTTCCTTCACTTGGTTTCAAACAAGTGAAACAAATCCAGTCTTAACAATTCTTGCACTTTAATTCTTAATCGTTCTTTTTCTTCATACTCTGAAGTTAATCACATGTAGCGCCTCTTTTTCCACGCTTAGATGAGGGCAGGTCACTTCCATTTTGGGTGCGTCTTAATCATAGTAAAATGATTAAATCAGGGTAATCGTGTTTAAATCAGGGTAATCAAGATTAGAAAATCTAATCACGTTTAATCAATCTAATCATAATTTAAACAAGATTTCATCATTCTAATTAGGATATAATTTTTAATCCGGATTAAATCATTTAACCAGATCGAATCAAGATTTTATAATTAAAATCAACACTAAAGTACGATAATTTAATATTAATTATTGATGGTTCTTTCGTAAATGTATTTGATTGAAATGATAAAAAAATAACTTATCGCATATTATTTAAAACATCCGAAAACATCACAGCTTTGTAACAAGTTGTCACAGCTTAGTTACACGAGTTATCACCGCTTAGTAATTAAGGTAACATTGTAATATGACTTTTTTCATGTAACATTATTCTTATCCGCTCGTTCTAATCACGCACAATTGTAATCATTCCATTCACCAATTTAATCATTCTGATTCTCCTTCAAATTTCTAATCTCGATTTAATCATACTAATCATTATTAAATCGTTTCAATCGGGATTTAATTATTTTAATCAGATTTTTTCATTTAATCATGATTAAATCAGATTTTTCCATTTAATCATGATTAAATCAGATTTTTCCATTTAATCATGATTAAATCAGATTTTTCATTTATTCATGATTTAATCAGATTTTTCATTTAATCGTGATTAAATCAGATTTTTTCGTTTAATCATGATTAAATCAGATTTAAACATTCTAAACATGATTAAATAAGATTTAAACATTCTAAACATGATTAAATAATATTTAAACATTCTAATCATGATTAAACGTGATTTAATCAACAGAATCGTGATTAAATTGAATTTAATCAAAATAATCACGATTAAATAGGATTTAATCTTTCGAGGGGTGCGTCCTTAATCAAGGAAGTGACCTGCCCCTCAGATTTAACAATTTTCTCTCGGTTTCTCCGGCCTTATTTTTTTAACACTTCCTTTTCTCGGGCAAACGTTTCTATTTGAAGTTTTGCTTCTTCAAAATACTTCATACATTCAGCACTTTTTAGATGTTGTAGAGTTTCTTGACTTTACGTGCCCTAGTTTTATTAAATTAAAATCTTTTTTTGGATATGTTATAAAAGGGAATATAAATTACCAATACATATTCTAAAAGAATTAATGAATACTAAGATAATTAGATAACTGACTTCATCTAAGTCTGTGGGAATCTTAATTTTTCAACAGCCCCTTTCCGGGCCGCTACCCAGGCTGAAACGAAGAAGAGATCCAAATACTCGGCGCTTGAGTAACACTATATGTTTAAGGGTTGGTTTTCACTAGCGCAAAACCGTCGTGACGGCGGGCGTGAACGCAAAAATTTTCTATTAGGCCTAACGAGGATTTCAAAAGTTAACGCCCGCCGTCACGGCGGTTTTGCCTTAGTGTAAACCAGCCTTAAAGCAGTGGCCATCGAAACTCTTGGCTCCTTCGGTTTGGAACTGACCAACGCTATAGGTCGTAGGATTCGATCCGTCACTACTTAATCCAGCGCTTCGCCGTCGTGGTTCAACAAGGTAATGCCTCTTCGACACTGCACACCTTCCCATCGGGAACTTCCCTGGATGACTATTAGTTCATTATAAATAAATTACACTAAGTGACAATTAAAACTCAAAATAATTTTACTTGGACTTAAAAAGCTAGGGAAAGCACTGATTCTATGATCTGTATAAATTATATTTAATTCTTATGTATCGCTCGAAATTTATTTATATAAAAGTTAATTTTAATTTTAAATACTTTTAAACAACGTGGGCTAGTTTTTATCTATGATATAAACACTATTACCGAAAGTATACAAGAAATCAAAAAATAATTACAACGAGTTCTGTCACCGTCGTACGTCCCTGTCTTTACGCCGCCAGCCGGTCCCGTCCAGCCACAACTGCCGCCAGCGGTTCCGTCCAGTCACAGTTGCCGCCAGCCGTTGCCGTACAGCCGCCACCACCGCCAACTGTTCCCATCCAGTCTGCACCGCCGCCAGCCATTTCCGTCCATCGAAAGCGCCGCCAACCGTTCCCGTCCAGCCACCGCCAGCTATTTCCGTCCAGCCGCCACCGCCGCCAACCGTTCCCGTCCAGCCACCGCCAAGTATTTCCGTCCTGCAGCCTCCTCCGCCAACCGTTCCCGTCCAGTCATGACGCTATAACTTCCGATCGAACTTTTCTCAAAATCCTGATCAGATTTATACAATAAAATATTATCTGGGAGGGAGAACGAGTCCGAGTCCGACTCCGAGTCTAATAAGCCGCTTCTACAACGAGTTCTGACACTGCCATCCGCTCCCGTACAGCCGCAGCGCAGCCGCCGCCAGCCATTTCCGTCCAGCCGCCACCGCCGCCAACCGTTCCCGTCCAGCCACCGCCAGCTATTTCCGTCCAGCCGCCACCGCCGCCAACCGTTCCCGTCCAGCCACCGCCAGATATTTCCGTCCAGCAGTCACCACCGCCAACCGTTCCCATCCAGCCACCGACAGATATTTCCGTCCAGCCGCCACCGCCGCCAACCGTTCCCGTCCAGCCACCGCCAACTATTTCCGTCCTGCAGCCTCCTCCGCCAACCGTTCCCGTCCAGCCACCGACAGATATTTCCGTCCAGCCGCCACCGCCGCCAACCGTTCCCGTCCAGTCATGACGCTATAGCTTCCGATCGAACTTTTCTCAAAATCCTGATCAGATTTATACAATAAAATATTATCTGGGAGGGAGAACGAGTCCGAGTCCGACTCCGAGTCTAATAAGCCGCTTCTACAACGAGTTCTGACACTGCCATCCGCTCCCGTACAGCCGCAGCGCAGCCGCCGCCAGCCATTTCCGTCCACCGAAACCGCCGCCAACCGTTCCCGTCCAGCCACCGCCAGCTATTTCCGTCCAGCCGCCACCGCCGCCAACCGTTCCCGTCCAGCCACCGACAGATATTTCCGTCCAGCCGCCACCGCCGCCAACCGTTCCCGTCCAGCCACCGCCAGATATTTCCGTCCAGCAGTCACCACCGCCAACCGTTCCCGTCCAGCCACCGCCAGCCATTTCCATACAGCCGCCACCGCCGCCAACCGTTCCCGTCCAGCCACCGCTAGATATTTCCGTCCAGCCGCCACCGCCGCCAACCGTTCCCGTCCAGCCACGACGCTATAACTTCCGACCTCGAACTTTTCTCAAATTCCTGATCAGAATTATAAAATAAAATATTATTTTAATGATTGTGATTTAGTATATGGAGAAAGACCATAGTTATTTGGTGAAACATTGAGGTTCTCTTGCGATTGAGTTTTGGTAAGATGCAAAATGATTTTCCAAACACATTCAGATCTCTTCGCTCATTCGCTGACCACTCCCGTTCACTTGCAGACCATAGCTCAAGTCATGGATTTTCCAAGTCGAACTTTACTATAATTCTTTAAACTTCATTAAAGAAATCTGCGACTACATAAATTTTACCTCGTATAGTGAATTGTTAAACCTAATTGGCTATAACGCAATTTCCTTTGATAAATATTGTTCCACCAGTTCACTCATAAACTTCATTTCTAGTCTAAAATTTATTTTTCTATAGATAGTGTCACCCGTTCTTAGATAATTAATATAATAATAATATTTAATTTATATTTATTTGTTAATTAACCCTTTTTTTAGAAATTTTCGTTTTATAAAATCTTACTATTTTCGAAAATTTATTTATTTTGGTTTTAAAACTATAGTCAGGGCTGTCTTTATACTTTTGCCGCCAAAAAATCTGCCACCCTTTGATTTATACAAAATCGTAAGTCTTTTCGGTGCAATGCATAAATAGGCCCTATAATTATCGAATAAAAAGAATTTCGAGAAAAGAGAAGAAGCAATAATACATTTCTCACTAAATAATTCAGCAAGTGAAACAATTTGTATGATTTTGCCCAACTTGTTTAAATAGAAAACGACGCCTTTAAAATTCAGTCAGTGGCGACTTTTAGCAACGACAAGGGGAAACATTTCCACTTTATTCAGTTTCCACGCTATTCAGTTTCCACGTTATTCAGTTTCCACGTTATTCAGTTTCCACGTTATTCAGTTTCCACGTTATTCAGTTTCCACGTTATTCAGTTTCCACGCTATTCAGTTTCCACGCTATTCAGTTTCCACGTTATTCAGTTTCCACTTTATTCAGTTTCCACGTTATTCAGTTTCCACGTTATTCAAGTCGCTGTCATTTTCCACGTAAATCAGTTTCCACTTTATTCAGTTTCCACGTTATTCAGTTTCCACGTTATTCAAGTCGCTGTCATTTTCCACGTAAATCAGGATGCACGTTATTCAGTTTCCACGTTATTCAGCGCATGGACTAATTAACAACAGGGACGGTCCAGCCCGGGGAAAAAGTAAAAAGAACAAGCATCGACGCACTCTAGCGGTACTCGCGGGCATAACAGGAAATGCTTGTATAGGCTGGTGATTCAAAATAGGCGGGGGGAGTAAAATAGGGCAAGAAGCTTCCTTGGAATGCTTGGAATTTAAAATTTTAACCACGAGATTACCATGCGGTGCTAATATTTTAGTCTTTTAAATGAATCGTCGTAAAAATTTAGAATGTCGAGCTTTTTCAATCGTACAAATAGTAAAATATTCTGCTTACCGTCTGAAAGCAATTCCCAAATTTGTTACGGTAATTATTATTATTCATAAATATAAATGATTGTACCAAGGCTTAATAGTTGTTTACCTTTTTTTTGATGATGAATAATTTGAAAATTCAAATCACAACCGCTAAAACCGTTAAAAATCTGTTTCCTGTTTATGACGTTTGAATCACCAGGTTAAAAAATATTTGCCTGGCAACGCTGCTGAACGAGTTAACACTTTTATTTGGGGTCTTTATAGGGAAATGTTGTAGATCTGGGCCGTCCCTGTTGTTAATTAGTCCATGTTCAGCGTCTCCATCGAGTCGGCTTCGATTCCCGATTTGGTTTTTAGTTTTTTTATTAAAAATTTTCAAAAGTGAGGCAAATGTCAGTTTCTAAAAATGCTCGAAATCTGTCGCCCCTGAGAGTTGGGCCGTGTTTGTCCCAACACGCAATACACCCGAAAATTTTCTCTCTTGCAGCCGCGAATTTCGGAGAGGGGGATCGTACGGGAATAGTATCAGAAGGCCTGTGTGTTTCGGAAACGAGGGGGGGGGGGGGTTTTCGGGTTCGTTCCGATTTGAAAGTCCCGTGGTCTATCGGCGTACGTTAGTCCTGTGTCTTTATGCATCAGCCATTGGCTACAGGGGGTTTAAAAGGGTACAGGGAGGTTTGGAACGACTGCGAGTTTGAGTTATTTTTGCGGGAAAAAGGGTACCACGGAAATTCTCACGTTGGACAGGGGGAGGGGAATACTACGGAAATTATCAAATGTGAAAAGCGGAGAGGGGGTACCACGGTAATTATCACATGAGAAAAAAGGGGATGGGGTACACCGGTAATTTTCACATGCGAAAAAAGGGGAGGAAGGGCTTTACAGCGGTGGTTCGACTATGGGGTAAAGGGTGCCACGGAAATTCTCGCGTTGGAAAGGGGGAGGGGAGTACTACGGAAATTCTCGCATGGAGAAAAGGGGGAGAGGGTAAGGCTGTAATTATCACATGGGAAAAGCGGAGAGGGGGTACCACGGTAATTATCACATGGGAAAAAGGGGGAGGGGTACCCCGGTAATTATCTCTTAGGGAAAAAGGGGAGGAAGGGCCTTACTGCGGTGGTTTTACTATGGGTAAAAAGAGCACCACGGTAATTATCACATGGGGAAAAGGGGGAGGAACGGTAATTATCACATGGGGAAAAGGGGCAGGAACGGTAATTATCACATGGGGAAAAGGGGGAGGAACGGTAATTATCACATGGGGAAAAGGGGGAGGAACGGTAATTATCACATGGGGAAAAGGGGGAGGAACGGTAATTTTCACATGGGGAAAAGGGGGAGGAACGGTAATTATCACATGGGGAAAAGGGGGAGGAACGGTAATTATCACATGGAAAAAATGCGGAGGGGGTACCCCGTAAATTATAACATGGTAAAAAGGGGGAGGCGGCTTTACGGCGGTGGTTCGAATATTGGGAAAAGGGTGCCTCGAAACACACCACTAGCTGCAGGCCCACCTGTAAGGCGGGCTTCTCAGCTAGTCTTATATATAATCCTCAATGTTTGTGTGTTTGTGTGTTTGTGGCTTCCGTGGACCGATCGTCGACCGTCCCCTAAATTTTCTCCCCCCTCGCTCTCGGTCTCTCGCTCGCCCTCTTGAACCCGGTCCGGTTGCCCCCAAGGTTTTCGCCCTCCCGCAGCCGCTAATTACACCCCGGCCAACAATTATAAAGGCTCCAAAGTTAGCGGAGAAAAACGCGTATGGAAAGTTAGGAGTTATTCTTTTCGCGTACCATATTATATTTCGGTTTTCTTTCGCGTATTGGAAAATTCGCTATTTCACGTATTGAAAGTTAGCGAGTT
Source organism: Leiobunum rupestre (assembly GCF_980474605.1). NCBI lineage: Eukaryota > Metazoa > Arthropoda > Arachnida > Opiliones > Sclerosomatidae > Leiobunum > Leiobunum rupestre. The sequence goes on along the minus strand of NC_143393.1, from coordinate 36,996,061 downwards.
TTGCTTTTCGCCCGTATTCTTTACCGTATTATTTTTCGGTATTATTTCGAGTTTTGCTTTTCGCGTACCGTATTATTTATCGGTATTCTTTCGAGTTTTGCTTTTCGCGTACCGTATTATTTATCGGTATTCTTTCGAGTTTTGCTTTTCGCGTACCTTATTATTTATCGGTATTCTTTCGAGTTTTGCTTTTCGCATACCGTATTATTTTTCGGTATTCTTTCGAGTTTTGCTTTTCGCTTACCTTATTCTTTTTCGGTATTCTTTCGAGTTTTGCTTTTCGCGTACCGTATTATTTTTCGGTATTCTTTCGAGTTTTGCTTTTCGCGTACCGTATTATTTATCGGTATTCTTTCGAGTTTTGCTTTTCGCGTACCTTATTATTTATCGGTATTCTTTCGAGTTTTGCTTTTCGCATACCGTATTATTTATCGGTATTCTTTCGAGTTTTGCTTTTCGCGTACCGTATTATTTTTCGGTATTCTTTCGAGTTTTGCTTTTCGCGTACCTTATTATTTATCGGTATTCTTTCGAGTTTTGCTTTTCGCATACCGTATTATTTATCGGTATTCTTTCGAGTTTTGCTTTTCGCGTACCGTATTCTTTTTCGGTATTCTTTCGAGTTTTGCTTTTCGCGTACCGTATTATTTATCGGTATTCTTTCGAGTTTTGCTTTTCGCGTACCGTATTATTTTTCGGTATTCTTTCGAGTTTTGCTTTTCGCGTACCGTATTATTTTTCGGTATTCTTTCGAGTTTTGCTTTTCGCGTACCGTATTATTTATCGGTATTCTTTCGAGTTTTGCTTTTCGCGTACCTTATTATATATCGGTATTCTTTCGAGTTTTGCTTTTCGCGTACCGTATTATTTTTCGGTATTCTTTCGAGTTTTGCTTTTCGCGTACCGTATTATTTTTCGGTATTCTTTCGAGTTTTGCTTTTCGCGTACCGTATTATTTTTCGGTATTCTTTCGAGTTTTGCTTTTCGCGTACCGTATTATTTATCGGTATTCTTTCGAGTTTTGCTTTTCGCGTACCTTATTATTTATCGGTATTCTTTCGAGTTTTGCTTTTCGCGTACCGTATTCTTTTTCGGTATTCTTTCGAGTTTTGCTTTTCGCGTACCGTATTATTTATCGGTATTCTTTCGAGTTTTGCTTTTCGCGTACCGTATTATTTTTCGGTATTCTTTCGAGTTTTGCTTTTCGCGTACCGTATTATTTTTCGGTATTCTTTCGAGTTTTGCTTTTCGCGTACCGTATTATTTATCGGTATTCTTTCGAGTTTTGCTTTTCGCGTACCTTATTATTTTTCAATATTCTTTCGAGTTTTGCTTTTAGCGTACCGTATTATTTATCGTATTATTTTTTGGTTCTCTTTCGCGTATTGAAAGTTAGCGAGTTTTGCTTTTCGCCCGTATTCTTTACCGTATTATTTTTCGGTTTTCTTTCACGTATTGAAAGTTAGCGGGTTTTACTTTTCGCCCGTATTCTTTACCGTATTATTTTTCGGTATTCTTTCGAGTTTTGCTTTTAGCGTACCGTATTATTTTTCGGTATTCTTTCGAGTTTTGCTTTTCGCGTACCGTATTATTTTTCGGTATTCTTTCGAGTTTTGCTTTCCGCGTACCTTATTATTTTTCAATATTCATTCGCGTATTGAAAGTTAGCGAGTTTTGCTTTTCGCTCGTATTCTTTACCGTATTATTTTTCGGTTTTCTTTCGCGTATTCAAAGTTAGCGAGTTTTGCTTTTCGCGTACCGTATTATTTATCGTATTATTTTTCGGTTTTCTTTCACGTATTGAAAGTTAGCGAGTTTTGCTTTTCGCCCGTATTCTTTACCGTATTATTTTTCGGTTTTCTTTCGCGTATTCAAAGTTAGCGAGTTTTGCTTTTCGCGTACCGTATTATTTATCGTATTATTTTTCGGTTTTCTTTCACGTATTGAAAGTTAGCGAGTTTTGCTTTTCGCCCGTATTCTTTACCGTATTATTTTTCGGTTTTCTTTCGCGTATTCAAAGTTAGCGAGTTTTGCTTTTCGCGTACCGTATTATTTATCGTATTATTTTTCGTTTTTCTTTCACGTATTGAAAGTTAGCGAGTTTTGCTTTTCGCCCGTATTCTTTACCGTATTATTTTTCGGTTTTCTTTCGCGTATTCAAAGTTAGCGAGTTTTGCTTTTCGCCCGTATTCTTTACCGTATTATTTTTCGGTTTTCTTTCACGTATTGAAAGTTAGCGAGTTTTGCTTTTCGCCCGTATTCTTTACCGTATTATTTTTCGGTTTTCTTTCACGTATTGAAAGTTAGCGGGTTTTACTTTTCGCCCGTATTCTTTCGCGTATTGAAAGTTAGCGGGTTTTGCTGGGTTTTTAAATCTTAGTTATCTTTTCAGTCGGCTAATTAAAGAACAAACTCAAAGTTAGCTCTCCCAATAGTTATTAGGAAGAATCGTCAGAAGGAAATAAAAATACGAAGTTTTCTGAAGAAGGTTTTATTATAGTGCCGTACTTTTATTACGTACAAATCAAAAAGACCCCGGGCGAAGCCGGGTATTAAAGCTAGTTTAAGATAAATCAAAAATTTTAATAAAGCTTAAATCAATTATCGTACTTAATCGTATAATCAGGAAAACACGTACTGTCAAAAGTACATAATAGTGACATAATTATCAAAAGGGACATTATTACCAAAAGTGACATAATTAAAAATTACCAAAAGTGAGTCACTCGAACCTTTTTTTAATGAATGTTACGATTGAAGTAAAAAGGGCGAGTGAAGAGGGGAGGGTATACATTGGGGAGGGAAAGAAGTTAAAAGGTAGAAGGAAGCACTGGAGAAGGCTAGCAAGCGTTTTGAACTTTTGATTTTTGGCAACTCGACGGAAACGCCACTGCCATCTATCTACGTTTTAATACAAAACACAAAAGAACAAACTAGAGAAAAGATGCATTGTCCATTCTAGCCTAGTTTTCTATGTGGTCTATCTCGATAGCGACATTCAGTAAATCTTTAGCATTGGAAAGTATAGGATTTTTTCACACTTTTCGTAATTATGTCATTTTTGGTAATTATGCCACTTTTGGTACTATATAGTACGCAGATGAAATTATCGTACGATCCAAAATTTTCGTTAAAATAATTAACTACCGTACGCCTGGCAACGTTAACCGAAAGCCTTATGGTAGAACCCGGAGCCGATGACCAGGAGTCCTAAACGGTTGTTGCGTTGAATGGTCCCCGGCCTCGGTAACGTAGAAACTAGGAATATGAAAACTCGGTACTTTAATCCTCCTAGGTAGAAACCTCTTTCCCTCGCCTCTCGCTTCCCCTCCATTCCCAAAAAAATTATCTCTTTCGTTTTCTCGTTTCCCCGAAGTCTAAGGCCATCTGCCATTTCGCCCTCTGACGGGCGTGCGTGGAAGCTCTTCTTATTTTCCCATTCTCTTCGCGCTCGCTATCGCTCTTAGCAGGAGCGACCTTATCACTACCCTTAAATAAACTGCAACCTTGTACCTCTTCGTGGTGGAAGGGAGTAACAGGTGGAGGGGTAACCCTTCATGCTGGACAACTAAGGCTCTGCTTCTTCCTTAAGTTAAGGTGTAAGGTATCGTGCTGAGGGCTGAATGGTACCGGGGAAGCGAAAATACGGTATCGCTAACGATCCCCTCGGGGAACCAGGCGAAACCCCGTTGTAATTAGCCTTCCACCCGGGAGGAGGACTACCGGGTGGTGACAAAAACAAAACCAAAAAAATGAGCAAGGGTCTACTTCCAGTAGTACCCGGCTTGATAAAAAGAATGAGCAAGGGTCTTCCAGTAGTACTCGGCTTGAAGAAAAGAACGAGCAAGGGTCTGCTTCCAGCAGCACTCAGCCTGATGGAGGGTCTGGGTTATCTTCGGATGTTACCCGACTCTCAAAAACGCCGATACGCAATGCACGCCGCAAGGCTGCAAGGATCGCTAAGAAGGAGGTTCAGTCATCCTCGGGTGACAATGTAACCCCTTCACTTAAGAGGCTCAGGTAGGAGGATTCCAATCCCTCGCCTGGGTCTTCTCAATCTGCGGCCAAAAAGGCTAAGCAGCGTCCAACTCCTATGTCCTATAGTGACGCAGTAGAGTTGCCTAAGATGGCCATTGTAAAAGATGGCTTTCCAAACAACCTTATCACAGAGGAGGAGATGGGCGCCGTCCAGTGGGATTCTGGAGAAAGTTGATGGGACACCTTCGGGTGAACCTCTTCCTCTCATCAGGAATTTCCAGCTGGTCAGAGGTGCCATCACATATCTCTGTGGGGATGCCCCAACCGGGGAGTGGTTAAGGAAGGCCTTTGACCATAATGACGGTGTTTTGGAGGGAACGAAACTTTTAGTAATAAAGGCTAGTGAACTACCGAAACCGGCCAAGGTCGCCTTCAGGACTAAGGATGTCTGGACGAAGAATCCAGAACAAGCTCATTACGAGCCGTTGGAAAGTGGTCACCTCTGTCAGTGACAAGAACTTCATTCGGTGGATTTTCCAGATGGATGAAGATTCTGTCGCAGTTTTAAAGGAGGCAGGATTTACTGCCTACACAGGGGTGGATAAGGGGACTTTTAAAGTCCTTAAAAATCCTAACACCACAGCGCAGCCTGAAGCGGTGGCAGAGGACTCTGCTACTGAGATGTCGGACTTTGATCTAACAGGAGAACTGGGTGATATCACCCTGGGCTCCGACGTCACGGTGCTAGAGAACACCTCCACCGGCGCAGAAGGGTCTGTCCAACCCACAGGGGCAATAGGTGAAGATGCGAGTGGTTCAGCTGGTGATGGAGGTAGGGTCAGTCCTGTAGCCCAGAACCAACACCAGCAACTGTGGTTGGACATGAAGGTGATACAGATTAATCTGCATCACTGGAAGGCAGCCTCGGCAGTTCTCTGTCGCAGGTTTGTTGTAGAGGGCCTAGACGTGGCCCTCATACAGGATCCTTGGATCCATAATGGAAGGATCCTAGGGCCCAAAAATGCAGGTACTGTTTATTATGACTACAAATCTGCTAATCCTAGAGCATGTATTTTGATACGAAAGGGTATTCACGCTCTTCCTCTTTAATTATACCAATCTAGGGACACTGCCACCATAAAAATCTTCTCTTCATCAGCTGATGGAGAAGACGAATTAATGATGGCTTCTGGCTATTTTCCCTATGATTCCTTGTCCCCTCCATCACAGGAGGTTTCCAATCTGGTGAACCACTGTGAGAGACTGGGCAAGAAGCTTGTCATTGGGTGCGATGCCAATGCTCACCACGTTGCATGGGGCAGCAGTGACTGCAACCAACGTGGTGATGACTTAATGGAATATCTGGTTAGTACTAAACTTCATATTCTTAATAAACACAATATACCAACTTTTGTTACAAGTAACAGGAGTGAGGTTATTGACTTAACTCTGTGCACTGAAAATGTATTACACTCTGTGACACAATGGCATGTGTCTAATGAACCATCACTTTCGGATCATAGGCAAATATGTTTTTCTGTTTTGGTCCAACCTGCCCAGGTAGTAACCGAAATACGCAATCCTAGATCAACTAATTGGCCTAGGTATAGGGAAGACCTTGATCTTCACTTACGGGGATATGGCTCTAGGCTCTCCTCGGTGCTGGAGCTCGAAATGGCTGTTGATCACATGCAACAGTCCATAGTCGACTCCTACCACAAAAACTGTCCTGCAAAATCTACCAACCAGCCAAGGTTAGTTCCTTGGTGGAACAATGAGATTGGTAGACTTCGCAAAACTACTCGTAAGCTTTTTAATAGAGCTAAGAGGACGGGTGACTGGTCAGCCTATAAGCAGACCCTCACTTCCTATCATAAGACCATCCGAGAAGCCAAACAGGCTTCCTGGAGGGATTTTGGTGAGAGTATCTCTGATATTCCCACTACAGCCAAATTAATGAAAATAATGGCACATGACAATACAAAACATCTAGATACTATTAAGTTGAAGGATGGTAGTTACTCCAGTTCTGTAAAGGAAACACTGACACAAATGTTGGAGGTTCACTTTCCGGACTCTAAAGTCACTGACAAAGATGACTCTTATGATCTTCCTCTTCGGTTCAAAAGAACTAAAAAGGTAGATTGGGATGTGGCAAAACAAGTTTTCACTCACTCCAAGCTCATGTGGGCTATTAAGTCATTTAAGCCCTACAAGGCCTCTAGTCCGGATGGGATATCACCCATCTTGTTGCAGGAGGGAATAGATACTCTCTCTCCTGTGTTGTGCAGAATCTACAGGTCCTGTATTGCTCTTGGGCACGTACCGAGCTCCTGGAAGCATTCAAAGGTTATCTTTATTCCTAAGCCCGGGAAAGCTAGTTATCTCGAGGCTAAGGCATTTAGACGAATCAGTCTAACTTAATTTCTCCTAAAGGTTTTGGAGAAATTAGTTGATAGATATATTAGAGAGGAGGTTCTTAGTGTTACACCCCTCTCGAATGCTCAGTATGCCTATCAAAAGGGCAAATTTACTGAGACTACCCTTCATGGCATAATTAATTCCCTTGAACGTGCAATTGAGTTCAAAGAAATAGCGCTAGCTGTTTTTTCTGGACATTGAGGGGACTTTTGATAAAGTCTCTAAGGCTGTCATTCTTAAGGCTACTAAACGTTTTGGTATCAATGACACATTGTGTCTTTGGATCGACTCTATGTTAACTGATCGGGTCGCGACGGCTTCCCTGCTTGGAGAATCGCTAAGGATCACCACCAGCCGGGGCTGCTCTCAGGAGGGTGTTCTTTCACCCCTGCTGTGGTGCCTGGTTGTGGACGAACTCTTGCTGAGACTAAATAGGAATGGCTGTCGCGGCTTTGGTTATGCTGACGATGTCGCAGTGATAATTACTGGGAAGTTCCCAGGAACCATTTCGACTATGATGAGAAAAGCTCTCATCTCTGTGGAATGCTGGTGTAGGGATGTTGGCCTCACCGTCAATCCTGACAAGACAAGCCTGATTCCTTTCACTCGAAGGAAGGTGCAGGACTTGTTCATTGATATTTCTTTCTTTGGGACCATCCTGGTCAAATCGACTGAGGTAAAATACCTCGGTGTTATTCTCGACAGTAGACTAACATGGAAGCCACATTTTGACCTCAGTATCAGGAAGGCAAAAATGTTATTCTGGAGAGTAAGGGGTACCATAAGCAAGTCTTGGGGTCTTAGCCCAAAGGTTGTGTATTGGATCTATACCATGATAATCAGGCCTATGCTGACGTATGCAGCAGTGGTTTGGTGGCCGAGGGTAGTGCTTAAGTCAGTTCAGTCTGAACTACGCACTGTGCAAAGTCTGGCCTGTGTCAGCATTACAGAAGCTATGAGAACGGCCCCAAGCGTTTCTCTGGAGGTGCTCCTGAATATTCTATCGCTTCATCTTTATATAGAGGAAGTTGCAATTATGAGTGCCCATCGGTTACTGCATAATGGTTGGTGGAGGCCTGCTAATTGGGAATTCAGCCACACCAAATTGTTTCGGCAATATTCTAGTCACTTACCGATCTTATTGATGGGTTCTGACAACATGGCTACAAAGATACACTTTGAAAAGCAGTTTAGTGTTTACTTTCCAAGTCGTTTAGACTGGTCTGGCGACACAGTGTTTGGAACCAAGGTATCAGTGAGAGTCCTTTGGGCAGGGCATGCCTTGCAGAGGAGGAAACTTCCTCTCATGTCCTTTGTGTCTGTGATTCTTACGTGGCTCAAAGGTTTGAGTACCTTGGTATGCATAGGTTGGAAACGAGCGATATTTCCAACATCGCGGCTGGGGCTGCACAATGGACCTCTGGTCGAAGTGCAGGCTTGGGTCTAACCCAACCACCCAACTTTACTAATAATAATAATAATAATATCACTACAGGTCTCTTACAAGTTACAATATTCTCCATTTTGACTGACCGGGTTTTTGAAAAGAGTTTGAAGTTTATTTTTTTTTAGCGCGACTAGGAGTTTTCGTGTATTAGGTTAGTTATTATTCTATTATCTAATGGCAAAGATAGCTTTCGCAACGCAATGTAATTTACATGTAGTAATGAAACTCCACAAACAAGTTCAAACTATAAAAGAAAAGAAAGAAATCAAGCCCAAGAAAAAACATTTTGGAAGTAAAGCCCAGTTCACACTATACAATTAATTGGGCCACTTAATTGAAACCAACTGATTGTAAGCAAGAAAATTGAATAGTGTGAACAGAAAAATTGTAATCATTGTTCCAACTTTTCGTGTTCACACTGTACAATTTTCTTGCTTACAATTAGTTGGTTTCAATTAAGTGGCCCAATTAATTGTATAGTGTGAACTGGGCTTCAGTTTTCAACTCCATGCCCTAAAGTGGTTACTCTTTCCACTAAAAGTGGTTTTAGTCAAACAAATGTTATCAAAGCAAACCAACCGAAAAAGACAAAAAAATTAAACCATGGACCCTGTTAGAGATACAGTGTCCATGCTTAAACGCTCAAACGCGATGCTTTATTGGTGTAAAATTGCCTCCGAAACAAAAAGGTACGTCAAATTTCTTTCTGAATTGTTATGACAAACTAAAGCTATAACTATTTTTAGTATCTTACCTGTGGATTTGTTCTCCATAGAAATTAAGTAATGCCATACAGTCTGGAAAGTTCGGAAAAAAATTATCCGTTTCGCCATGTGTTTTTTCATTACTCGGTGATATTTCATTTTCTATTGCACTCGATCCTAATTTATTGCAAAAATCATTTCTGACGGAAGTGTTTATTACTTTAAAGAATTTAAATATGGACACATTAGGGGCTTCCTTGTCTTTCTTACGCGACTTATTATATTTTACTTTCTCTAATTTCATTAAATTTGTGAAAGCTTCGCACAATCGATGCAATATTTTTAATAATTTGTCGCTTTTCATTACAAATTTATGACAAGCTAGACGGCTAGGATTATTAACAATGTGCAATTCATTTTGAATTACAGATACTATGTGATTTTTAATATCTAAAACTTTCGGAGGTACATCCATCGTGATCTGTTTACAAATGCCACACGTGCGTGGTCAGGAGCGAAACAGTAAAGAATAATTGAAAAACCCAGCAGCGGCATTCCAACCAATATCCGGTCTCCTGCCAGTCTTAATAGGTAGTGATATCTATGAATAGGGCCAGGCCAAGAGAGAGACCGAGAAACGCATTCCAAAATCGGTTTTATCTTCCGCGTTGGTTCGCTTTATCCCCGCGAGAGTGCGCCCATCAAAATATTTTTTCTCTGGCTTGTCTGAAAAGACTTGTAAATTTGGACATCCTTTATGGCACTAAAAAGCTTCGCTCCCTTCGTGACTTTAATGATTACGCAAAAGTTCACATCTCTCCGGATCGCACAATGATGGAGAGGGATAGTCTGAAACAGAGCCTGAAGGCTCGTTCGGTTCGTAGGCCTCCCACGACAACCGAACAGTCTCAAATGGACACTCTACGCACCACTGACGGTGAAAACGGGATACCTTCTAGCAGCGCCCAGGGTGCTGACTCAGAATGACTCCACCGTTTTTCTCCCCTTCCTACCTTATCATCTACGATCCCCATCTCGCCTTCGACTATCTTGATTTCCGGATTATCGCCTTTTGCACCAACATTCCATCCCGTACCTACCATTCCCGTAACTCCTATGGTGTTACCTGCCCTCGTGGATACCATCCCTACTGCTCTTACATTTTTATCCACTAACGCTGAATCGATTCTAAGCAAGTTGACCGAACTGTGACCTGTAGTATTTCGTGACAGCCCCGATATTATTGCTATCACTGAGTCTTGGCTTCACAAGGACATTACTGACACCGCCTTTGCTCTTCAAGGATACGATTCTTTTCGTAATTCTTCCTCTCGTAAAGGAGTACACCATCAGCCGTGTTTGTCAATTGGGTGATCGTGTGGTTATCCTTGGGGACTTCAACGCTCCCTCTATCGACTGGATGAACTCTGTAACTTCGCGAGGCATGCGGTCGTTTGATTACAAATTTATTCAGACCTGTCGGGAAGCCCTCTTGCACCAACACGTTGATGGCCCAACTCGGTATCGCAGCACTGATCAGGCTAATATATTGGATTTGGTCCTCACCTTTGACTGGGATCATGTCTCGTCTTTGAAAATTGGGAAAAGTGATCACGCCACTCTGCTATTTCAAATTGCATACAATTTGTCTGACGGATCAGACGTTGCCTTGCCTTCGGAGTCTAAATACATTTACGTGGGGACTACGAACTTTATAGAGCTGCATTGCGCCTCCAAGACTGGTCTCTTATCTCTCCTAAGAATAGCATTGATCGCAACTACAACTGTTTCACAAACATTATCTTCTCAGCCCGAGCTGAAGCGGTGCAAGTCTCTACCCCTACGCCATGCAACACCAATAAACTTCGTCGTGAACCCTGGTGGACCAAAGATATTCAGGCAATAATCCTGGCCAAGCGTCGGGCATTTCATCGTTACCGTATCCATCGAACTTCCGATACTCGTCATCAGTATTCGGTTCACCGCAATGCTCTCGTCTCCCATATTCGAAAAGCCAAATATAGTTATGAATCCCGCCTCGTCGAATAGGTAGGTTTGAACTCCAAGGCGTTCTTCGACTACGTTGGACGGACTACAACTTCCTGATGGCCAGGTGTCTGGTAATCCTACTACCATCACTGGTCTCATGAGCGACGTCTTCCTATTGGTCTTTCGCCCTGAGCCTCACCCTGAAGCGGCCTTTCTCGGCGATTTCGCTCCGCTTTCTGAGCCCAAAGCCTCCACCGAACCCCATCCGGTTGGGTTGACATACAGCCTAGTCAAGCGATCTTTGTCGCGCATTAAAATCGATAAATCTCCCGGTCCGGATGGAGTCCATCCTCGTCTCCTAAAAAAGGTGCCTCAATTCTGGCTGGCCCTACGAGCAATCGTTGTCTACGGGTATTCAACCATCTATTTGGAAAAAGGCTGACGTAATTCCTCTAAAAAAGAAGCCTAACAGTCGCAAAGTGGAAGACCTCCGCCCAATCAGTCTCACGTGCATTCCTTGCAAGAATCTGGAAACCTCTGTGAGAGACTCGGTTGTCACTCACCTGGATAGCCGCGGTTTCTTCTCTGCCACACAACATGGTTTTCTTCTTTCACAAATCTCTTGGCAACGTTTGACGAGGTCTATGACGCGTTGGATGACGGCCACGACTACGATTTAATTTATTTAGATCTTCAAAAAGCTTTTGACACGGTCCCGCACTCATTGTTGCTGTCCAAGCTGCGCAATCTGAAAGTTCCGCCGACACTTATCAACTGGATAGGCTATTTCTTGGCTGACCGTAGCCAGCGCGTTTGCCACCGTGGTTCAACGTCTGCTTGGCAACCAGTCACCAGCGGGGTCCCCCAGGGCACAGTCTTGGGCCCTGTGCTATTTGTTATTTTCATCAACGATCTGCCCATTGCTGTGAAACATTCGTCTCTTCAGCTGTTTGCAGACGACAACAAAGTAGGAAGCCGCATTCGTACTCAAGTGGATTGCCGCACACTTCAGGAGGATCTCACTGCCGTGGAGGCCTGGGCCAGCACCAATTCCATGAGCTTCAACGCTACTAAGTCTACGGTCTTGCACCTCGGTAAAACTAATAGACGCTTTACCTACAACTCGTCCGGCCGGCCTTTGGTTCCCACTGACCAGGTCCGTGATTTGGCAGTGGCAAGGGCGTCCCGTGTTCTCTACCTACTAAGGCGCTCTTTTTCTCGTCTCGATGAGAAATCTGTCAAGATTCTATACAACACGTATGTGCGCCCGCACCTAAAATACTGTTCCAGTATATGGAGTCCGCATTTGATTAAGGACATAGAGTGTCTTGAGCGTGTGCAACGTAAAGCTACCAAGATGGCTCCTCGCCTTCGCCAGTGCTCGTACGAAGAACGCTTGAAGAGGCTCGGAATGCAATCGCTAGCAACCAGACGTTTGCGGATTGATTTAGTTGAGACTTTTAAACTCATGCATGGGCTATATGATCTGCTCACAGATCTACTAGGACGTCTCAAAACCCGGAGCCGGCATTCTTGACAAAGACTTGAGCGGAGCGTGGGTTGTATAACTTTAGTAATGCCGTATTTTTGAACCAACTTAAAAACAAGCAGTTTATTAGTCTAATCTTTTTTATAATTTATAATAAGTTCACTCTTTATTTTTCGCTCCCCCCTCTCTTTTCTTGTCCCCCCCTCTCGCGGCGAAGGTCTCCCTCTCCTAAATAATATTTTATTAGTCCAATCAATTTATAATTTATAATAAGTCCACTCTTTATTTTTCGCTTAAATTATATCCTGAACGGCAGTGCCCCCCTCGCTTTTCTTGTCTCCCCCCCTCTCTCGCGGCGAAGGTCTCCCTCTCTTCCGGACATTACCGCGAATTTCCCTCTCTCTTCTCCGTCTCGTTCAGAGTCACTTTCTCTTCTCCCCCAAGTGCGACACGTACACACACACGCACACGCACACAGCCAACTTTCCCATTGGACCATTATCTTGGTTTAATTTTCCTAACTTTTTTATGTATACGGTTTCTTTAAAATTTCTTATAAACCAGTTTGTTTCTTTAGTTAATATTTTGGCATCTTCCCATTTTATTTTGTGATTATTATTTTTACTTAAATGGTTGGCTAATCCGTTTTTTAGATTTTGTCTACATATTTCTTCATTGTGTTCTAATTTACGCTTTTTAAATTTTCGTTTTGTTTGGCCTACATTTGAAATATCATCATCAGTGACATAAAAGATGTCAATTGTCTTGCTCTAAAAATATGTTTTTACAACCTTGCACACTATAAATAAAATAAATAATTAGATCACTTACCAAATTTGGTGGGAAGTGAACGTAAAATTAATAGTTTAGTGTTAAATTATGTAAAAATTTAAGTAAACTCTAAAACATTCGTTACATGAATTAGTTTAGATTTTCCGAAAAATCTTTGAACGGAATAAATATAATTATTATAATAGTTGGAAACAAGAACGCAAATTTTTTGGGTGACTTGGAAATGACACGCATTTAATATTTGAAAACTTATATACATAAGCATATCTTTAGCTTGAAGGAAGGTTTTGATATATAGGTTGTTGCGCACAGGTATATCAAAAATTCAGCGGCGTATTCTATGGGACGCATTGAGTAGAAAATGTCTGATTAACATGGGTCCTAAGGTGTTCCGTTTCAGAGATATGGGCTTTCAAATATCAACCCCAAAAACAGGTACACAGCCTTATAACTGACGAACGATATTATTCCTTGAACCAAATTGATTGTTAAAGATCATCAGTTTTTCTTATTGGTGAAGCGAGAAAATTAATAAAAATTAATAACAAGTGACAAAAGTTCATTAATAAACTTTTAGAAATAAATTAAGGCTGACCGCTGCCTACGTTACTATCATAACGATAATAACTTTAGAAGCAAGATAAATCTGACAATGAATACAAGCTATTTGCAAAGTATTGATATTGTTCCAAATAGTGTTAAAACTAGATTTTTGTCAGATATTCATCATAAATGTTTTTATTTATTAAATTTAAAGATACAAAGGCAGTTCTGAGTTCACACTTTTACAAGAATTGTTCAAAATAACCAACTTTGGCTGTAATACCAGAGTGAACCCTTCGTAGAAACGATTTACATATTCAATTTAAAGCGGGGCAAAGGTACCCCGGGCCCGGGCCTCCGAAAGGGGCCGCCGGAACGCGTGCCGAACTAAAACTATCTGACTATTTCCAAAATAACAAATTTTGGAGTAAAAATTACCTGGGGTCCGAAAATACTAGCGCCAGCCCTGCAAACAAGTGGGCCCGGAAGTCCAAAATAATAGTTTCACACGAGCCAAGCTTTACGAACATAACGAATAGTAGTATAACCGGTAACGGAAACATGAACAAATAAAATTAACGGTCGAGAAAAACCGCTCGAAATATTTTTGTGGGAAATATATGGGTGGCAATTTCAAAAATTACCCAGAGTGGTTGGGCTAAAGTGTTACAAAACAAACAGAAGCGATTTCATCTAGAACCATGGTTCTAGATTTCACCACGTTTAGAGATGCACTTACGAAAACCCATGCTGCCCCCTCCCACCCTTCACACCTAGGGGCTTTGGGAGGATGATAGTTCCCAAATTCCACAGAATGGCTGGTCTCCGAAGAGTTGCCAACGATAGAAAGGAGCGCTCGGTGGGAGAGCCGCCATATCTTACCCTCCCCCACCCGAATGGAAGCGAGAGGCAAGCGCTGTTGCGGAAACCGTGTGCGAACGAAAACGCCAAAACGCCAGAGACGGAAACGTAAGAAGATCGCCGAATCCCGATTGCCCGACTTGCTAGGTTGTTGCAAGTCGAACGCTCGTGAATTTTGGGGACGAAAATCTGGAGAATAGACGCATTCACATATTGCGTACAGGGAAATATGCGAAAAGGTGCGAAATCCACCCGAGGTACCTTCCAATTTAATAATTTTTGAGATAGATGGCGACACTATAAATTTTATGAAAAATAAACTTTTTTAAAAAGTTATTAATTAATTACTAAATTATAGTACTTTAAATTCTTATTAAAAATATATAACTTTGTAATTTAAATTAACAATTAATTTTAACAGAAGTTAACACTCTCCGCCATAGATGGCACTATAATACGATTTTAAATTATCCAATCAGGGAAGACAATTTGGTATTTTAAATCTCGACAAAACCGTTCTCCACTAAAAACTGAAAACTTTCAACCAATCGTGGAAAATCAAAATTATAACGTCATACTGCTATCAGAGCGCCATCTCCTAACAAATAACGCCATCACCACGTTACCTCGGATGAATATTACCCCTTTAAAGTCGTCTTTGCCCCTTAAATTTGTAAATCGATCTATATGGCTTGCTTTCTACGGCCTTTCCCTCTCTGGTTTTAAAAGCGAGCGTAGGAGGATTCTACCGTGGCGTTAGAAAACGGCGTGTTTGCGAACGGCGGCGGCGGGGACTGTGGCGGCGGCGGGGACTGTAGCGGCTACGGGAGTTTTACTCTAGCCTATACTAGGCTCGTGTAAACAGTAGCGGCGCTAAGGTTTTTTCACAGGTGGGCTAATTATTTTGTGGCCCTTACAACTTTAGTGACCCCTTATACATTTTCTAGGAAGCCAGAAGAGTAAGGTTTTTTTTATTTTTGCGGCTCTCGTCGCGTTTACTGATCTTGTATCCGACCTAGAGGGGACACGTGCATTCCCGGGGTATTTCCCTAAATTCCCTTAAGCCCTTTTCTTTTCTTTCTATTGTCCATTCAAATTTCTCTCAATTTCGGCTCCCTTCCTCCCAAATCTATCTGTTAATGGTCTACTATCTTCTTGAGTAAACGAATTGATTTTCAAAGATTTTTTTCCAGAAAAACGTTTCTTGGCAATAAAACAAATTTCTAGAGATAAAGAAAATTCATAAATTAAGATATGTGGCCTCTTAATTATAAATATGTGGCCCTTTTAATATAAATGTGGCCCCTCTCAGAAATGCAGGGGGGCTAAAGCCCACTTCAGCCCACCCTTAGCGCCGCTACTGCGTGTAAAACTAAAAACACACGTGCCGTCTGGTATCTAACTCGAGTAAAGCATCTTTCAGAAAACATAAATCCACCTCAACATTTAGCCTGGGTGGTAGAAAATAACGTTTGAAAATTTTAGTATGAATCACCATATTATCTTAATTTTGGGAAATAAAAAGGGACTCCAAAATTATTCTAAGACTCCAAATTTAGCCTACCTAAACCCAAAGATATTGGTACAACCTAGCATGACCTAGCTACAAATAAACTAACCTAGCTACAAACACACTAATCTAGTTACAAACACACTAATCTAGTTACAAACACACTAATCTAGTTACAAACACACTAATCTAGTTACAAACACACTAATCTAGTTACAAACACACTAATCTAGTTACAAACACTTACCTATTTTCCTACAAATATATTTACAAACACGCCTACTATTACGTTTTCGATAAAATCTTACGTAATTGCATACTTGTTATGGGATACAAAAGATAAGTACTCAATCGCATGCGCGCACTCTTCGATGTGAATGTTACCTAGTGTTACATTAAGATGATTTTTGGGTTGAAACATGCACGTTAGTGATATGCAAAATAAATTTAAATCGAATTGGATAGGTAAGTTGGACATAAAATTTATAGCTAAAGTATCAAGCGAATTAAGAAAATGGCCTTGGCCTAAACCCGTTCTGCAACTCCCAAACTACAAAACCTTCGATCAAACCAAATCATTATAATGTTTTAAGTATTAAAAAAAAACAATTTTCGTAAAGCCTGGTGTTATTTTAGAAAAACAAAATTTTTATTTGGATGGGAACTGTGAAAGCTACCCCATCCCAAATTGGGGACGACCCTGATCACGTAATCAATGGCAAGTAATAGATAATTCAATCTCTACAAGGAAGGATTTCTATTTTGAAAATATTTAATATGAGAATTGTAGCCTCAATTATATCTGTTATGTTACGCTCGATATTCTCCGTGTGTAACCTGGAAACTATTTTAAATCTACTAATTGTTTGTTTCGTTCTTTCAGTGAAAATTAGTGGGTGAAAATATTGGTAGATTATTTGGATAAAATTTGAAGGTGAACGAGCTAAATTTTGAGAGCTTATTTTCCTGTGAAGATAAAAATATTGCCAGGAGCTGTAACGAAATCGCCGATTTGTAAATATTTTTCACACTTTGAGAAAATATCTCAGAAAAAAAGCCGATACCCTTAAAAAGTAATTAAACCTAAGCTGGAAATATTGCCTCCAGCTTAATTCGTACTTTTGCGGAAAAATCCATAACTAAAAAACCTTATATTATTTCGACGAAAGTCGTTCACTAAATATTAAAACGATTAATGGTCATGGGTGGAATTTTAAAAGTAATTTAATAAAAAGGAAGCAATAATTAAGTCATTAACTACATTAAAAAAATTACAATTATATTTTTAATTCTTCAAATGAGGTAAAGATGTCTATATTTTAAAATGAAAAATAATAAAACACAATGATTTCACCGTGATTTTGGTCTAAGCTTCACAAAAGAGATTATATTATTATTATTATTATAATTTAACTCTTATGTAGACACTGATATTAGCATAAGTTTATACCTCTAAGTAGTCAAATAAGCCCTTTCAAGGTGGAATCTTTGTCTAGAAAACGTGAGGTCAAAACTTGTCTGTTTGTCTCTTCGTTTCCCGCGAAAATGAAATTTTTTAAAATAATCTCGGAGCCAGCGCTGCTGTGCGGTCGAGAATGAAACTATATTGGGAGGGGCTAATTTTAATGGGCGGAGCTTACGACGTTAGTGGGGTGGAAGGGGAGAGGGTTCTTGACGATAATTTTTTTAAATAATTTCGGAGCCAGCGCTGCTGTGCGGTCGAGAATGAAACTATATTGGGAGGGGCTAATTTTACTGGGCGGAGCTTACGACGTTAGTGGGGTGGAAGGGGAGAGGGTTCTTGACGATAATTTTTTAAAATAATCTCGGAGCCAGCGCTGCTGTGCGGTCGAGAATGAAACTATATTGGGAGGGGCTAATTTTACTGGGCGGAGCTTACGACGTTAGTGGGGTGGAAGGGGAGAGGGTTCTTGACGATAATTTTAGTGTCGTTTGCTCGCGTGGGCAAGAATATGCAACGCTAATTTCTAGAGGACGATTAAACGTGACTATTGGTTTCCCTAGCGTTAGCAAAGTAGAAGGAATCTCGTGAAAAACAACCTTAACGTTAAGTAACCGGGTTCAAGAATGTCTAGGGGTATGATATAGGTAAATATACAACGAGAGTATGGGTGTCCAAACGGTTTTATATATTATAAACCAAAATAATAATAACAATACAAATAACAATAAAATACTTAAACACTTAATAATAATAACAATAAGCATGCAAAAACACGAAATTCGCGGGGGGGGGGGGGGGATACGCGGGCTCTCTCTCTTTATAACAATAGTTTGAAGCCTGTGGCTTTCGCTCACCGATTGATGAAACGGTCTGGTGCCGTTCAACGTCGCTCGTTTGGGTCTCCTTAACCCTTTGGCTCTGTCCGCTCTTTAACTCGGCCCACTCTCTGGCTCGATCCGAACTCTGGCTCGATCCGAATTCTGGCTCTGTACGAACTCTGGCTCTGTCCGATCTCGGGCTCTGTCCGACCTCTGGCTCGATCCGAACTCTGGCTCTGTCCGACCTCTGGCTCTGTCCGATCTCTGGCTCTGTCCGGTCTCTGGCTCTGTCCGGTCTCTGGCTCGGTCCGGTCTCTGGCTCTGTCCGGTCTCTGGCTCGGTCCGGTCTCTGGCTCTGTCCGGTCTCTGGCTCTGTCCGGTCTCTGGCTCTGTCCGACCTCTGGCTCTTCCGTCACTCAGGGCGCTGAGGACTGTCTCTAAATCTATCCAACTCCCTGGTTTTGTTCATCCCCATTTCAGTAGGCGTGGTTTAATTACGGAAACGGACATTTGGTGGATTCTTATTGGAGAGGTTAAAAGGTTAAGGGTAGCTTGGAGTAGGTGGTTTGGCTTAAAGATTATTGGCTGCAGAAGGTTTGCGTATAACAGTAGAAAGATGAAATCATCTGGTGTCTTTCCCAGGAAGAAGGTCGCACGACGGTACCACATGTCGCCACGTGTCTTTCGGGAAGGGTACACGTGGTTGTAGTTTTTATTTTTAAAGGTGGCCGTTTGAAGTAACACTTCTTTCAATAGTTTACTATAGATGCCCGAACGCCGTACAATAGAGAGCGCGCATCTCTAAGTCATTTACGATACGACGCCGAGTATTTAACAATAGAGAGAGAGAGAGAGAGGGGTTATAGCGCACAATGGATGAGTCAAGATGTGCGCGCTTTCCCAGCACCGAACGCTGGTTAGGGGAGAGCCACATGTAGAGGGGAGACGATGCAATACACGGACAACAATAATACATTTTACGAGAAAATACTAATGATACCTTTTTACGACTTGGACACCCGTAAGAAATTGAAAAATATAAAAGGGACTTAAAAACTAAAAGGCTCGGGGAAAACATGATTTCCTCCTACATATGGGAACGCATATGGTAGGACTTAATTAAGGAAGTGAATGTGAGAAAAGGTAAAATCTAAATAGGAAATATTTTAAATGCAATAATTTTTAAATAACACTAATCTTCAAATAACACCATTAAAAATGAGCGTTACAAATAGAATAAGGAAGTTAGATTGAAAGGGAATTAGAGAGCCGAAATTATGGATGAATTACCACATTTAATTAATGGGAGATTAAAGAAAGTTTTTAATTCTATATATCTTTATGGTAAAAACTTGGGATGATTTTTCCCAACGCTTCCCACTCAATATAATAGGCTTCGTGCGTAGCTTAAATTTTCGTCATAAGTATCGCCATCTACCTACCTATTTTTAAATTGAATATATGAAAGCTGTCTGCCCGTTCAAAATTATCTCTGCACAACAGATGAAAGTGCCAAACGAAAAACATAGAAATTGAAAAGTCGTCTGCTATTTCTTCACATAATTAGTTGACTGATATTAAGGCAGATGGAGCTATATTTCCTAAGCTTGAAACCTACGGGGTTTTTCAAAATTTTATGCAAAAATTTTCCTACGATGAGTAAAAAGAGCATGATAGCTTCAAAGTGTGGCGGCCTACTATCCCCTGGAAGTAGGCTGCAACAATCGCAAAGCTAAGCAGTGTATAATGATTTCCTCCGTGATATAAAACGGATTTGTACCCCAAAAGGAAAATAAATATAGATAGATAGATAGCACCAGGGAAATGCGAACATTAATGTTTGGATTCGTGTGATAGGTAAAAAAGGACTTTGTAAACAAATCGAGATAACCAGCGTAAAAAAGTCAACTTAAACAGTTGTGATGGACCGCGATTTCTCGCAAATTCATCGTACCCCTGAAATCGCATTTCCCTGCTGCTTGGTTTTTGCGCTTTCTGCAGCCTACTTCCAGGGGCTAGTAGGCCACACTTTGAAGCTCTCTGGCGCTCTTTTAACTCATCGTAGGAAAATGGGAAAAAAACAGGCATACTTTTCAACTCACCCTCTATTTTAATTAGCCAGTAACCATGACATTTTAGTTGAGTCACATGAAAAAAACTAACCAATAGAAAGAAACGGGGTGAATTAATTTTCCGAGGAAATATGGAAATTTCCTTCTCTTGATACAGTTCAAGCTAGCTTTGCACCAAACGGGATTAGAGAAACGTCAGCTTCGGCAGTTCAGGTTTATATTGAGGCGCACAGAGTATAGGTCTATTTGGACCAGCATACCCGCCATAGGCAGCATAGCCGTTGGACTACTAAGTTAGAGGTATCATACACTTATGCTATTGTTAAAGCGACTGTCGAGATTTTAGACTATTGAAATTAGCTAAATATGCCTTTATATTAGTTGGTAATTTAGTTGGTTCTTGTTCAAGTAAGGGAATGAAATTTTTATCGAAAGTTCGCCAAACGTACATCTATTATTATTATTATTATTTGTTCGTTAAATAAGGGAACCCGATGCTAGTCTTAACATTGTTTTTTTTTTTTAAATCAATATAAAACTGAAGGGATAAGCATATTTAACTTTCAGGATATTACCTTGAAAAATAAGATAATTAACATAAAATTAGAGGAAAAGCTGTTGAGCTTATTTAAGTAAAAATTGTGAAAAATAAATAATAATAAATAAACATTATAATTTTTATTTCGTGCCCACCTTAAGGGGGAGGGAACGAAATATTGCGTTTACCCAAAAGCGGTACAAGTATATAGTTAGCTAGTAGTGCCCGTAAAGGCGGTAGAGAACCGTTCGACATTGCAGAGAAGTCTACGGGTAACCACCTCTCTGAAAGAGAAGTGGCGGAGAAAATTAGGATACAGTCACCTCGTAGCGGTCGCAAAGGCGCGCTTACTGCTAAAAATCCAGAAGAGCAGTATCGGCTAACCTTTAAAAAAGTACTGCGGAGAAAACTGAGAAACATTACCGGCAAAAATGGTTTTTCACCAATATCTTCGTTATTATTACTTTAACAGCTAAACTATCAATTATAAAATTAATTCTAAGCACCTTCTTGCCAAGAATGGTCTTATTTGAATTTAGCGTCTGAGTAGTCGTTTCTGCATAATCGCCGTGCCAATGTTTTTAGTACGGCTTCAATGTTTTTTTTTGTGGAACAAAAAATTCCATACCTAAATATTTCACAATCGAAAGAGGTTATGGTCTAAGAGAACCTCCCCAAAGTCTTAAAGCCTGCGGTGCCAAATTTCACCGCCATCTTGGAAAACGAAGGGTGGGATACCAATTATTATTTAATATTAAAATAACTACTTAATCAAGTTAATCCAATTAAACTTTGACCCTCTCCAGAGCAACAGGGCTACTTTGAAATATTACTAAAAGTTTTAATTAATAAGCAATATGCGAGGGGCTAACCACTCTTAGAAAGTTTGTACACCGGATTACGATTAGATTAGCACTGCCAAAGGCAGGGACTTCAAAGATTACGTGTAATCCCATTAGGACAGTCAAAGGTACGGCTCTGTGTACACCGATTACGCGGAGTGATCAGCCCCTCGGCAATATGTAAGAAATATACCGTTTTTCGTTATAATTTAAAGATATTTTACTTTTTTAGCTCGATACCTTTGACCTTTCGATAAAATTGACGTTTTAAGAGTTTATATAGAAGTATAAGACAATTTAAAGAAGAATGACACCTCATATGTCGAGTTTGGGTAAATAGATTTTGAATTATAAGCGAATATAAAATGGCGGCCATTTTCCAAGATGGCGATGAAAGTTGGCACCGCAGACTTTAAGACTTTGGGGAAATTCTATAAGACCATAACCACTTTCGATTGTGAATTTTTTAGGTATGGAATATTTTTTAAACAAAAAAAAAACATTGAAGCCGTACTAAAAGCATTGGCACTGCGATTGCTCAGAAACGACTGCTCATACGCTAAATTCAAATAAGACCATTCTTGTCAAGAACGTGCTCAGCATTAATTTTATAATTGATAGTATAGCTGTAAAAGTAATAATAACGAAGATATTGGTGAAAAACCATTTTTTCCTGCCATTTTCTCGCCAAAAAAAGTTCCATACACCCCAATGATGGGGACTTTTGACACAACGTTTATAGACACTATATAAAGGTGTATGCAAAAATTCAGCCCGGGGCCATTTTTTCCGAAGTTTGGTCAATTTTTCCCTAAAGATACTGGACTATTCCTTCCCGCCCGTAAAACGTTCAACGTAAAGGTTCGTCCAATGAAATTAAGGTTTATTACTTATTCATGATTTTATGCTACCTGCTTAAATGGAATACGGGCACTAAATAATATCATCGCCTTCTTGGCGAACTTGTTCAATTAATGTTCACCAAAAACACAACATAAAATATACGGCACTAACTGAAACAAGTTCCGGCTTTTCGATGTCTAAGGGTGCGTTTGCACTAGTACAAAACGGTTTAGACGGCTAATAATCAGCTAGGCTAATACCCAAGGCACCACCATAGGCCCAAGTCATCTAGCGACTTATATTGCCTTTAAATCGTGGAATGCAGGGCTTGCCACCACCCTCCTACGCATTGTAACCCGGCCACCTGAATTAATGGCTTCAAAAGTCGCTTGATGACTTAGGCCTAAGGTAGTGCCTTGGGTATTAGCCTAGCCTAGCTGAGCTTTAAAATAGGTGACCGGGTTACAGTGCGTAGGAGGGTGGTGGCAAGCCCTTCATGCCACGCGAGCCAACAGCTCCCTACACTAACTATTACCGTTAACCTCGACAGGTTTTTATGGAAGGGGAAACCGAAAAACTTAGCATAGACGGAAAACAACTTTCGTCACTATGATAAACCTATTTTGAAAAAAATTGCTTGGCATGTTAATATGGCCATTAGCATAAAATAAATCTCTCAGAGAGAATTATTCCTTGAAACATACGATTCGGAAGTAAAAATAGTGCACATCGATATAAATCAGAGAGTTAGTTAGTAAGTAACTATCCATAGGCAGTGTAATCTTAACGTCTTCCATCTCTATGCAAAGAAATATAAACAGTTACGTTCAACGTCGTAGCTATAGGGTCCTGAGCACCTCTGGCAAGATTTGAATTTGGCGCCCCCCAATACAAATTTTGTGTGTTAAGTTAGAGGCGCTGTTTGTAATCTGCGGGGGGGGGGGGGGGGGGGCGCCTATACTAATACACCAATCGAAAGATGATATCGGGCCTTCGCTGTGGCTGTATCATTTTTGGGCACTTGCGGACCGGAAAATTGGTCATTGTCTGTCCGTCTCGCCAAAACCGATAGAAAGGAAAGTCGCCTAGGAGCAACAAACACCCTTCTTATCTTAAAAAAAAAACAATTTCTAATACCACAAATTAAACGAAAATATCCACCCTTCTTCTCTTAAATCTTGTTAAAAAACAGATAAGAGAATATCTGTGAGTGAACAAAGTTTAAATCGAGTCTAATTAACCCTAGCCACAGACTCGTTTAGCAACTTCGCTGGTACGCGTTGATAATTATAGTGTCACCAAAATCGCGCTCTGAAATTGTGGACTGGATTGGGGAACCTTTAATGGAGTAGATAAAGTTTGGGTTCTTACGTCCCAAATCTAGCATAGAGGATTTAGAAGCGTTAAATGGCAACCCACGCTTATCAGCCCAACGGACAGAAGGGGAACCAGGACAAACCCTTGAGGAAAACCCTTACCCACATTTCTCAAGGTCGAAGCTTGACCCTTGGATTGTTAATTAATTAGCTAGCCACGTTAAAGGGGTCCCTCAATACCACCGAAAGGAAAAGTCTCAAGGAGTATTCGCGACCGAAACGAGTCTAGGTGGCGTAACGGCGCTAGCATCTCCGACGTAAGACCTGCTACAGTCAAATTAAAAAGTCGTAAGAACGTTTTTTCTTCAGAAACTTATCAAAATATTTGAACGATACAAAATTATAATAAAATGCAAGTATCATTATTTATAAAGTCAAATTTACGAATAACGATGACAAAAAACTAATGGCCGCTACCAATCTAGGTTTCAATGGCGATCAAAAGGGATCGCGAATATAGTGGGGAATTGAGTCTAATGTCTTAGAAAAAGCCAAAAAGATGACATCTAGTCTATAACCCTTGGTTTTGCGCTTGTTGAAACCTTCTTCTAGGGGATAGTAGGCCACACTTTGAAGCTCTCTGGCGCTCTTTTAACTCATTGTAGGAAAATGGGAGAAAACAGGCATACTTTTCAACTCACCCCCTACAACTACTTAAAATTTTTGCATCACCTTTTCAAACACCCTGTATACTGATAAAGTCTAATATTAATCGCCATCATGTAAAATAGTAGTAATTCTTCCAAAAAAAGATAATCTAGTAGTTTTCGACTATATGTAGGAGAGATCTATCTAGGGAAGACGACAAAACAGACTCCGTTATGTGGTAGGGTAAGTGAGTCCCCACAAGATAGGGGACAGTGTGTCAGAATTTATAGCCCGGTGTACCTAGTAACAGAGACCATACCACCGGAGGCCTAGATAGGGGAGAAAGGAATTTCACTAAATGGTTTTCGCAATCGACCAGGATATGTAGAATAAATTCGATTTTGTACGGTTTGGCGTTCCATAGAAGCCATTCATAAAACGTGTAACGTTTTATTTTTGACAAAGCTTGAGCCGGTTTCAGAGCACGGTGCCAATGCATTAAACATTCCAAGTGTAAAGATATACAGGATGTTTTAATTTGATCGCCTCAGGCATTTTTCTCAAAAACTATATTATATTTTTCAAGGTTTTGCAATTTTTATTTTTTTTATCGCTAGGTGGTAGACGAAAACTGTCAATGTAAAGGTTTTAGACCATACTCAAAAACTTTAAATGAAATCGGATTGGTCGGAATAGGTCAAGTAATTGATTTTATAAAATCAGAAGGTGCCATCTATAGTTAGTGTATTTTCGTTTCGTAGAAACCAATAAATATTTTGGATTGACTATAAATTTATCTCTACGTCGTGAGAGAATATCTCTTACCGCCAATTTCAACAGGAACATCGTGTTAACCCTGGTGCCGGGGTGGAGGAGTGGTTAGCAAGAGGAGCCGGGTTCGATCCCAACTTGTGGCACTGGGTGAAAACTCGGAACTACTCCTTCCGCGTTGAGTTTGCAAGTTCTCTCTCCACTGGTTACAGAGGTTGTTCTCCGGTTTCACTTTCGCATAAAAACTTTTCGAGGTTAAAGGTAATAGTTCGTGTAGGGGGCTGTCGGCTCCTTTGGCTTGAAGGGCTGTCCACCACCCTCCTACGCATTGTAACCCGGCCACCTCTTTAAAGGCATTATAAGTCGCTAGATGACTTGGGCCTATGGTGGTGCCTTGGGTATTAGCCTAGCCTAGCTGAAGTGTATACGTATATAATTTCCAGTAGAATAGATCTTGTTGATTAAATGACGTTAACCTTTTTATTTGATAAATATATTGAAATACAAATTTTATTGGCCGCCCGTATTCGAGCAAATATGTGGAATAAGTTTGATTTAAGAACATAAAATAAGGGACAGCACATACCATGTTAAGCCCGAGTTTCCAAATGGCAACGGATTGCAAGCGCTAGCTCTCTCGTGGACGAGCTGTGAAATTGTCAATAATTTCGAGTAAAAATTGAACAAGAGGTATGCATATTTAAAACGTTTGATAATATAAGTTTCGTTATTCGTTAGATTACTAAATAAAATGAATGAGATATGTAAAAGGGACTATGAAATATCATGCTTTGAATATTTATCACCTAATTTAGTTTGAGTAGACAAAATGACGAAAGTCGCCACCACAGCGCTGGCATCAGGTGTTAGCTCCCTATGGAACGTATCGTCCCGTACTTGTCCGCCTAACGTTCGTTATTCGTAGATCAAATACTAGCATATGTAACATAATTACTCATAAGTATGCCTCTGTATAATATTTCCATTGAAAAAACTCAATGAGACCTTGTTTCACGCGGAACATACAATGAGCGGACCCAAAAATGCAAAAATGTTTATAATCCTTGCGCTATTGAAAAGGTTACCATGGAAATGAAATCCCGTGATCGCGAGGCAAGAGCTAAACTTGACATGGGCAAAGCCAGAAACGCGCGAGGAATTCTCACTAACTTCCGTTTCCCATCAGTAAAGTTGATGACGCGTATTTCGTCACGGCGTTGTAAGTGACGTAATTTACGTCATATCGCGTGAACAAGGTTTCATTAACGAAAATGCTTTTATGGCATACTTATGGTGATTATGTTACATATCATACTAGTAATTTACTAAAATCTTCCATATTTTTGTGTATCTCAAATATTCCAAAAAGGCCAAAAATAATAAAATTTCCTTGTTTCTCCACCTGGTCCAACGTTCTGGCCAGTTAAATTTTATTGGGAAATATTCACAATATTGATAGTTTAATAAAGGATATTTGAAATACGTTTCTCATTGAAAACAAAGTACACAGAAATTAGGCTTATTCTTTTTCATATAATTCCGCTATTCAATAAAAATACTGGAAATAAGATAAATTGATTCATTCAGAAATACAGAAAGACCTTATTGTTGGAATAGCTGAAATTTATTCGTTTTTGGAATTGTCACTTGTCTGCTCTTCAAACACGGTCTTGACTTTAATCGTTTTGAAAATCAGATCTCCGATTATCAATTGTCCCAATTTGAAGAGCGGTTTTTTGGTGGCCATTATTTTCGACACGCCGAAGAGGCACGACGAACGAGGGACGTATACCATTTCTTTTTCGGTCAGTATTCCCTCCATCATCCGGTCAGCCACCACTTCCGGTTCCATGATGGGCCATAAGCCGTCGTGTTGGCACTGGTACAAGGGCGTACCGCTAAAATGAGGACAGACCACCGTCGTCTTGATGTTGCTTATCCCCGCCACCATCAGGTCCCACCCCAGAGAATCCATTAAGCCTATAGCCGCGTGTTTGCTGGCCGAATAAGCACCGGCCATACGCACCGCCATTAAGCCGGCCGTACTGACCACACTAACCAAATGTCCGTGGTTGTTCACGATCATATTGGGCAAGAACGCTTTCAAGGTCCAGAAATGAGCCATGGCATTTACGTTCACCACTTTTTCTATAAGGCTGTCCGGCGTGTCTAAAAACTCGTTGCAATGACCGATTCCGGCGTTGTTGACCAAGATGGTGACTTTCCCTACCTCAATTTGCACCCGTTGGGCAGTTTCATAGACTTTGACCCGATCGGAAACGTCCACGATGTAATAGTGAACTTTGTAGGCTTCGTTGACCTCCTGTTCCACTTTCGCGACGGTCTCTCGACATCCTTTCTCGTCCACGTCCCAAATGACCACTTTGCCTCCTAACCGAGCGAAGCGGACCGCCAATAATTGTCCGAATCCGCTTCCGCCGCCAGTGATCAACACTATTTCGTTTCGAACGTCCTTTTTCCGTTTCCAATGAGCCGGGATTAAATTTGAAAATGCTAAACAGATCGAGTCCACTACCAGCAGAAGCAAATTCCAAGCGAACTCCAAGAAACGAAGAAGTCTTTTCACTTCCATATCTCGTCCCTAACCAACGAAATCATGAATGACTTTAAAAGCAGCTGGCTCTAAGCTCCAGAAGAACTGATTTCATTATACGCGGTTCAATGATCAGATTCAGTTTTGCGTTTACGTGCCGTGTTTTATTTATTGCGCTTAACGGCGCGTGAAGGAAGTGTTTCGAGAGTATAAAGAAAGTACTTTTCACGTGTTTTGCCAATATAGTTTATTTCCGCCTGCTAGAAATTACAGGGTTATTTTTTAATGCAATTCAGTGGATTGTTTGTTCGCGAATATTAAAAATGTACGTGCAAAAGTTAATTTTTGTTTAGATTGCTTTAAGTTAAATTTAATTTTAGCCAAATGACCCATACAATTGTGTTAATACAAAGTGTTAATCATTTCGACAGTTATTGTTTTTATAAAAAATATTAAGTTCAATAAGTTAACTGAATAACCAAATAAATTCAATAAATAAACTAATCTATATAAAAAATATATATATATATATTAAATATACCAATTCTAGTGAATTTTTTACATTAACATAAAAAATACGTAATCAGTTTTCTGTTTAAAATTCAATCATATGCGCTATATCATTGGTTGATATTGATCCTTTAACAATAAGTAAAGTAGAGCTATTTAACCACGGCTTATACTGAAAATGTGAGTAATAATGTTTTTCAATCATAAATATCGAAAAACTTTCATTTAAATATGGTATATTTAAATCATGATTAAATACTAATAAATGGGTGATTTGCGTATAAATTATACTTTAATAGGATTAAATTGATATGAAAACTGTTCAGTGCTCTATAATAGGTTCATCAGACGTCCACTCTCTGTTCCTCAAAGACACTCTTGACTTTGATGGTATTGAGAAGCGAATCTCCAGCTCCGATTCGACACATATTGTAGATAGGTTGTTTTCTGGCCAGAACTTTAAGCAGGCCGAAGACTAAAATTGAACGCGGTACGTAAACCACTTCTTTATTGGTGAGAATTCCTTCTATGATCTTGTCCACGACGACTTCGGCCTCCACCATCGGAATCAGCCCGTCGTATTCACTTTGAAAAAGAGGTGTGGTACTGAAGAAAGGGCAGACCACCGTGGTCTTGACGTTTGTCTTCCCGCACTCGATCAGCTCCATACAAACCGAGTCCAGCAATCCGATAGCCGCGTATTTACTGGCCGAATAAGCGCTGGTCCTCTGAGTAGCCATTATCCCAGCGGCGCTCGCTACGGTGACCAAGTGTCCGTGGTTGTTCTCGACCATGCTGGGTAGGAACGCCTTCAAGGTCCAGAAATGAGCCATGGCGTTTACTTTCATGACTTTTTCGAGGAGACAGTCCGGCGTCTCCAGGAAGTAATTGGAATGGGCGATTCCTGCATTGTTGACCAAGATGGTCACCTCGCCCACGTCAATTTTGACCCGTTTAGCCGTTTCGTAAACTTTGGCCCGATCCGAAACATCCACGATATACGAGTAGACGGTATGAGCGTGGCTGACCTCACGTTCCACTTTGCGCGTAGTTTCCAAGCAACCCTTTTCATCCACGTCCCAGATGACCACTCGGCAACCCAACTGGGCGAATTTAACGGTCATCAATTGTCCGAATCCACTGCCGCCACCCGTGATCAACACTATTTCATTTCGAATATCCTTTTGACTTTTGTATTTTCCAGGTATCAAATTCGAAAACGCCAAACTGATGGAATCTAGAATGAGCGAAACAACACTGCAAACAAATTTCACCAGTCGAAGCGAACCAAAACGATCCATTTCTGTTCGCTCACTCGTTGATTTGTGATTACTTTTAGGAAGTGATTTCGGGTTCTATCGAATTTTACCCGCCGACATCATTCTTTCGAAGTAAATTTTTATTTAACTTTAATATTTTCCTTATGTTTTTTTTGGAACTTCCGGCAAATGCGACTCCTTAGTTTTTTGATAAAATATACCTACTTCTTGTAACAGTTTCCTCCCGTTTCACCATAGGCGTGAATCTATTTAATTAATATGCAACTGCAGGGAATACCCTATAGGTCACCTCAAGGACAGTAGATACAGGGACGAGAAAGTGTAATTTAACATAAAAATGGTAAAAACTAACTACAATAATACTGTCCAAGGTGAACCACGTCTTAACAATGGCCGCGGTTTGTTTACATCTAACTCACCGTGAATATGAAGACGTTTAAAATCAGTTTTTTTCCCCCTGCTTTCTCGTCCCTGTATCTACTGTCCTCGGTCACCTCCGGCGACGGGTGGGACGGTGAAAGTTTATACGGGGGTATTCTGCAGACTTTCCTAGGAAAGTTCTGACACTGACACGCCTTCTTTCTTTCAACTTTCTTCTTGAGATATCATTGGGCGCGAAATCCACAGGGACCGTACAAATTCGACCCCTTCGCTCAGATTGGTTGTCGTTACGTCATAGAATGACACCACGTGAGTGTGAGGCAATAATCGCCATCTATGCGACCCCGAAGGACCAAAGATAATTTAAACTCGTACCCTAGATTCGAAATCACTATCTCGCGCATTGCCGATAGCGTTTACCCTTGGAGTAGAGAAGTTGACTGGAGGGGAAAGAGGGTGGGAAGTCTGTAAACTCAACGTTACCCAGAATCCTTTGCTTCGTGGTAAGGGCGCCTTAGTGTCGCCCTCATTCGGGTTTTTATTGAAATAAAATTGTAAATATTCGCCATGCTTTAGTTTTGAAGCTTGGAGTAGTTTAGAATGAATTTTTTATTTCCGATTGTATTAGTTTTTTTTTATAATGGATTGTTTTAGTTTAAATTTTTTTGGATACCAACATGATCACACATATATCAAATTTTCAAAAATTATTAAAAAAAAATGAAGGTAAATTTTGTTCTATTATCTAATATTGTACTATAAACCAAGGCCTAACAAGTTTTTTTTCTCTTTTATAAATTAAAATTATTAATTGAATCACTTTTGCAATTTTTATAATATCAGTACTTTTTCATTATGCAAACATACTAAGCCTTTTTCATTATGAACAATTCTAACTATGTCAATGGCTAAACTATATAATACCGTCTTTAAAACATGTTTTTGATTGTAGCAAATTTGCCATTCAAACTAAAACCCGACCCGACCCGGCCCGCCAAAATTCATTAAAACTGAAACCCGACCCGACCCGCAAAAATTATTTATTTCGAAAACCCGACCCGACCCGGCCCGCCAAACTTGAAACTCGACCCGGCCCGGCCCGGCCCGATAAAATTTGTAAAATTTTAAACCCGACCCGACCCGATAAACTTGAACTTTTTATGTTTATAGTATAAGCTTGTACTATATGCTAGAGCGAGCTCCCGAATTCAAAATTTCAATTGCTATGACTAGTTGAATACCTAAAGGCTTTCAAAACTCATTTATTTAAGTTTTAGCGAAAAATATAACGAAAATATATCGATTCTACGTACAGGTTATTTAACCAAATAGTTCTTGTGTACAAAATATGGGCGAGTAAATCTTAGAGTGAAAAGGCGCCAGGGTATATAGACCCCCTCACCAAATCAAAGATAATTTAAACTCGTACCCTATATTCGAATACTGAGAAAAAATTCGCTCCATGGTTTGCGCGTTACCGCAACCGATGGAGCCCGATTTTTCTGAGGTTACGTGCCGGAAAAGGGTAAACGCTTCGTAACAAAACCGTCAATGGGAAAGCACTAAGTATTCGAATCTAGGGTACGAGTTTAAATTATCTTTGGAACTACAAAGTTCAGTTCAGTTAAGCTGCCAGATTCAGCTGGCTCGTGGTTAAGAGTTATCATAGGCTGAAGTGGTCGTGACGTATGCCTATTCTAATTGGCTCCAGAAAATTGAAGCGGGAAAGATTTATCCCGGGAATTTGCCTTTATCTCTGACGCAATTCCGGGGGAAAATAACTTTTAGCTTGGAGGCGCCTTCTGTCTTCGAGCGCGAACACTAACACCGTCAAAATTCAAACGGAAGTGAGTTTCTCAAAAGGTCACGGTCAACCGGAAAGAGTGCTAAAGGTCACTTTAAATAAATTTCAATACTGTATAACCGGCATAGGGTAGTATTCTATTTGAATTTTATTAACATTGACGCCGGAGAGATTAATGAAATTAACGTCATTTGTAAACCTTTAAATGTGTTATCGTTTAAAAATAATTTTATTCTGGGAGCTCCATAATTGACGGATTTTGAAATGACGTTTTAGCGCGTGACACTACAGCTACATGTCTTGGAAACACAGCCTTCTTTGCGTGCTTTTTTGACCATAACATGTAGGGGTATTTTCACGCGTAAAATGAATTTTAAAAGCCGTCAATTGAGCGATATATCAATAACGTTAGCTAACCCTAAAACGGGCCGTTTTCGGAATCATGACCGGCATAGGGTAGTATTCTAATGTAAATTTATAAACATTGACGCGGGACGGGTTAATGAAATTAACGTCATTTGTACACCTTTAATTGCTTAATCGTTTAAAATTTATTTTATTCTGGGAGCTCCATAATTGTGCGAAATATCAATGACGTAAACTTACCCCAAAACGCGTCGTTTTCGGGTCCATGACCGGCATAGGGTAGTATTCTATTTGTCGTTTATTAGCATTGACGCAGGATATATTAATGAAGTAATGTCATTTGTAAACCTTTAAATGCTTTATCATTTAAAATTAATTTTATTCTTTAGCTCTATAATTGAGCGAAATATCAATGACGTTAGCTTACCCTAAAACGCGCCGTTTTCGGAATCATGACCGGCATAGGGTAGTATTCTATTGTAAATTTTATAAAAATGACGCGGCACAGGTTAATGAAATTAAAGTCATTTGTACACCTTTAAATGCTTTATCATTAAAAATTTATTTTATTCTGGGAGCTCCATAATTGTGCGAAATATCAATGACTAAACTTACCCCAAAACGCGCCGTTTTAGGGTCCATGACCGGCAAAGGGTAGTATTCAATTTGACTTTTATTAACATTGACGCCAGAGAGATTAATGAAATTAAAAACATTTGTAAACCTTTAAATGCTTTATCGTTTAAAATTAATTTTATTCTTTAGCTCTATAATAAAGCGAAATATCAATGACTTCAACTTACCCTAAAACGCGCAGTTTTCGGAATCATGACCGGCATAGGGTAGTATTCTATTGTAAATTTATAAACATTGAGGTGGGACAGGTTAATGAAATTAACGTAATTTGTGCACCTTTAAATGCTTTATCGTTTAAATATAATTTAATTCTGGGAGCTCTATAATTGAGCGAAATATCAATGACGTAAACTTACCCCAAAACGCGCCGTTTTCGGGTCCATGACCGGCATAGGGTAGTATTCTATTTGAGTTTTATAAAAATTGACGCGGGACAGGTTAATGAAATTAACGTCATTTGTGCACCTTTAAATGCTTTATCGTTTAAATATAATTTAATTCTGGGAGCTCTATAATTGAGCGAAATATCAATCACGTTAGCTTACCCTAAAACGTGCCGTTTTCGAAATAATCACCGGCATAGGGTAGTATTCTATTGTAAATTTATAAACCTTGACGCGGGACAGGTTAATGAAATTAACGTCATTTGTATACATTTAATGCTTAATCGTTTAAATATAATTTAAATCTGGGAGCTCTATAATTGAGTGAAATATCAATCACGTTAGCTTACCCTAAAACGCGCAGTTTTCGGAATCATGACCGGCAAAGGGTAGTATTCAATTTGACTTTTATTAACATTGACGCCGGAGAGATTAATGAAATTAAAGTCATTTGTAAACCTTTAAATGCTTTATCGTTTAAAATTAATTTTATTCTTTAGCTTTATAATGGAGCGAAATATCAATGACGTTAGCTTAGCCTAAAACGCGCCGTTTTCGGAATCATGACCGGCATAGGGTAGTATTCTGTAGTAAATTTATAAACATTGACGAGGGACAGGTTAATGAAATTAACGTCATTTGTACAACTTTAAATGGTTTATCGTTTAAAAATCATTTTATTCTGGGAGCTCCATAATTGTGCGAAATTTCAATGACGTAAGCTTACCCTAAAACGCGCCGTTTTCGGGTCCATGACCGGCATAGGGTAGTATTCTATTTGAGTTTTATAAAAATTGACGCGGGACAGGTTAATGAAATTAACGTCATTTGTGCACCTTTAAATGCTTTATCGTTTAAATATAATTTAATTCTGGGAGCTCTATAATTGAGCGAAATATCAATCACGTTAGCTTACCCTAAAACGTGCCGTTTTCGAAATAATCACCGGCATAGGGTAGTATTCTATTGTAAATTTATAAACCTTGACGCGGGACAGGTTAATGAAATTAACGTCATTTGTATACATTTAATGCTTAATCGTTTAAATATAATTTAAATCTGGGAGCTCTATAATTGAGTGAAATATCAATCACGTTAGCTTACCCTAAAACGCGCAGTTTTCGGAATCATGACCGGCAAAGGGTAGTATTCAATTTGACTTTTATTAACATTGACGCCGGAGAGATTAATGAAATTAAAGTCATTTGTAAACCTTTAAATGCTTTATCGTTTAAAATTAATTTTATTCTTTAGCTTTATAATGGAGCGAAATATCAATGACGTTAGCTTAGCCTAAAACGCGCCGTTTTCGGAATCATGACCGGCATAGGGTAGTATTCTGTAGTAAATTTATAAACATTGACGAGGGACAGGTTAATGAAATTAACGTCATTTGTACAACTTTAAATGGTTTATCGTTTAAAAATCATTTTATTCTGGGAGCTCCATATTTGTGCGAAATTTCAATGACGTAAGCTTACCCTAAAACGCGCCGTTTTCGGGTCCATGACCGGCATAGGGTAGTATTCTATTTGAGTTTTATACAAATTGACGCGGGACAGGTTAATGAAATTAACGTCATTTGTGCACCTTTAAATGCTTTATCGTTTAAATATAATGTAATTCTGGGAGCTCTATAATTGAGCGAAATATC
This sequence comes from Leiobunum rupestre, assembly GCF_980474605.1. Taxonomy (NCBI): domain Eukaryota; kingdom Metazoa; phylum Arthropoda; class Arachnida; order Opiliones; family Sclerosomatidae; genus Leiobunum; species Leiobunum rupestre. Next base: position 36,961,446 of record NC_143393.1, on the reverse strand, counting down.
AATGACGTAAACTTACCCCAAAACGCGCCGTTTTCGGGTCCATGACCGGCATAGGGTAGTATTCTATTTGAGTTTTATAAAAATTGACGCGGGACAGGTTAATGAAATTAACGTCATTTGTATACATTTAATGCTTAATCGTTTAAATATAATTTAAATCTGGGAGCTCTATAATTGAGTGAAATATCAATCACGTTAGCTTACCCTAAAACGTGCCGTTTTCGAAATAATCACCGGCATAGGGTAGTATTCTATTGTAAATTTATAAACCTTGACGCGGGACAGGTTAATGAAATTAACGTCATTTGTGCACCTTTAAATGCTTTATCGTTTAAAATTAATTTTATTCTGGGAGCTCCATAATTGAGCGAAATATCAATGACGTTAGCTAACCCAAAAACGCGCCGTTTTCGGAATCATGACCGGCATAGGGTAGTATTCTATTGTAAATTTATAAACATTGACGCGGGACAGGTTAATGAAATTAAAGTCATTTGTATACCTTTAAATGCTTTATCGTTAAAAATTAATTTTATTCTGGGAGCTCCATAATTGAGCGAAATATCAATGACGTCAACTTACCCTTAAACGCGCCGTTTTCGGAATCATGACCGGCATAGGGTAGTATTCTATTATAATTTATTAACATTGACGCGGGACAGGTTAATGAAATTAACGTCATTTGTGCACCTTTAAATGCTTTATCGTTTAAATATAATTTTATTCTGGAATCTCCATAATTGAGCGAAATATCAATGACGTTAGCTAACCCTAAAACGCGCCGTTTTCGGAATCATGACCGGCATAGGGTAGTATTCTATTTGAATTTTATAAAAATTGACGCGGGACAGATTAATGAAATTTAAGTCAATTGTATACCTTTAAATGCTTTATCGTTTAAAATTAATTTTATTCTGGGAGCTCCATAATTGTGCGAAATTTCAATGACGTCAACTTACCCTTAAACGCGCCGTTTTCGGGTCCATGACCGGCATAGATTAGTATTCTATTTGAATTTTATAAAAATTGACGCAGGACGTGTTAATGAAATTAACGTCATTTGCACACCTTTAAATGCTTTATCGTTTAAAATTAATTTTATTCTGGGAGCTCTATAATTGTGCGAAATTTCAATGACGTAAACTTACCCTAAAACGCGCCGTTTTCGGGTCCATGACCGACATAGTGTAGTATGCTATTTCAATTTTTTAAAAATTGACGGGGGACAGGTTAATGAAATTAACGTCAATTGTATACCTTTAAATGATTTATCGTTTAAAATTAATTTTATTCTGGGAGCTCCATAATTGAGCTAAATATCAATGACGTAAATTTACCCTTAAACGCGCAGTTTTCGGAATCATGACCGGCATAGGGTAGTATTCTATTGTAAATTTATAAACATTGAGGTGGGACAGGTTAATGAAATTAACGTCATTTGTGCACCTTTAAATGCTTTATCGTTTAAATATAATTTAATTCTGGGAGCTCTATAATTGAGCGAAATATCAATGACGTAAACTTACCCCAAAACGCGCCGTTTTCGGGTCCATGACCGGCATAGGGTAGTATTCTATTTGAGTTTTATAAAAATTGACGCGGGACAGGTTAATGAAATTAACGTCATTTGTATACATTTAATGCTTAATCGTTTAAATATAATTTAAATCTGGGAGCTCTATAATTGAGTGAAATATCAATCACGTTAGCTTACCCTAAAACGTGCCGTTTTCGAAATAATCACCGGCATAGGGTAGTATTCTATTGTAAATTTATAAACCTTGACGCGGGACAGGTTAATGAAATTAACGTCATTTGTACACCTTTAAATGCTTTATCGTTTAAATATAATTTTATTCTGGGAGCTCTATAATTGAGCGAAATATCAATGACGTTAGCTTACCCTAAAACGCACCGTTTTCGGGTCCATGACCGGCAAAGGGTAGTATTCAATTTGACTTTTATTAACATTGACGCCGGAGAGATTAATGAAATTAAAGTCATTTGTAAACCTTTAAATGCTTTATCGTTTAAAATTAATTTTATTCTTTAGCTTTATAATGGAGCGAAATATCAATGACGTTAGCTTAGCCTAAAACACGCCGTTTTCGGAATCTTGACCGGCATAGGGTAGTATTCTGTTGTAAATTTATAAACATTGACGAGGGACAGGTTAATGAAATTAACGTCATTTGTACACCTTTAAATGGTTTATCGTTTAAAAATCATTTTATTCTGGGAGCTCCATAATTGTGCAAAATTTCAATGACGTAAGCTTACCCTAAAACGGGCCGTTTTCGGGTCCATGACCGGCATAGGGTAGTATTCTATTTGAGTTTTATAAAAATTGACGCGGGACAGGTTAATGAAATTAACGTCATTTGTGCACCTTTAAATGCTTTATCGTTTAAATATAATTTTATTCTGGGAGCTCCATAATTGTGCGAAATTTCAATGACGTAAACTTACCCTAAAACGCGCCGTTTTCGGAATCATGACCGGCATAGGGTAGTATTCTATTGTTAATTTATAAACATTGACGCGGGACAGGTTAATGAAATTAACGTCATTTGTGCACCTTTAAATGCTTTATCGTTTAAAATTAATTTTATTCTGGGAGCTCCATAATTGAGCGAAATATCAATGACGTTATGTAACCCAAAAACGCGCCGTTTTCGGAATCATGACCGGCATAGGGTAGTATTCTATTGTAAATTTATAAACATTGACGCGGGACAGGTTAATGAAATTAAAGTCATTTGTATACCTTTAAATGCTTTATCGTTAAAAATTAATTTTATTCTGGGAGCTCCATAATTGAGCGAAATATAAATGACGTCAACTTACCCTTAAACGCGCCGTTTTCGGAATCATGACCGGCATAGGGTAGTATTCTATTATAATTTATTAACATTGACGCGGGACAGGTTAATGAAATTAACGTCATTTGTACACCTTTAGAAGATTTATCGTTTAAAATTAATTTTATTCTGGGAGCTCCATAATTGAGCTAAATATCAATGACGTAAATTTACCCTTAAACGCGCAGTTTTCGGAATCATGACCGGCATAGGGTAGTATTCTATTGTAAATTTATAAACATTGAGGTGGGACAGGTTAATGAAATTAAAGTCATTTGTATACCTTTAAATGCTTTATCGTTAAAAATTAATTTTATTCTGGGAGCTCCATAATTGAGCGAAATATCAATGACGTCAACTTACCCTTAAACGCGCCGTTTTCGGAATCATGACCGGCATAGGGTAGTATTCTATTATAATTTATTAACATTGACGCGGGACAGGTTAATGAAATTAACGTCATTTGTGCACCTTTAAATGCTTTATCGTTTAAATATAATTTTATTCTGGAATCTCCATAATTGAGCGAAATATCAATGACGTTAGCTAACCCTAAAACGCGCCGTTTTCGGAATCATGACCGGCATAGGGTAGTATTCTATTTGAATTTTATAAAAATTGACGCGGGACAGATTAATGAAATTTAAGTCAATTGTATACCTTTAAATGCTTTATCGTTTAAAATTAATTTTATTCTGGGAGCTCCATAATTGTGCGAAATTTCAATGACGTCAACTTACCCTTAAACGCGCCGTTTTCGGGTCCATGACCGGCATAGATTAGTATTCTATTTGAATTTTATAAAAATTGACGCAGGACGTGTTAATGAAATTAACGTCATTTGCACACCTTTAAATGCTTTATCGTTTAAAATTAATTTTATTCTGGGAGCTCTATAATTGTGCGAAATTTCAATGACGTAAACTTACCCTAAAACGCGCCGTTTTCGGGTCCATGACCGACATAGTGTAGTATGCTATTTCAATTTTTTAAAAATTGACGGGGGACAGGTTAATGAAATTAACGTCAATTGTATACCTTTAAATGATTTATCGTTTAAAATTAATTTTATTCTGGGAGCTCCATAATTGAGCTAAATATCAATGACGTAAATTTACCCTTAAACGCGCAGTTTTCGGAATCATGACCGGCATAGGGTAGTATTCTATTGTAAATTTATAAACATTGAGGTGGGACAGGTTAATGAAATTAACGTCATTTGTGCACCTTTAAATGCTTTATCGTTTAAATATAATTTAATTCTGGGAGCTCTATAATTGAGCGAAATATCAATGACGTAAACTTACCCCAAAACGCGCCGTTTTCGGGTCCATGACCGGCATAGGGTAGTATTCTATTTGAGTTTTATAAAAATTGACGCGGGACAGGTTAATGAAATTAACGTCATTTGTATACATTTAATGCTTAATCGTTTAAATATAATTTAAATCTGGGAGCTCTATAATTGAGTGAAATATCAATCACGTTAGCTTACCCTAAAACGTGCCGTTTTCGAAATAATCACCGGCATAGGGTAGTATTCTATTGTAAATTTATAAACCTTGACGCGGGACAGGTTAATGAAATTAACGTCATTTGTACACCTTTAAATGCTTTATCGTTTAAATATAATTTTATTCTGGGAGCTCTATAATTGAGCGAAATATCAATGACGTTAGCTTACCCTAAAACGCACCGTTTTCGGGTCCATGACCGGCAAAGGGTAGTATTCAATTTGACTTTTATTAACATTGACGCCGGAGAGATTAATGAAATTAAAGTCATTTGTAAACCTTTAAATGCTTTATCGTTTAAAATTAATTTTATTCTTTAGCTTTATAATGGAGCGAAATATCAATGACGTTAGCTTAGCCTAAAACACGCCGTTTTCGGAATCTTGACCGGCATAGGGTAGTATTCTGTTGTAAATTTATAAACATTGACGAGGGACAGGTTAATGAAATTAACGTCATTTGTACACCTTTAAATGGTTTATCGTTTAAAAATCATTTTATTCTGGGAGCTCCATAATTGTGCAAAATTTCAATGACGTAAGCTTACCCTAAAACGGGCCGTTTTCGGGTCCATGACCGGCATAGGGTAGTATTCTATTTGAGTTTTATAAAAATTGACGCGGGACAGGTTAATGAAATTAACGTCATTTGTGCACCTTTAAATGCTTTATCGTTTAAATATAATTTTATTCTGGGAGCTCCATAATTGTGCGAAATTTCAATGACGTAAACTTACCCTAAAACGCGCCGTTTTCGGAATCATGACCGGCATAGGGTAGTATTCTATTGTTAATTTATAAACATTGACGCGGGACAGGTTAATGAAATTAACGTCATTTGTGCACCTTTAAATGCTTTATCGTTTAAAATTAATTTTATTCTGGGAGCTCCATAATTGAGCGAAATATCAATGACGTTATGTAACCCAAAAACGCGCCGTTTTCGGAATCATGACCGGCATAGGGTAGTATTCTATTGTAAATTTATAAACATTGACGCGGGACAGGTTAATGAAATTAAAGTCATTTGTATACCTTTAAATGCTTTATCGTTAAAAATTAATTTTATTCTGGGAGCTCCATAATTGAGCGAAATATCAATGACGTCAACTTACCCTTAAACGCGCCGTTTTCGGAATCATGACCGGCATAGGGTAGTATTCTATTATAATTTATTAACATTGACGCGGGACAGGTTAATGAAATTAACGTCATTTGTACACCTTTAGAAGATTTATCGTTTAAAATTAATTTTATTCTGGGAGCTCCATAATTGAGCTAAATATCAATGACGTAAATTTACCCTTAAACGCGCAGTTTTCGGAATCATGACCGGCATAGGGTAGTATTCTATTGTAAATTTATAAACATTGAGGTGGGACAGGTTAATGAAATTAACGTCATTTGTGCACCTTTAAATGCTTTATCGTTTAAATATAATTTAATTCTGGGAGCTCTATAATTGAGCGAAATATCAATGACGTAAACTTACCCCAAAACGCGCCGTTTTCGGGTCCATGACCGGCATAGGGTAGTATTCTATTTGAGTTTTATAAAAATTGACGCGGGACAGGTTAATGAAATTAACGTCATTTGTATACATTTAATGCTTAATCGTTTAAATATAATTTAAATCTGGGAGCTCTATAATTGAGTGAAATATCAATCACGTTAGCTTACCCTAAAACGTGCCGTTTTCGAAATAATCACCGGCATAGGGTAGTATTCTATTGTAAATTTATAAACATTGACGCGGGACAGGTTAATGAAATTAAAGTCATTTGTATATCTTTAAATGCTTTATCGTTAAAAATTAATTTTATTCTGGGAGCTCCATAATTGAGCGAAATATCAATGACGTCAACTTACCCTTAAACGCGCCGTTTTCGGAATCATGACCGGCATAGGGTAGTATTCTATTATAATTTATTAACATTGACGCGGGACAGGTTAATGAAATTAACGTCATTTGTACACCTTTAGAAGATTTATCGTTTAAAATTAATTTTATTCTGGGAGCTCTATAATTGTGCGAAATATCAATGACTTCAACTTACCCTAAAACGCGCCGTTTTCGGAATCATGACCGGCATAGGGTAGTATTCTATTGTAAATTTATAAACATTGACGCGGGACAGGTTAATGATATTAACGTCATTTGTACACCTTTAGAAGATTTATCGTTTAAAATATAATTTTATTCTGGGAGCTCTATAATTGAGCGAAATATCAATGACGTTAGGTAACCCAAAAACGCGCCGTTTTCGGAATCATGACCGGCATAGGGTAGTATTCTATTGTAAATTTATAAACATTGACGCGGGACAGGTTAATGAAATTAAAGTCATTTGTATATCTTTAAATGCTTTATCGTTAAAAATTAATTTTATTCTGGGAGCTCCATAATTGAGCGAAATATCAATGACGTCAACTTACCCTTAAACGCGCCGTTTTCGGAATCATGACCGGCATAGGGTAGTATTCTATTATAATTTATTAACATTGACGCGGGACAGGTTAATGAAATTAACGTCATTTGTACACCTTTAGAAGATTTATCGTTTAAAATTAATTTTATTCTGGGAGCTCCATAATTGAGCGAAATATCAATGACGTTAGCTAACCCTAAAACGTGCCGTTTTCGGAATCATGACCGGCATAGGGTAGTATTCTATTATAATTTATTAACATTGACGCGGGACAGGTTAATGAAATTAACGTCATTTGTACACCTTTAGAAGATTTATCGTTTAAAATTAATTTTATTCTGGGAGCTCTATAATTGTGCGAAATATCAATGACTTCAACTTACCCTAAAACGCGCCGTTTTCGGAATCATGACCGGCATAGGGTAGTATTCTATTGTAAATTTATAAACATTGACGCGGGACAGGTTAATGATATTAACGTCATTTGTACACCTTTAGAAGATTTATCGTTTAAAATAAATTTTATTCTGGGAGCTCCATAATTGAGCTAAATATCAATGACGTAAATTTACCATTAAACGCGCCGTTTTCGGAATCATGACCGGCATAGGGTAGTATTCTATTGTAAATTTATAAACATTGACGCGGGACAGGTTAATGAAATTAACGTCATTTGTACACCTTTAAATGCTTTATCGTTTAAAATTAATTTTATTCTGGGAGCTCTATAATTGTGCGAAATTTCAATGACGTCAACTTACCCTTAAACGCGCCGTTTTCGGAATCATGACCGGCATAGGGTAGTATTCTATTTGAATTTTATAAAAATTGACGCGGGAGAGATTAATGAAATTAACGTCATTTAAACTTATTAAATAGAAAGCATTATGCCTCTTATTTTTTAATTATTTTATATTTTTTATTTCGTTCTACATTTTTATATTATTTCGTTTATCTTCTATTTTCTTTTATTTGTATCTAAAACATACATTTCATTGATAAAATTTAATTTTTACGAAAGTTACGGTATGTTACCTCGATTGTGTTTATCAATATCCCGCGTAGTTTTAGAATATGACTGGATTGTTATCTCGAACTCCTTTATCTGTTAGTGAAGACTTACTATTTGAAAAAAAATAATGTCTAAAATAGTTTAACGTAACTGGTTTTGCTCATTTTAAACCAATTAGTTTCACTTTTATATAAATTTGAATTATAAAAATAGTTACGTTATTATTATAATTTTATTTTATTATAAAAGTTACTTATGGCACACGCCACGTAAAGGCTTGTTTTATTGTGGCCTGTAGAAATTCTGAATAAAATAAAATGGCAAACAAATATTTGCTATTGAATGTTAATCAATATTTCTACAGATATGTTATGTTTTGCTTTTTGGAACAAAGTAAAACATATCCCCTCCCGATCCACGATATTGTAAGATGTTTCCAAAGAAGCATATCGCCTTTGTGGATGGTGTAGAAGACGCATATCGCCTCTGTGGGGGTGTAGGAGAAGCTTATCGCCTCTGTGGATGGTGTAGGAGATGCATATCGCCTCTGTGGATGGTGTAGGAAAAGCATATCGCCTCTGTGGATGGTGTAGGAGAAGCATGTCGCCTCTGTGGAGAGTGTATGAGAAGCATATCGCCTTTGTGGATGGTGTAGGAGAAGCATATCGCCTCTGTGGAGGGTGGAGGAGAAGCATATCGCATTTGTGGATGGTGTAGGAGAAGCATATCACCTATGTGGAGGGTGGAGGAGAAGCATATCGCATTTGTGGTTGGTGTAGGAGAAGCATATCGCCTCTGTGGATGGTGTAGGAGAAGCATATCGCCTCTGTGGATGGTGTAGGAAAAGCATATCGGTCTTTTAGCCAAGAAAAATATATCCCGTTCTAATAACATTCGCGTTTTTAACTACTACCCATATATTTAAAAGGTTCCGTCGTTATAGTCGAAAACTAGTGATTTCTCGGTGCTTTCGCGAAGAAACCGTCATTTTCTCGTGACAGTTTGACAAAGAACTCGTTTCCGTTTTCCGACCACCCGAAAATGACCTTGATCTCGGCTGCTCGAGGTGAAGGTCGTTTTCGGGGGTCGTAAAGCGGAAACGAGAGATCGTTGTCAAACTTTCACGCGAAGGTGACTGTTTCCACGCGAAAGCACCGAGAAAAAACTGAAACCAGGGAAATTGATCAAAATTATTTCATTTGTATATTTTCTATTTCTGAAATTCTGATTGAAAGCTTGCGCGAAATTTCGAAATATCGTTACTAGTTTTGTTAATTTGGCCTGATAAATTTTCAGATAAGCATCTAGCGTATAGGCAAATAGCTGGTCCGCAGTTGTATAAAAAAGATTGACAGGATAGGTTAATATTCGACGCCGATATCCACGTGCATGGCTGGCGTGAGTTTGAAATGTTTTTGAACGCGAGTGAAATAACGAACTAGAGGTCGGCGTTTCTTTATTCATTATCCACACAAGTAGATAATTTTTCAAAAAGTCGTTAAACTCTAATATGGTTTTTTTCAAATAATTATAGCATATTCCGTATTCAAAGTTAAATTATTTGATAAAAAAATAGCCTTCTTTTAATCAAAAAGTTTATAAACTAATAAATATAATCAAATTTATTTGTTTTCCGAACATGTTGTTTATCATTATCCACGGGAATATTGTTTAAATACGCATAAACTGACGAAAGAAATATAGAATTTCAAAATAACAATTGATTATTATAATTTATTATTCTGATTAAGTTATTTTTACTCATCCCGCTTCCACCAAGACTATAACGACATAATGGCAGTGACGGTGTCGGCCTGCAGACCTCCCCTTTTAGGACTGATAAGATCCGTGCCGGCCGAAAATATTCTTTCTACTGCAACCTATGTTGCAGGTATCGCCAGGTAATCTTTCGCCATTGACGACACTGCCGGGTAAATCAGTTCGTTATCCTGAAATGAGGATACCATTATTATTACTTGGCATCGCTAAGGGGATGGTGAAACGTCCAATTCACCTTATTTTCATCTACAAATTGATATAAGAATTACCAAAGTTATGTTTACAGCCACTCATCGAATAAACTTCATTTCTCAATAATTTCAAATTCCTAGGTAGGCTTAATTGCTTGTTGAAGCCAGTGAATCTTATTTGGTTTATAATATCCAAAGCGAAAAGAACATTACACGAGGATTTAAGTAATTAAAAATTTAGTTATATCGATAAAAATCAATTTGGTTAGGGTTATTTTGGCGTTTCTCCGTCACTCAAAGCTCATATTAGAAAATATGGCGAAGTCCCTTAGCACTTACTCTCCACCACTTAAGAACATTGGTTTTAGGTGGTAGGAGCTCATCCTTAAAAAATTTCAATAGCTCTGATCCACGGGCCAATTTCACGGAACAGTTTGGGTAGAACGCGAATATTCCATTACATTCCTCTTTGGCTGAATTTGAAGTTGAGGGTCCTGAAGTTGAGGGTCCCGAACTCTTTCGTAATGTGTATTGAATAAACTTAGAACCATTGCCTTAATTATTTTCATTTTCGATTTTCCATAGTTCTTTTCAATGAAATAAAATTTTAAAGTAGGATCTAGAGCTAAAATAAAGTTCTTTCATAAGTAGGCTTGAGTTGGACTTGAACCTAAATCATTTCAACCCAACCCGAAATTGTCGACCCGTTAATATAGGGTTCAAAATCTTTCACCCGAGCCCGACCCAGGGACTTGTTGGTTTATAAGCAGAAATTGGCTTTGACGCCTTCTAAACGACTTCGAAGCTTATATGAAACCTCTAAATAGTATCGTACCGATAGCAATCCAAAATCCTTCGATATTTGACAATTCCTTATAAGTCTCTAGTTTCGATCTCGCAATCAAACACGCTTTCTCCAAAAGTGGGTCCAAAGTCGGATGGTTGAGTTTATTAAGCAGCCAGTGGTAGGCTGGCATTACCATTGAGATGGTTGGATACTGGACCGAGGAAAAAAATTCGTTGCAACATCGAAATCCTAAAAAACAATGGAGATTCTATAAATGCTAAACCTTGTACTGAGAAATCTAAGTCACCGCCACAGTCCCCAGTCACCGCAACAGTCCCCTCTTGAAGCGGCCTAGTAAAGTTATCGCTGTTAGACGCGTGAGCATTAAATTCGAATCTGTTTCTATAACGCCTTCTCGTTCGAAAAATGCAAGAACCCAATTTCGAGAAATAGGAGGATTATTAACAGTGTATTTTACGGTGTCATCGTAGCAACCCCAATTTGAGGAATCTAATTTTACGTACGTTTTATAATGGCTACTCATAGATTCGTCTCCGGCGTGAACTACGCAACTTTTTAAATTGTACTTCAAACCATAGAATTTTAAAATTCCTAGTAATTCGCACTCCTCTTTCGTATGCCCCCCCGTCCACAGTGTTTCGAAAAGCCCAAAATGCGGCAGAAATTAAAAAATTACCAGACACATATAATATTTACATATTTATAACCAGGAAGTAAACAGGAGTAACGTAGCACCAAAATTTTAATGCTGCGCCCCTAGCGACGAAGTTAGCTTCCTCCTAGGAATACAGGGTTAACGTTGGTGGCATTCGATAGCCCTTAAAGAGTTTAGAGAGTTAACAAAAATTCACGGTCGTACGTCTTACCATATACTAATAAAATTAGGGTTGTTAATTTTCCGGAAAAATAAAATGCGGAAAAATTTCCGCAAATCGCAAAAATAAAAAATCTAAACATAAATTACTTTTCAAGGGTTTTTAATGTCTTAAACTTTTTATCGATTTAAAATGACTAATATCAGTAAACATACTACAAAACATTAATAGTGTTACATTTCAACCAGTTTAAACTAGTCTATAGGTTTAGTTTTACTTTTAGATTAGAAAAAATGAGGTGAAAATGCCGCTTTATTTAAATTTGCAAACAATATATTAGACAAATCATGGAATGAAAACGTTTTTAATATTTTTCGGAAAAATACGGAAAATTTTCCGGAAAAAAGGTCTCGGTAATTTTCCGGAAAATTTTCCGAGCGGGAAATTTTCCGACTTACAACACTAAATAAAATTAAGTTATAGGGTTGGACAAGTCCATTTTAGAGCATGTTCACCCGAGATTTCTTCCGAAACACGCAAGTGGATACCCAATATTTTTCGAACGTTTTCTAGTAAACGTTTCATTATATCCATTCCATAAATATTTCCGGTTTCCCTTCGCGACCGTTGATGAAAGTTGAGTTTTGATATTTAGAAATTAGTAATAAAATTGCTAGCCAAAATTTGGCTAAAACGAATAACGGTAGAAAAGCCCTACCGTTATGCTAATTAGTATTACCCTAGCTTATACTAATTTGCAAAAATTATATTATAGAAAACAGTTTAATCCGCAAAACATCACTTGATAATATACAAAAATTATGTTAAAAAATATCTTAATTGCTTATTTGTTTTCAAATATATGAAGCAAACATAGCTATTCAATATTTTCAGATGCTAAACGCATATTGTTCAGAAAATATTTGTGGTTTTCATTACACAATTCTATCTCGTGTTCAGAATTATTTAAACTGACTGGATAAGGTGGTTCATTTGGTTCTTTAAGAAAATCCATAACTGCTCTCGGAAGTGGAATTTGTATTTGCTTTGCTATTCTTTTGCTGAGGGAAATGTTCGAAATAATGGGATCACTCGAATCCAGGGCTCGATTAAATATGTCCCGTAATTTTTCAATTATAGCTGTTTTCCTAGAATGCATTTCCTTGTCTCGACGGTATAATTTATTACGGAACTCACCCGCCTGTTCACTTAGAACTCCTATAGGTAAAGTGGACTGCCGAATAATTATTTCACCATGAACATGGATTTTATGTAGGGTTACAGGCAAACCACTTATAATTGTCAACGTACTTTTTACTTAATTCTAGACAATACTGGCCAAATTTTTCGGAATCAATGGGAAAATTTGAGGATATGGCACATAAAATTACGTGCAACCCCTCCACAAGCCAACGTTCAATGGAAAGAATTTCTGCAAATATTTCTTGATTTGAAGGCGAAAAAGCCCTTCTGGCCGTGTTTCCATCGTTGCTCGTGCCAGATCCACCAGGATTAGGAAAGTCTACCCTTAATGATTACTTCTCCCACATCAAACGTTGAATATCTTGTTTTCTTTTAATAAAGGTCGGGTTCTTAGCTGCCCCCAAAATGCGCCAGGTCTTTAATCCATCAACGTTGCGGTACCCCAAATGTAAGCAAAACTCCATAAACCGTATCCAGGCATGCAATGGACTCAGTCCATATCGTAACAGAGTTCCACCTTTCGGTAAAAAGTTTTGACGATGAATGTCGTTAAATTGGGTAGGTGTTGCCCCGCAGATTGGGCAGCATTGCTGAGACGAAGCACCTGATAAAATACTAAGCACTTTGCCGTCGATTACAGTAAGATTAAAGACCTTTTCACACGAGCCAACTTTTTAAATCAAAACGCTGAGTCATTTTTTTTCTCGCGTACATTTTTGGTGGATCAACTCATCGAACTTTTATTCACACGAACCAACTAGTTGACTAAACTCAAGTTGACTCATCTAGTTGGATCAAAAAGTTGGCTCGTGTGAAAAGGCCTTTAGACTGTACGCGACTGACACAGATATGCCCTAAATGTTTGAAGTGAAGATCTGCAGTTGTTCAATTTGTTGTTTTACCCAATCACTTTCTGCTAATATAGATTCCTTGGATTCTTTAATAAATTGAATTCTTAGGGGCCGACAAAAGCGTACTGACTGCGGGGTTCTGTTTTCCAGAATTCTGATCTTAGGCTCAAACGAATAATTGTGGTTACAAAAAGGCTGGTATCACTAGAGTCGATAGAACTGCCGAAGCTCTGTTTAAACCGCGATTGACCGGTGCTTCCATCAAAGCCCCAAGAGACTGAAAGAGTTAGATGTAAACTTTCCTGATTAATGTCCTTTGTTAACCTGATGATAAATTCTCTTTGAAGATTTAAAATCCGGTCTACAGTGTGGTCTAAAAGATTTTGAAGAGAAACGAACGCTACCGTTTCAGATACATTCACAACAGCCGGCCTGCAGAGTAATTTAGCCTGAAGAACTTTATAGTAAGATGGGAAGAGAGAAGAGCCATGAGATAAAGCAGTTTGCCTGATCATATTATAGGTGTTTACTGATAAATCGCCATCTAAAATCAACGCGAGAGCTTCTGTGTCAGAACAAGACGTTGGCACGTCCTTGGACATTCTTTCGGGTACAGCTGATGCTGTATTCGAACGTTTCATCAGTTCTTGTAAGCCCAAGGTCAATCCAGTTTCTCGTTTCCGTTCAACCGCTTTTGCTGCTGCTTTTATGATTTTTTCAGCGGGTTCGTCTTCCAATAAGGATGCTAACTCACTAACGTGAACTCGTTTTGCGCGAGCAGATGCAACCGAAAATTCGATAATTGGCCTTCCTACATCAAGAACTCCTAAGGGCGTATTTGGATCAAAATTAGTAAGAAGAGTTTCAGGAATTTTAAAAGCTGTCTGCAACCAGACGTGGTGCTTCCTCTCAAAGTTAGCCATCACTCTACCAGCTCAATCACTCTCCGTAGAATTTCCATTTGAAACTTCGAAAGGTTTTCCTTTATTTGATTTCCAAGTAAGATTCGGATACTCGAAATACAGTCACCTAGGTTTTTGTGTTCCTTGAAAATTTCAACCAATTCCCATTTAGTAATGGGAACTCTTGGGTTGCTCTTATCAATTGAATTACTGCTGGTTGGCGAAGAACTTAAAGAAGGTAAAATATTACTACTGAATGAGGCGTCGTTTGTTATTGTTGCGTTGAAAGAGCGTTCGTTTGCGAACATTGCCAACAATTTGACTTTGTGGGTTAGCCATATTTGAACAAACACGTTATTCAAATAAGTGAAAGCGCGTTAAATTTAAAAAACACTTTCGGTTTTAAAAAAAACCACACATTTTGGCGCTTTAAATATTGTTATCTTGCTTCAATTTGTTTTCTTCTTCAGAAAGCAACTACGACCTACCAGAATGTATTCGGTAATGATTTTAAATAGTCATTGAAATTCTACATAAATAGCGATACTTGTGGGGTAACCGGCTCTTTAGTACAAATATTCAAAATGATATCGTCTTTTTACAAAAAAATCAAGATCGTTAAATGTTTAAGAACAAAATTCAGGGAGTGTATTGCAATTTTACTATATTGCAATAAAAAAGTATTTAAAGCGTGTTTCGTTTTTGCTACCGTTTTTGCTACGCGTGTTTCGTTTTAGCTACCGTTTTTGCTACGCGTGTTGCGTTTTGGCTACCGTTTTTGCTACGCGTGTTGCGTTTTGGCTACCTTTTTTGTTACGCGTGTTTCGTTTTTGCTACCGTTTTTGCTACGCGTGTTTCGTTTAAGCTACCGTTTTTGCTACGCGTGCTGCGTTTTGGCTACCGTTTTTGCTACGCGTGTTGCGTTTTGGCTACCGTTTTGGCTACGCGTGTTTCGTTTTAGCTACCGTTTTTGCTACGCGTGTTTCGTTTTAGCCACCGTTTTTGCTACGCGTGTTGCGTTTTTGCTACCGTTTTTGCTACGCGTGTTGCGTTTTGGCTATCGTTTTTGCTACGCGTGTTGCATTTTTTAGTTAGAGTATGCAATAACTGGTGGCTTAACCGGGGAGTCGGGGTCCAGCTCTTGTAACCCATAAGGGCGGTAGCGCACTGGGAGATGTTAGCTCTGATCAAATGGTCCTATCTCCATATCCGACTTCGGTCAGGTTTGGGCTGGATACCGAGCTTCGGCTCAGACTAACGGAGAGGGTCTGTGCAGATTGGGTGGCGGATTGGTTAGCCTGCTGTGGGGCGGCGGGCCTCCGTATGAGGGCATGGCGGTCCTGTTTCCCGGCCTTTTGGAGTCACACCGGGATCTCGGGTGCCAGCTGTGCCGGGTTATGCGGGCTGACTGTGTGCTCGTCGTTCCCCTTTAGGAGCTCTCTCCAAAGGGTTTGACTCTTTACATACGTTGGTAGGGTGTCGCCTAGAGTTGCTATAGCATCCACTCTTAATCCCACTGCTGTGTGTGAAGTGGGGATTGGTCCACCTATTGCTGCACCTTCTGCTGGGTTGAGTGGCTTGCGTCAAAGGTGCGACCATCAGCAGTAGGGTTCTACTACCCATGCTGGATTTGTCACCTGTCCGGGCTTGGTGGACGCTGGCGTAGGGCACTACGATGATAGGCCTCCGGTGATATGGTCTCTGTTATACTAGGTACACCGGGCTATAAATTCTGACACACTGCCGTTTTTGCTACGCGTGTTGCGTGTTTGCTACAGCGTTTACTTTTCTTACGTACAAATCAGATCTAATTCATTAAAACTAAGACCCCGGGCGAAGCTGGGTATTAAAGCTAGTATATATATTATATATATTATATTAATATTATTAAAAAACAAAAACTGAACCACTAGATGAAACGGAATCTCATGCTCATGCAGTTGTAAGCAAAAATATATTGGACATACTCAAAGGAATTTTAGAAAACGTCTAATTGAATACCAAAAATATATTTTAAATCAAGAAATATATAAAAACCCTAACCACAAAATAAATTGGAAAGAAGCCAAACGTAAGTTTTAAGTTTTTTTAAGTATATACATAAACCAGGGGGGGAGATGAAATATTGAACCGGGAACTGGAAACGTAAGTAGACTTGTTTGTAGATCAAAAAATAAGAAATGTTAGTTTTTCAAAAATAAGAAAAGAAAGTTATTGTATTATCAAGAATGTATTGAAGTTACTAAGAATATTTGAGCATAGCGTTAACCCCTGGTACCATCCTCACAGCTTTTGTGGAGAAAGTTCGTCTGCATTTAAGGCGTATTCAAGGTTATACCATATAGCAACTTGAATGGGAAAGCAGACGAATTTAAGCTCCAAAGGCTGTCAGAATCCTGTAGTCCAATATTCTTAGTAACTTCAATACATTCTTGGTATTATTCATTGCGTTGTTAACCAACTCGAAAGCTTGCTGTAAAATTTTAAAAGTATTTTAAAATAAATTACGCTTTTAAAACCACAAAGTATCCGTCACTTTTAATCAATTTTATTTATTAATTAATTATTTAATCAATTATTATTAATTATTAATCAATTTTATTTATAAGCTGACGAAGCTATAGTTCCTAAAATGGAGCGTTTTGGTTAAGTTTCCTTTTTATCATTAGTCTATTTAATAAAAATATGTATTTAATATTATTATTAGAATAGTTATTATTATAATAAAATTATAACCGAGCATTTATAATTTAAAAATAATAATATGGAAAACAGTGACTCATCTTTTCTTCCAAAGTAATATAATAATAATAATAATAATCAGCTAGGCTAATACCCAAGGCACCACCTTAGGCCCAAGTCATCTTGCGACTTTTAATGCCTTTAAACAGGTGGCCGGGTTACAATGCGTAGGAGGATGGTGGCAAGCCCTTCATGCCACGCGAGCCAACAGCTCCCCTCATTAACTATTACCGTTAACCTCAAAAAGTTTTTTAAGGAAGGGGAAACCGAAGAACTCGAGGAAAACCCCTTTAACGAGTGGGGAGATAACTTGCAAACTCAACGCGGAAGGAGTAGTTCCGAGTTTTCACCCAATGCCACAAGTGGCTAATGATAGAGTTGAATATTCATGGCTTAAATAGATTCATGCGATAAGTTATTATAAATTTATTTACATCGCCTAAATTGCATGTACAATTTTTTGGAAACTCGATGAATTGACTTTTATTGTCGCAATAGGGAGTGTGTCCTGGAAGGTTATCCGAGAGGCTCCATTAACTTGGCACGCCATGAATTTCAATTAATCAAAATCGTATCAGAAAATATAGCACCAATTGTGCACCATATTGCACCACTATTTTCCAATTTTGCAACGCAACAGTTTTAGAGATATTAAAATTTGGAACCCGGCGGGCTTAGTTCAAATTTGAAGTTTAAAGTACTTGACCGAAAAGCACTTATTTTGCACCAATAGGCACCACCATTCTGAAATTTTGCACCATAATCATAATATAACATCATCTCTTCCATTGGTTTAAGGGGTTTTCCCCCAAGTTCTTCGGTTTCCCCTTAAATAAAAAATTGTTGAGGTTAACGGTAATAGTTAGTGTAGGGAGCTGTTGGCTCGATCGCGTGGCATGCAGGGCTTGCCACCACCCTCCTACGCATTGTAACCCGGCCACCTGAATTAAAGGCTTCAAAAGTCGCTTGACGACTTAGGCCTAAGGTGGTGCCTTGGGTATTAGCCTAGCTGATTATTATTAAAAAGGTGAGTTTTACGAAGTGATAAACATGAGCCGTTGAGTATTATTTTAACACATATTTAGTTTTGTGATTGTATACGTAGTTAAAAGTAATATATTTCGTGTTATTATTTTAAAATCTTTCCAAGAACCACTCCTGACTATACATATAAATTATTATTTTTTCTTTAAATTGTGAATTCTGCCTAGGATTCAGTTAAAAATGAACTGGTCACAGCCGAGGCTGCCCCGTATGAAGGTTAAATTGAACCTACCACACATTATAGATTATATAAAATGAATCTTTTGCAACTGTTGATACTTTTGGGGGCTTGGTATTACAAAAGGTAAAAATAAAATTCGGAAGCATTTATTGTACCATGTATTTTCCAAGACAACCAAAATGGTGGATTACAAAACTTCAATACTGAAGGCGGCTGTCCCATGGCAAAACCTTTTAACCAACACGAACGTAATTTTGAGATATTTGACTTTTTCAAAACCTAAGTTATAAGATTTTAACGTGGTTTTTAATGCGAAAATTATAAAATCCAAAACCATTTTTTAAGTCATAAATATTAAACATTTATGACTTTTACCTAAAACTTTTACAGTACTTTTGTACATGCCTTAGTAATACTGATGCGTAAAAATCTAATTTTTCAAAAATTTGTTGGTTACAAGGCTTTGCCATGGGGCAGCCGAAGGGTATAAGGTTTTTTCCAGATATTTTATAGATTAGTTTAAGTTCAATGCCTATATTTAACACGTAATTATTTTCAATTTAATATTATATCAATTTACTACTCAAAATTAAGGGTTGAAAAATATATACATAAGTTAGCAGTCTGTCATGGAATAAACGGGATGACAAATGGCATGTACCTCTTAACTTGATTTTGCGACTGATATCAAAGCCTACAGCGACTGCTTCCAGAGCAAGATCCTGTATTCTTAAAGATTATAATTCAGAAAATATTCGTGCATTATTTATCACACATCGTTAAATACGTAGTAATAATTTCTAAAAGATTTAAACCATTTTTTGTACGATATCAAAAATATAAAATTTCAAAAGTGCTGAATTTCAAGAAATTAGTTTTTGATTTATAAAATAAAAACAAGGAACATACTCCTTTTTTAAGAGCTTGTTTTAAAGCTCTTTGCTAGAGCTATCTAATAGTGTATTTATATTTCGTGTTTTGAATCGCCCACATGACCCTTTAACCCCTCGAATGACACCCCCCAAAAATAAAAATGTACATTTTGACATCCAATAACCTGGTATCAATTCCAGTTAGGACTATATAAACTCCACCATTGAATTATCCTTGCTGAAATGTGTAAGATTGTGTTATTTTGTTAAAATAAAACATATTTATAAAATGTTATTGAACTTAAAGCGAAGGGGTACTGAAATCAAGGTACGATATACCAATAAATGTGGGGTTTCGGTTAAACTGTGTTTATTCTAAAACTTCTTAATATTTTCCGCTAAAACCTTGGATATCACCGTTTTTTAGGCAAATATATCTGTGTTTAAAATTTAAAAAAAATCAATTGACCCATGGTGACATGATTGGTCGAAATCGTATGGAATGACCCAGATGGTTTTATCGAATATTATTTGTCAATTGGAGCAAATTTATCTGAAGATATTTAAAAAAAACAAAATCACCGATAATTCCAAGTGAAATAATAACTCAAATTCAAGTGCTTTTGATGAGATCGGTGTAACCAATCTTTAAAAAAAAATTTAAGTTCTAGAATTTCTGTTCCACTATCGCATTCAATAAATTTATTTCTATCTATAGGTATTTTTCCTGATATCTTTAAATGTGCAAATATTATTCAAGCTAGGAGCAACAAACATAAGGAGAACGCAGCTTGCCTTTAAACACGCTAACGCAGTGTTGTGAAATTTTTACATGATTTTTGACGGGTTGCGTTCTCCTGGTGTGGGGTGTTGTATTTGTTGCTCCTAGATTCCAGTATATAAATCTGGAAGTTGTAGGGGATTTACTTTTAAACCCAAGTCGCTATTCCTAACCTAAAGGAAACCCGGCGACCAAGCCTACATTAAAATATGGTCCTCCCTCTCGCGTAACTTTACTGGTGGGGTTAGCGAGGTTGAATAGGGTGTCTAGGGGTAATGCTTGAAATTAAATGATTGAGAGTTGCCATAAATATAATTAACACAAGAAAGTTTAATGAATATGAATAAAAATAATTATATTGATTGAATGAAGACATTGAAATTTGACACTTATGTTACAAAACAGATGATTACAAATTCAATAATCTCACATAATTTTGTTCAATAATTACAGTACAAAATTAATTCGCGTGTGACCCCTCCTAACTAAGCACGATGCTTGTTTTTAGGAGGGGTTTTATAACAAATGTTTATATATAATATATAACTATATATTTAAATCAAGTCATAGCGATCAGTAACTAATTCATATGAGGAAGTACGTCGATTAGTTACACTTATACAGTTAAATTTGCAGTTAAGCTTATGTATTGGGAAGATTTAAAAAGTTCGTTTATAGCTCTATGAAATTTTTCTATGGTATCTAAGTTTCTGAATTTAATATCCAAGTTGTTATATAGGGTTGGTCCTAAAAATTCAGCATTTCTTTGAGTTTTAGTTTTTTTACATAGCGGAACTTTTCTTTTTAGTTGAGTATTAAATCTTGTCGACCTGGGGCATTTTGATTCGTGTCGCTTACCATTGTTTTAAAATAAAATAATAATATAGATTTATAGAATAATTGTTTTAGAGGTAATACATTTAGTTCTTCATATAAAAGTTTGGTTGGGTAGTTCCATGGTTTGTTTAGGCATAACCTAACACACCAGTTTTGTAGCACTTCAATGACTTCCAAGCGACAGTCGTAGGCACCACCCCAACATATTAGACCGTAGTTTATGATAGATTGGACGAGACTAAAATATACAGTACGTAGAATTGGTGTACTTAAAAAGTCTCGTAATAGACTCAACCCGAATTGGGCAGATGTGTTCAGACCAGTTTAAGTTTTTATCCACAATAACACCAAGGTATTTTACTGACTCTGATTTTTTAATTTTTGGGCAAACACAAGAGCTATTGTTCAATTGGGACACACAGTTAACATTCTCATGGAACTTTAAGTCATCAATTAATGTTTCAGCAGCTTTGGTCAAAGAGAAGGTTAAGTACCTGGACTTATCCGCGTTTAGACTTAGTAAATTTATATCTAACCAATTTTTAGTGTTTATTAGGCTTAGATTGGCTTTCTTAAATACTTCGGCCCACGAGTCACCAACGAATATCTGAACTGTATCGTCCGCAAACGCAACGATATGATCGGATATGCCCCTTTCTAAGAAATCGTTTAGATAAATAGTAAATAATATAGGGCCTAATACTGTCCCTTGAAGAAGGCCAAAATGGTGTGTTTCAATATTAGACAAATTATTTTTTATTTTTACTCTAGCATTTCTGTTTTTAAGGTAACTTTTAAACCACTGTAGGGCGTGTCCATTTATACCAAGTCGTTCTAGTTTTTCTAGCATTCGCTGATGACTTATAGTGTCGAAAGCCTTCGCCAGATCAAGGAAAATAGCAAGGACTTTAGTATTATTGTCCAATGCGTTTACAATAAAATTATGAAATGAAAATAATGCGTCGTTGGTACTTAACCCTTTTTGAAATCCAAATTGGTTTTTTGAAATTAAATTAAATTTTAGTAGGTATCCATCTAGTTGTATTTTTACGCATTTTTCAATTATTTTTGACAAACAGTTAAGTACCGATATCGGTCTGTAATTAGGTATCAGCGTTGTATCACCTGCCTTAAAAATTGGTGTGATTAATGCGACTTTACATAGTGTTGGAAAAATGCTAGTGCCTAAGCTGAGATTAACTATATGGGTTATTGGATATACAACATGTTTTTGTATTTTTTTAATAATAACAGGGTTCATCTTATCAATTCCTAGAGCGTTAGAATTATTTAATGATCTAATACAATTGTTTATGTCATTTGTATTGACTGGGTTAATAAAAAAGGAATGACCTCTATCTCGATTGTAGTTTAAATTAGGGTAAAATTTGTTTAGTTGCGTTAAATCTCTTGAGTTCGTAATCCTATTGGCTAAATTTTGGCCCACACCAGAGAAGTATTTATTAAAAGAGTTGGCAATTTCTCGTGGGTTTTCTTCAACATTGTAAATATTACCTTCAACATTAATATTTTTTAATTTACTTTTTTCTTTAGAATTAGTTTTAATAACCTCGTTTATAACAAACCAAAGTTTGCCGTTATCATTATTGGCATTATCCACTTTTTTTTAGTAGTATTTTATTTTTGCATACTTAATCAAGTTATTTAATTTATTCCTGTATATCTTATATTGGATTTTTAATTCTTTATTGAATGGCTCCTTTTTTAATTTGATTTTTAATTTATCTCTAGTTTTAATACTTTTAATCAAGCCGGGAGTAATCCATTGTTTTAACAGTTTTTCTTTAGGTCTTTTAAATGGTACATATGGTTTTTTGGCCAAATTAATATAAAATTGTAAACTTTCTATAAACATATTAGTAGCACTATCTACGTCATTTTCTTGATATAGCTTGACCCATTTTTCAAAAGATAGTAGGGTGTTGAGTTTACAAAAGTCAATTCTTTCCTTTTCGTCAATATTAAGCTCGGTTTTATTGCGGGATACGTTATTATATAGTTCGATAAATTTGATACTTATTTTAAGAGTCCGGTTCCAGGTCCATACCATCGGCGTTTAAACCCGCACTCGTTCGCGGACCATACGGTCGCCTTTAAATCCGCACACCCCACACACTCCCTGACTTTTCTTTCTCCGTAGATTCGCCTGTTTATCACTCGGAGGTCATTTAGGCGCGAGTTAACTTATTTAACGTCTGCGACTCCCGGAATAGGTCTGACCGACAGCCACTTGTGGCCGAGGAGTTTCTCGCTCCGGTCACCCTCGTGGTCTCGGTGTCAAGTCTTCTCAAAAATGCGCCAACACCTCGGTTTTGTTCATGGCCTCGTCACGTGGTTTACGGTGGCGCGAACATCCACCCCAATCAAGAGGCTCGAGACCAGTCAACCTGGCCGGACCCGACCAATCATCACGATGGCGACATGATGTTGTTTCCATCTTCAAGTTCCCACAAGCGGGATACCTCAAAGGGTCAGCCGTAGCGTCTTCAATAAATCACTGCTTAAAAGTAATGTCAAACCTGGCGCCATCAAGTCGCCAGGCATTCAAACAATAAACTATCGAAATTTCTTAAAATATACAACAACGGAGAATTTCTCCGAACCAGATAATTGGCAACCCTCAATTCGGAATGGCAATAAACTCACAGGGAAGATAAAGGGTTAAAGGGGACTCGCGACGGCATATTACAAAGAAGTTGGGGACTCGCTAATCCCAACAGTGAGAGAACGGAGAGAGAGAATAATAAAGGGGAGGGGGAAATTCAGGATACCTTTGGCCACAAGGTCACCTATGACGACCCCTTCCCAACGACCGTCCGTTGCGCGGTCACTTCATAGAGCTATAAGGAGCTTCACCCGGGCCCCCTGGTGGTGACGTCCAGCGTCGCCGCCAGAGTAGCCCAAAGCTATACTAACTAATAAATTTCTTAGAAAGAGACAAGGTCGAATTTTGAAAACGTGGGAAAGAAGGGTGACACGGGCGTGGCGGGAAGTTTGAATTACAGTGTGGGGTTACACAACTCTTACCGATGGGCAGTTTCAGGTCTGTCAGGTAAACAGGGGGCACAATTTCGACCCCCCTTTAATAACAATACGTTAAAGTCAAGTCTTTAACTTAGGATGGTACTTTTTATATCAAACGTTAGAACGCAAAGTGCCGTTAATTTCCGCCCCCTCCGACCAACCCCCTTAAAGGGAAAGTGACCGAAAAAAAACAGTTGGTCTCATTCGATAGAACTCTTTGACGCGCCAGCAGTGCCGTTAATTTCCGCCCCCTCCGACCAACCCCCTTAAAGGGAGAGTGATCGAAAAGTAAATAAATTCAGGGGTATTTTTTTTTACTTTTGGTTCCCAGTTTAAGAATTTCTTTATATCATATTTCCACTAATTTCAATAATTTAAAAGAATTATGTTCGTCGTGTTTTGCTTACCTATTTCACCTTTGATACTTTCCGTCTAATCTAACGATAGGAAATCACATGGCCTCAACAGCTTTTGTATTGGTTAATTTGGTTTGCCACACCCGGGTATCCTGAGGGTGGGCGGTGGAAACTCTTTAACATAGGATGGTAAATTATATATCAAACGATAGGAAATCACATGACCTCAACAGCTTTTGTATTGGTTAATTTGTTTTGCCCACCCGGGTATCCTGAGGGTGGGTGGTGGCCACTCTTTAACATAGGATGTTAAATTATATATCAAACGATAGGAAATCACATGGCCTCAACAGCTTTTGTATTGCTTTGCTCACCCACGTATCCTGAGGGTGGGTGGCGCCCAAGTTTTAATCCTTCAACTTAGGATGGAATTTTATATATCTAACGATAGGAAATCACATGGCCTCAACAGCTTTTGTATTGGTTTGCCCACCCGCGTATCCAGAGGGTGGGCGGTGCGCACTCTTTAACATAGATTGGTAAATTATATATCAAGCAATAGGAAATCACATGGGCTCAACAGCTTTTATATTAGTTTTCCCACCCGGGTCTCCTGATGGTGGGCGGCATCCACTATTTAGCTTAGGATGGCAATTTATATATCAAACGATAAAAAATCACGTAGCCTCAACAGCTTTTGTATTAGTTTGCCTACCTGTGTCTACTAAGGGTGTATGGGTTTGCCCACTCGAATACACTGATGTGGAACTAATATTATGGCCTGGGCCGACTTGTTTTTATTAGTGCTTTCACTTATAGTTTTGGTTTTCGCTTAAACTTTTGTTTTCCATATACATTTGATTGCTTAAGACCTATAATATAATGGGTTGGTTTTTGTCTATGAAATAGTATATTTTTCGTTTCGTGAGCGTTCTAATAATTTAAAATTTTGTATTTTCTATTTCTCATTTTGTTGCTTTGCTAATTTAGTAACGTTTTGGGTCTTAAGTGGGTTTTTTGTTCTATTGATAATAGAAATTTGTTTAATGCAATAACATTTGTAATATTTATAATTGAAATAAAAAATAATCTACTGGCTGGGATAGCACCGGGAAAACATTTTTTTGGAGGACGCTTTTGAAGGCGAAATATCATTGAGTACCATGTCCAGTAGTTAATACGCCCAAGGGCAAATTCTTCCGAGGAAAGGAATATTTTGGCAAGCTTTCCAACTTGTAATTAGTGTATGATTTTATTCTCTGACAAGGTCGCCCTCTACCGTTGTCCGGAGCTTGTATCATGTGACCGGTGTCGGTGTTTTCCGTAGTTTGAACTCTCACGAACTTTAGACTTTCGGTTCTGTTGTTGCATTTTGCGCGAGGGGCGTACGCGTAAAGTACGGTTAGGGCTATCGGGAAGTAATTATAAAGATTATACAGGGTGTTTCGAATTGCTCTGACTGGGCATTTTTTTCAGAAACTGCAAGAGATAGAGTTGCGAAATTTTCAGGATATTATTTCTAGTGAAGGGTCGCTTTAAATCCTAAATTTCAGAAAAATCTGAAATAATTTCGGGTTTTTGTTAAAACATATTTTTTTCACCGGTAGGTGCTAGAAAAAACGTTTCAACGAGAAAGTTGTAGAGTGCTGTCGAAAATGTTCAAAGACATTGGTTTTATTGGAAAATAACATTTTTTCACGAAGATATGAGCTGAAGAAAAAACAAGCTGTCCATAGGGGCCAATAGCCTTCGCATTTTTGTACGTAAATGAAAGAAATCACGTTAAAAGATTAAATTCCTTAAAAAAAAGTACACGTATTTTACCAAAACGCCAATTTAGGCCTACAGTAGGCACAAAGGTCAAGTTTTCAATTAGTATTTAATGTGAAATCTTTTTGTTTTCAACCATTCCCAAATTAATCAATCAATAAACGTGTTTCGGCTCTTGTTCAACCTGTTTAATATTTAGGCGCAGACTCAACCGAAAAAGTAGGCTTATGTTTCCTGTATTTCCCAAAACATTTTTGTATCACACACTAATTCATCCTTAAATTTACATTTATTTAAATGTAAATTATTTATATTACGCTTAGTGTGTAATCACAAGTAACTATAGGATTTTTGCCTTTTAAAACTTTTTATTAAACCTATCTTATGTTAAGAAAACTAGTAAACGTATCCAATATCAGTAAAAAACGACGAGCACCATTTCCCCCGATTTCCCCTCTCTAAGGAGGGCGGGAAGGAGAAACTTGTTCACAGCGCGGAATGTGAGAAGAGAGTAATACATTGTGAGTAATCTGACAAGCCAGACAGCGGTTATTTAACGAATGTGTTTTTAATATTTACGTCTGAGCCAATTTATTTACTACAAAAAAACCAAATAGTTAATGTAAAAAACAGAGTCTCCGTGGTTCTGTAGTAGAACGCTCACCTATTATGCAGGATGGCTCGGGTTCGAATCCCGCCCTATACTAACGAAAACTTAAAACAAAATATACTACACCCAATGATTTATAGCGTTTTTCATTTGATTGCTCAAGATGCGCTCTGAATCTGTCTCTGACGTCATAGATCTCGCCCCAATCGACTAGAGTAAAACCGCAAATGGAACATTCCATGAACATATTCCCGCGCGTTGTTGTTTTTCGTCTGCTTGTAATTTGAATTTTCGCGTCTTGGTCTGCCATTTTGCCAAAAAATCTAAAAGGAACACGCGAATATTTGCTCCTATCTCGATATCGATCCGTTGATCTGTCGAAATCGGCAGATCGGTTTTGGGCGATCTCGGAGCACCCGAGAGCGTGAAGTGGAACACGCGAAACTTGATCGGAGCAGATCCGAGCAGTCGAGCACGCTAATGGAACATAAAATGTTGATCAGAGCGATCTAGAGTGCTCGAGAGCAGTCAAATGGAAAACGCAATAAAAGAGGGCTCTTTTGGATTTCCCTAATAGGCGGTTAAATAAACCCGTCTCTGACTGTCTTGCCCCGTGGTGAAAACTGCTGCCAGATCGATTCGTAGAAAACCATCAGCCATAGACAAACTTGTTATATATCCAGTCGCAGCAGCACAAACTCTATAATCGGCTATGTGTGATTCAAAGGACTATTCCAAGAAATTGCGAACGTAGTGAAAACACTTATCCCCGAAACACACACACAGACACGGTGATTGTAAAACCCCTCCTAGGGGACATAGAGAGGTAAAAACCGAAAAAGATCAAATTGTTTGTTAACAATTTATAAATTAAGCAGCGTTCAGACTATGTGACAATGTTACATTTGAGTCAGTCAAGTTTGTTGCATCGGTTCGTTCATTTCAAATAATAGGTAAAGGTTCATCCAATCAGAGGTCAGTAATAAAGGCCGAAAATGGAAATAGGCCTGGTATTTTATTCAATGGTGACAGATAATAGAATGGCGCTAATTTTGAATAATAACATTTTACTTGCGGCTTACATGGTTAATTAATAAGATGGTAATTCCTCATTTATTTTAACGTTCCTTTTCGGCATTCTGAATAACTCCTCCGATTCTTAAGTCGACGTCTTCCCGCGTAGAAATCACAAGTTATTTATAATAAAAGTAATAATCAGCTAGGCTCCATTTAGCACTGTCAAAGGTACGGCAGTATACACCGAGTTCGCAGAGTGTAAATACCAATAATTGTAATAATAAATGTAAATCATGTTTTCCTACGGTTAAAAATAGCTCGTTGAACTATTCTTTAGGGTATTTATGTTTAGTCAAACAACAAATCGAAGGCATTGAAAAAATACATGGTTGTGCTTTAAATGGAGTAGGTACTTTAAACTTTATGGGGGACCAACGAAATTCACATTTCTGCCACCAGTTCTGATAGCAAGAATGGGGTTGGGGGGGGGGGCGCCGCGCGCCCCCAGCGCACCAATACATAACGTACGATACTTAAGTTTATCTCGCATTTAGGCGTAGTACAGGCTATAGTTTCGGTTGAGCTTAGATTTGGTTAAGTTAGGTTAGGTGGCCGCCGCAAGCTTAGGCTAGGTAAGGTAAGATGACTTCCGCAGGCCTAAGCTTGGCAGATACCATTTTTTCATCTTAGTCGAAAGGCCGCTAAGCTACGATTCACTCACTGTTCGACTGGCAATTTATTCCCAAGGTAGTAATTCGACGAACGATATTTCAGCTGACGAAAACATTAAAATAATTGGTATTTACAGCGCGACAGGACCATAATCGTACGCTAACAGTTCAAGTTACTAAAAAAAAAACCCCCACAAACAACCCTTTTTCAAGGAAAAATGGCTTAATACGCTATATTTATGTCAAGGCTTAGTATACAATATCTACGTCATGAGAGCCGCGCAAATGGAAACCCGCGCTAATGGGGAAAAACTTCGCAAATATAATTATATATATATGATATAATATATATTATTATAACCTTTTTCAATAAGCCATTTTACAATTAAATATTTAAATAATTTAAAATTATTTCATTTTAGGCCTAAATACATGGCATGCTTTTTACCTACAGTTTTATAGGTTTTCTCAATAGTTATATTACATTCCCTTTTTAAAACGGGTACAATATGCATTAATTGTAATTAATTTTCGTTTGTTTTTAAAAGCATACATTAGGATGGATTTAGTATATAATTGGCTAACAGAGAAGACTCTGAAATCATTATATAATAAATTACTGGGATATAAATTCCTTTTCCTCAAACATAGTTTTAGTATTCTTCTTTGGAGTATTTCCAACGGATTAATAATGGAAGCAAAAGTACTACCCCAACCAATAATTCCTTATAAAATAATAGATTGCACAAAAAGGGTTGGCAAGTTTTAATCAAAATGTTTAAAACAAGTGTTTAAAACACGTTTAAAACAAATATTTTAAACAAACACCAATTTGTTTTAAACGTTTTACACTATCTGTTTTAAACATGTTTTTATAAGGTAAATTTTCATTGTTTTTTTGAAGATTTTGGTTAATCAATATGAGGGAAAAGGTAGAAAAAACCATTCCAATGCTCTAAGAAAGGTAAATTGTATTGATAACGGGTAGTTGGATTTAAAGATTCTCTGAAAAGAGCGACTGAAAGGGCTCGATACGATTTCATAAATTTCCTATCAGTGCAAAAATCCTACGAACGCATTGAATTTTGTCTTTTTTTTTAAATAGAATGTATATAGCTGCCAATATACCTCTATTTGGGACCCGACCTATACACGAGATAAAAGTAGGGTTGCTGTTTAGTCGGGCTGTGCCGGTACAAGAAACACGGCTGGTCTGGACAGATCGGGTTAAAACCGACTAAGCGGCACTCCTAGATAAAAATTAAGGGATTTCGGTCGCTTTTTTTGAAATTTTAGGATGTGATGGAAGTTTTAAGATTATAGAGGTATCTAAGTTCTTATTTTTTAAAACATTGTTTTTTGTGATGATTTATGACTGCAGACGTGCACATTTCAATAAACAAAAACTAAAAACAATGTGTGGATAACTAGCTATTTTCTCTCTTCTTAGTACTATGAGACCAAAAATTCCAGGATGATAGCTATATTAAAAACCCTACTACAGGTTAGGTAGTATTTGCATGGGGAATCGAAAACCCTAAGGCCGCCATGGTTGGTCAACAACGCTTAGCGAAATTCTTGGCTCGTTTAAATAAGCGTGTACTCTTTGGTTCTTCGCCCTGTGAGTTTATTTTTAATACCATAAGTGGCATAATTACCCTAAGTGTGCCAATAGGAGCCTTTCCCACAGAAAATCTTCAATTAGAGCTTGTTCTAAACAGACCAAAGAAACGTAGGACTCGCGAATTCCGTTCAAGTACCCTATATGGTATTTTTAATGCTCGCGCCGCAGACGCCGCTTCGCCAACACATTACGTAAATTTCGCCACTGGAAAAAATGACGTCATTTACGTCACTTTCGTTAAACAAGGTATCATTGAAAAATTCATCTTATTGACACACTTAGGGTAATTATGCAACTTATGATAATACGTTTAATGATACGTAATATTTCTTTAAATGAGTTTACTCGTGAGTCTGATTCATAAGTATTATGAATAGTTTAAAACGTGTTTTAAACATCGTTTTTTATGTGTTTTTTATTGTTTGATTTAAAAACAGTTAAAAACAATGAATCTTGTTTAAAACAATAAAAAACATTGTTTTTGTTCTTTTTAAAAAACAAGGATTTTGCCAACCCGCCACAAATGAGTAATAAACTATTCTAAGCCATAGCACTTGTAGAAAATTTCTAATCACACGAACTTATAAGCACAGAATATGGTGATGCCATCTATAATAATACCATGATATTGGTTTTTTTTTCACTTGATCAATCTCAAGGCAATTTACAGTACAGTTTGTAGAATGATTGTGAGTATGAATTATTAATTTATAGTTTAAATTTTTTACAATCCAAGAGGCGAAACAAATATACATAGTTTTTTCAGTATTTAGTGTTAAAAGATATTTTTACAACATACATTTGACTTTATTTAGTATAATTTGAGCTTTACGGAAAGTGTCTACCCATGGTAAGCCTTCTATTAACAGGACGGTATCGTCGGCAAACGAAATTAATTTTCAATCGATATTCATCTTACATAGGTCGTCTATACAGGGTCTTTTTTTTTGCTCGGAAAAGTGTTTTTTTTCAAAAACTATTTATAGTACCGATTTCAAATTTGGAAGGTCAATTCTCTATACCGGGGGACATCAGTTTGAGAAATTTGAGCGTTTTCGGTAATGTTTTTCACCAATTTTGAATATTTATTTTTCGACCACTAGGTGCGAGATAAAAAATTTCTATTATAAAGTTGTAGGCCGTCATCGAAAACCCTTAAAAATTGTTCACTCGACGAAAAACAATTTATTTATCAGTGAAAATTCGAGCTTGAAAAATTTACAAGTTGGTGAAGCCAAATTACGATTGTTTGAAACGATAATTGAAACCGAATTACCTAATCCAGTTGAAACTTTGGTTAAAAAAACGACCGGATTTAAAAAACACGAGGCTATAGGTCAATCCTAAACATGCATTGGGTATTTAAAGGAAAACTTTGGGAGATTATTATCAGTGTTTGATAATATTTCGAACAATGCCTCGTTATTCAGTAGCTGAGCGTACCGAGATAGTTGCCATTTACTATGGAGAAGCAGCGCAAAACCTTAGAAGAGTGACTGAAATCTTCGCAGAAAGACATCCAAATGGAGCACCATCTGTAAATACAGTAAGACGAGCAATTCACGATTTCAATCAATTTGGTAACTTGCAACCTAGGTTTCGCGGATTGGGTCAACCGGATTTAGACTTCGAGAACAATGTACTCGCGTACTTTGTGGCATATCCTCGTCACAGTTGCGCTAACGCCGCTGCTGATTTGGGTTGTTCTGCAAATCGTGTGTGGAAAATTCTTCGTAAGAATCGCTATCACCCATACAGAGCTACGCTCCACCAAGGACTATTTGACGGAGACCATCAAAGACGTTATGAATTTAGCAACTGGTTACTAAATGCTGTCCAAGAAGATAGACAATTTTTGCGCCATGTTTTGTTCTCCGACGAAGCGTCATTTTCTAGAGATGGGCCCTTTAATCATCAAAACAGCCATCTTTGGTCTGACATCAAACCCACATTGGGGTTTTGAATATCATCACCAGGTTCAATTTGAACGGGTCAATGTTTGGGTTGGACTTGTTGGAAACCGTTTGATTGGTCCCTTTTTCCTGCCGACGAACCTCAACGGCCAAAGGTATTTACATTTTCTACAGAACGAACTGAGTGACGCAATCGACGACCTTCCATTGGCTGAAAGACGTCAGTTGTGGTTTCAGCAAGATGGCGCCCCTCCGCATTTTTCCCGGCAAGTAACTGAGCACCTCAACAACGAGTTTCCTGAAAGGTGGATAGGGAGAAATGGTCCAGTGCATTGGCCAGCAAGGTCACCTGACCTAACACCGCTGGATTATTTTCTCTGGGGATTCGTTAAAGCAAAGGTATACGCCACGCCCATTGAAACTAGGGAGGAACTCATTAGACGAATAATCAGTGCTTGCCGAGACGTCACACCAGAAATGGTAGAGAAAGCGTTTGAGAACTTAATTGTCCGCGCACAAACCTGTGTTGCAGCCAATGGTGATATTATTGAAAATGTTTTGTAAACATTTATGTGAATAAAATATCTGCATTTAAAAACCAAACGTGTACATTTTTTCAAGTGTGAAAACTCTACTACGTTTGTATTAGACTTGTTCCCTTTTCAATTATCGTTTCAAACAATCGTAATTTGGCTTCACCAACTTGTAAATTTTTCAAGCTCGAATTTTCACTGATAAATAAGTTGTTTTTCGTCGAGTGAACAATTTTTAAGGGTTTTCGATGACGGCCTACAACTTTATAATAGAAATTTTTTATCTCGCACCTAGTGGTCGAAAAATAATTTTTCAAAATTGGTGAAAAACATTACCGAAAACGCTCAAATTTCTCAAACTGATGTCCCCCGGTATAGAGAATTGACCTTCCAAATTTGAAATCGGTACTATAAATAGTTTTTGAAAAAAAAACACTTTTCCGAGCAAAAAAAAAGACCCTGTATACACAAGAAAAAGAACAGGACCTGAAATAGTATCTTGAGGGTTACTATATACATTATTAATTTTTACGACCGCTCATATAAGACCTAAGCCAATTGAGTTTAATACCCCGTACACCAGCCTTTTCAATTTTACAAATTAACTTTGAATGGGAAACAGACGGAGGGCTCGGGTTCGAAACCCGCTCGATGCGATTGCAAAATGATACTATGACGTATACCGTGAGCATTTGGTGGAAATCCTGCCATTTGGTCGTAGAGACGTTTACCGCAACCCTCAGCACTCGGTCCGTCCCAAACGTCGAAGATTCTTCACGTACAATCACAATTCGCAAAGAAAAATTATAATACACCCAATGACAAAAAGAGAGCTCTTTTGGAAAAACCTTTTCCCTAATTCTAAGAATTAGCGATTACACTAATTTGCCCCGAAAATGCGAACGCGTTCGCAGCCCAGACAGATCCACACACACCGACCGACACGGTGATTGTAATACCCCTCCTAGGGGACATAGGTAAAAATACGTGTACCTCGTAAAAGGATCCCTACATTTGTTTTAATCTTTTACAAACGCCAAGGAGCGCGGCAAAACTATAATCGAAAACCCTGTTACCTGAGATTTTCGACGTCCGCTGGAACTATACTCCGTTTGATAAAGTTATCGCTCTGAAGTAATTTTAGGTACAGTGAAATTAAAGATATTATTTGACACACAAATACTCGGAACGTAAAAGAGCCTGTAAAAATAGTGGGTTAAAGAATAAATTTTCGAACCTAAAATTATAATTTAAAATAACACAGTGACGGCACTTTCTCGACCATCGCCATTCAGCATAATCACGGTGAGGACATATAAGTGCCAAATAAATTTTGACTAAATGAACCCAACAAGTTTTTTATGTATCATATACATGGTGCATGCTAAATGGTGGTAAGACCGAGCGTCTATGGGATCTACAGATTATTTTAAGACGAAAATGTTCTATGGCATTTTTCCGATTTAGACGAACATTTCGAAGTTACGAAATAATTGATGTATGGACGACCCCTAATTTAAACATTACCTTTTAATAGCTTAACGTTAATTAGCTTTTTCATTCAAAGAGATCGGCCGCGGAGTATATTTATTTAGAGCTCATTTTTTTCCCCATTTCCACATCTGCTGCTGCGTAGCATCAGGACGGAAACTACTCAAAGATGACAGTGTACCATCCATATTCGAATGGACACAAGCCTCTACATTACCTAGGAAAAAGCCAGTGGAAAGGGTTACTTTGCAGAGAAAAAAGAAACCATCTGCGGAAAATAAAACGTGTTCTAATAGCTCTAATGATGAAATTCACGCAACAACTAACGATACGGAACTATCTTGCGATGATAGTGTGAACCCTAGCACGAGTACCTTTCTCATTGAATGTGACTGCTGGAGGTGGGCCTCAAGATCCATGCCATAGAAGTAATATCGTATCTAATCTAAGTGTAAAAAGTAATTGTTGTGTGAAAGCAAATGAAGAATTCTTGAGACTGAAAGAAATAATAGAGAAGCAAAAGCAAGAAATTTCCCAATCAGAGAAAAAGATGACAAGACTTAGGGAATATATTATTAATCAAAATGATTTAATTGAGGAGTTGAGGGACCATAAGCAGACGCTAGATAAGACTGTGGCAGATTTAGAAAAAAAGTAGTTTACAAGTCTGAAGATATTCGCGTTTTGGAAAAGAACATTTCAGATAATTTAAAAGAGTTTAATTTGCTCCGGTTTAACTATAACAAGTGTTTAAAACAATCTGAAGAGTTGGATTTAGCTTTAAAGCGTCAAGTAATATCTATTGATAAAATTAAAGAGTCACCAGATAAAGTGAAATTTTACACCAAATTATGAAAGGCTAATGGACTTGTACACGTTCATAGACCCAGGAGATAGGGGAGAAAACCTCAAATTGTGGTATGGTGATGAAAATGAGCAGCCCTTACATGAAACAGGTAGGGGTCGACCACGCAAGTTAAAGCCTATAGACCAATTTTTACTTACAATGATGACGTTGAGATTGGGTCTGTTTGAACAAGATCTAGCTGATCGTTTCGCAATAAGTATAAGTACTGTTAGTCGTATACTTATTTCCTGGCTTAACTTTATGTATGTTCAACTTGGTCAGCTTGGAATTTGGGCTCCGAGAGATGAAATAGACAATAATATGCCAAAGGACTTTAAAGAAAAATATCCTTCCACTAGAGTTATTGTTGACGCGACGGAAATAAAATGCGAAACCCCCAGTACATTTGTACTACAATCTGGGACATACTCAAATTATAAGTCGACGAACACATTCAAAGGCCTAGTTGGTATCAGTCCAGATGGGACATTAACGTTTGTTTCATCGCTTTACACTGGAAGCATTTCTGATAAAATGCTTACTTTAAAAAGTGGTTTATTGAAAAAACCCTTTGAGGCTGGACACGATACAATAATGGCAGACAAAGGCTTCAAAATAGAAGACCTATTATCATCAATCAATGTTGGACTTAATATTCCACCATTTTTGAAAAATAATCAACAGTTTACCAAAGAACAAATTGAAGAGACCCAAAAAATAGCTTCCTTGCGAATTCACGTAGAGAGAAAAATAAAAAGA
This sequence comes from Leiobunum rupestre, assembly GCF_980474605.1. Taxonomy (NCBI): domain Eukaryota; kingdom Metazoa; phylum Arthropoda; class Arachnida; order Opiliones; family Sclerosomatidae; genus Leiobunum; species Leiobunum rupestre. The sequence continues at coordinate 36,925,989 of NC_143393.1, read as the reverse complement.
ATCCGCAGTTTCCATATATTTTATCGCCCGTTACCTTTAAGTTTAGCACCACTTTGTAACCAAGTGTGGACTGTTTGTGCGTTGCTTACTAATTTTCAAAACCCAATAATTAACTCAACTCCGGTAGATGATTTAGAACCACCTTTAAGCGATGAATTTTCATTACTGGATTTAGGAGCGGAGGTGGAAGTTAATCAGGATTGTCAAATGCAAAATGGTGGTGAAAGTGAATCGGATGAATCATTATATAACTGGGAAAATTAATCTATTCTTGTTCTGATGAAATAATTATTACTAAAAAAAATGTTTGAACATTTCAATTTTTTATTACGAAACTTATAAAAAAATTTAATACTGCTATGGTATTAAAATTTTACTATTGGTGAAATACAAAATAGATTATATCTATTTAAAATTTAACTCTATTTTTAAAATATTTAACATAATCAATTAGTATTTAAAATTGGCATTTATTTTATTCGACCCTTTAAAAATCATTTTCTTAGACTATTTTTAATTAAAGAAGTCCCTTGTTGATTTCTTCCCTTTTTCCATTAAAATATCCAAAAAAATAATTAATTTGGACCATCTGTTTGTTGGAAATTCCTGTGTATTATATATTTATTACTGGGGGGGGATAATTTTATTGTGTAAAAAGCTATTTTAAATAAAGACCAAACAGTTAAAGGGTCGTAATTAATTTTTTAAGGGGGTTTCATTTTTTTAAATAAAAATGGTCTAAAAACTAAATTATTAAGGGGCCTATTAAATGTATGCCTTTATAATTTAACAACAATTAAAAATTAAAGTTAGCAAAAATTATTTCAAATATTACCAATCACAGATAATTTAAATTGAAAATTTTTTAAAATTTTGACACAAATTTACTCTAATTAAACAAATTCAATTTAACTTGTACTTTTAAAAAATTAGTTATTAAATAACTACATCAGTAGTTTACCCCCCTATTCCTAGCCAAGCGGGGGCGTGGCTACCGCGTCCACAGCTGCGTGACGGGGGGGAAGGAAGCGGGGAATCGCGTTGCCGACCCCCCTCGGGCGCGTGTCACGCGCGCGTGACCTGAATAATTAACGAGATTAACAGGTCGACCTAAGAAGAAGCAGCCGCTCTGGAGAAAAACAGCCGTGCTCAATCCAAAAGCCAAACTTGGCTAAGAAATCGTAAAATAAGACTAACTGCTTCGAACTTCGGATTAATTATGAATAGACAATCAGAATGGACTGAGGCTGGTTTAAATGCCTTTTTTTGCGCCGAAAATCTTGACAAAGTTCCTGCTGTTCGATACGGAAGTGCAAATGAGCCTATAGCGGTTAAAAATATCAAGATTCCCTAAGGAATCTTGGACATCACGTTCAAATCTTAACATCTGGATTGGTTGTTGGTCAAAAAAACCCGTTACTTGCATCTTCCCCAGACCGTGTAGTCTTCGACCCAAAAGAAATCCCTAATTATGGTTTATTGGAGGTGAAATGTGCATATAAATATCGATTAAACAACCACAGCGAAGTCATAGAAATTGCAGATTTTTATATGAAAAATAACAATGGCAAACCCAAACTGAGAACCAATCATCGTTACTACTACCAAGTTATGGGACAAATGGCTACTACCGGACTTTCATGATGTGATTTTGCGGTCTATTTTATCCATGGAATAATTATACAAAGGACAATGGAGTTATAGATCTTGACCGTTTCTTTTTTACACACATGCTTCCCACTTTGACACTGAGCTGAAATTTTTTTTAAATAATTTTCCAAATTTAAAAACAAAATGATATTAATTGGATTAAGTTTTTACAAATATATACGAGATTATTGTCCAAGTAAACTTTTAATGCTATTTAAAAATTTACTTGCACAATAATCTCGTGTATATTTGTAATAACTTAACCCTTAGTGCAAGGTTGGAACATGTAAATTTATTTTAAAAATTAATTGGATGTAAGTAGTTTACCCCCCTATTCCTAGCCAAGCGGGGGCGTGGCTACCGCGTCCACAGCTGCGTGACGGGGGGGAAGGAAGCGGGGAATCGCGTTGCCGACCCCCCCTCGGGCGCGTGTCACGCGCGCGTGACCTGAATAATTAACGAGATTAACAGGTGTTAATTAGTCGACCTGTCAATCAACCTGTTCAAGGTCATTTAAAAAGGGTGAATATTAATGAGCGTGGTATTGTTTAACTAGGTGGATTACCGTTAGGGGTCATTGACCTGTTATATGGATAGTATAGTAAAATGTGTTTGGTAAGCGCGAAAAGGATCAATGAACAAGTGGAGGGGAGGTAAAGTTTGTATTTACTAGTTATAAAGTTTGTACCTTTATAATTACCAGTTAACCGTTAGGGGTATTTGACCTGGTTGCTATTTGGTTAACAACTCATTAGCATTTTTTGCGTGAATTTAACATGTGTTTTGGGAAAGCGACGTGAGGATCAGTGAACAAGTGGTTAAACTCTATAGGTCTATTACATGTTTGACATGATTTTGGCGGGGAAACGGGTATAGTTTGTACCTTTAAAATTAACCGTTAGGGGTAATTGACCTGGTTGCTATATGGTTAACAAATCATTTTTGGCGCGAATTTAACATGTGTTTCGGTTAGAAAAGCGCGGGAAATTGTAAGCGTCGATCAATAAGTAGTTACACTCTGTAGGTTTATTATATGTTTGAATATTAATTTATGGCGGGGAAACGGGTAAAGTTTGTACTCTATAGGTCTATTACATGTTTGTACCTTTATAATTAACCGTTAGGGGTATTTGACCTGGTTGCTATATGGTTAACAACTCATTTTTGGCGGGAATTTAACATGTGTGTAAGGATCAACAAGTAGTTACACTTGTTTATTATATGTTTGAATATTAATTTTGGGCGGGAAAGTGTAAGCGTCGATCAACAAGTGGTGAAACTCTTTAGGTTTATTAATGTACACTTATGTTTGACATGAATATCAATATATGGCTAAAGTTTGTACCTTTATAATTAATCGTTAGGGGTAATTCACCTGGTTACTATATGGTTAACAAATCATTTTTGGCGCGAATTTAACATGTGTTTCGGTTAGAAAAGCGCGGGAAATTGTAAGCGTCGATCAATAAGTAGTTACACTCTGTAGGTTTATTATATGTTTGAATATTAATTTATGGCGGGGAAACGGGTAAAGTTTGTACCTTTATAATTACACGTTAGAGCTAATTGACCTGGTTGCTAGATGGTTAACAACTCATTAGCATTTTTGGCGGGGATTTAACATGCGTTTATGATGATGTAAGCGCGAAAAGGATCAATGAACAAGTGGAGGGGGGTAAAGTTTTTATTTAATAGTATAAAAGTTTGCATGGTTTAATTACCTGACAACGGTTAGGAAGCGTCTTTGGGATTATGGACCTGAACAAGTGATCTCTTTTAGTGGATGTTATATGGTTGAACTCTTAGCCATTTGGCGGGTAAATCAGTATATTTGTTTATAACATTTAGGTAACGTCTTGGGGGTTAATCAACAAGTGGTCTTAAGTAGTAAATATTAAAGAGTTTTATAAGCTGTGTTTTAACGTTAGGAAGCGCGGTAAAAAAGACTTAACAGAACGGGGTAAAGTTTGGAGGCTGGTCTCTCTTTTAACGGTTGTTATATGAACTCTTAGTAATTTTAGTTGGAAATTCATGTGTTTTGGCCGCCATCTTTAATGATTCATATTTAAACGGGTTCTGTAGGGTATATTGAAAAGGGTGTCCATCTCTGTTATTTTAAGGAAATTTGCCATATATACTTTAGATCAAGCTTGTTTTTAACAAGTTGTTGCTAACAGATTTTTATATATATTAACCTTAAACGTCGCATTTAAAGTCGCTAGGCCTAAGGTAGTGCCTGGGGTGTAAGCTGATAAATATTATAACAATGTATCATGTATTAATTTTATATTACCGTTAATGAGGACGCGCGGTAAACATTGTACATTACGGGGTAAAGTTTAATTGTTAAGCCTGGTCATCGTAAATAATAAGCCTAAAATTTATAAATTGGAAACTGTGTATTCAAGGTTATTTTTGAGGTGAAGAAATTAGGGAGTTTAGTTTTTTATTGGATATTTCAAGTTTTTAACATAGGCAATACGTTAATGACAGTAAAGATAGTATATCCTGTCATCCGTTAGGAAGCGTGTTTGGGGTCATCTCACACTACCCTGATTGTAACGACTGCATTATTAATGTAAGCAATGTTTAAATACTTGACCAACGAATGTTCCTGTATGTTAGTTTAATGTTGATATTTCGGTTAATATTGCAGTAAAAAGCTAAGCCTAACAAATACGTTGTCGCCAAAACTCGGACCAAAAGCTATAACTTGTTACTGAAAACATTTATACTTTTTGTTATAATCGCACTCACAATAAACGTTAAAAATTCCTCTAATCTATCGTATATTATTATTCCGTGTTAACCAAGCGGCGCGAGTAATGTTTCCGCAGCGGTTTAATAGACATGTACGGTTCGTTAATTTTCGTAAGTGGCAGCCATATTTAGAACCTTATTGTATTTAATTGCCATTTTTCACCACTAGGAGATTCATCTTTTTAATAGCATTAACATAATTTCTAAATACAGAGCTATTTAGAGGGTGATTTGTTATCTTTTTAAACTTATAGGTGTTGTGGTCAGTTATTGAGATTTTCACTCCTATACGGTTCAATGGGAATTATTATTAATCGATATTGTCAATTATATTAAGATTTCAAATAGAGTTGCAATTTATTCCGAGAGGGGGTAATGTAGTTTTAAATTATGACATACTTTATATAGTATATCAACTTATATATTATACGAACAATAAAAAGTACAGCTAGATAAATGGCCAAAGACTATTTTCTTACATAAGAGCTTCTTTAAAAAATTTACATAACAGAAATACTACACAGACATTTAATAACTATTTTATTTAGATTATAATATAACACTCAGTTAATCAAGTTAATTTTTAACGAAATTTGCAAAAAAAACGTAGCAGCCTATCGATTTGATATTTTCGTTAATATTGTTGGCAATTAAACTTTAGGGTCATTTCACAGAAAATCATGTTTAGTTAACAACTTAAACACAAGTTTTTTAACTAATGTTTGATACCTGTTTAATGTAAAAGTCGCAGCACACACTACCCTGATTGTAACGACTGCATTATTGAGAATAACGTAAGTATTGTTTAAATACTTGACCTTTCAGCCAACGAAATGTCCCTATATTTAGTATAAAAACCACATACTATAATGATGACCCACACGCGCCACGATGACTTGCCAAAATAAAAAGCTAAGCCTAACATTTATTAGTATAATGTTAGTAAAAACCACCTATGGACTATAATACAGTGAAATGACCGAAAAGGTAGAAACGGTCATAATAAAAAGGGGCAACATGCTAACCATTTTAAAGATAATACACTTCAAGAATAAAACTCGGACCAAAGAGTCAAAAAGCTATAACTATTATTGAAAACATTTACACTTTCTGTTATAATTAGAGTTTATAAATATCTTAATGTATAATTGTTAGTTTATCTCCCGTGTTTTTAATGTAAACATCCTATATAAAAATTAATTGCTTGACAAAGTCTTCGGATAATTTAGAATTGTAGGTGTTGATATAAAAAAACCGTTACAAATAATTACACATGTTTTATAGAAGTTCCTAAGCGTCCCGCTAGGGGATTTTTGTTTATTACGAAAAATTACACATGTATTAATAAAAAAAGTGTTAGATAAATTAGCATGTGTTATAGAAGTTCCTAAGCGTCCCGCTAGGGGGTTTTGCGACTATAAATAGAGGTACGCGCTTTATTTGCATTTATTTCTCAACTTGCATTCGACGCGAAGAAATTGTAAGTACATTTTAAAATTTGGGGAATTACATTTTTTTAAATGACCGTTTATTGTTATTATTTTGGCACGATGGAAGTTGACCGAAGAGTAATAGATTATTCAGTCTGTTTTTATTGAATTTTAGAAAAAGTTCGTGCATTGCACCGAAACACCCAACTGTTCACAAATAAGGTCAAACGTGGTCTCGAATATAAAGGCGAAAATTAAAAAGCTTTTCTACAAGAAGACTTATTATGCCACGAGGTTCTCGACAACTCATCTAAACAAGTCTCATCGAAACAACCCCATCCAAGCCAGGTCCATCTAAGCAAGTAGACGACGGTTGGAAGGATATAGTCGGGATAAAAATTGCCAGTATAACAAGTTGGCAAGCCAAAATATAACTCTCCTCGGAAGAGTTCAGTGAAGCGTAACTGTATCCGTGGTTCTGCGGTAGAAGGCTCACCTGTCGTGCAAGAGACGTCTACGAAAAACTATTTAACTTGCAGAATTCCGGCGGAGTTTATGATAACGAATCAAACCGTATTAAATATTTACGCAGGACTTTAAAACAATGGCCCTCGATCTTAGCACCCGTTTCAACCCTAAAAATGTTTACTCAATAGATAAAATCATTGCCAGTTCGTCTCGAAAGTATAGGTGTAAATCTATGCTATTCGAGTGTAATTTTAAAAATTTAGACCAATTAAACCACGCGGATATCAGTAACCAACTGACCATTATTTTCCAATCGATATTAGATAGAATAACGGCCGATAATTTAGGCTACACGCGCGTCAGGGTGGTTGTAATTTCTGATGAGCTGCAAGATCCGATAAATTTCCAATTAATGAATATTAATGAGTTGACAGCTGAGAGAATTTTAACGGGGATTGAAAAGGTAGCCCAGTCCGTAAAAACCATTTATCTAGATTCACCCCTCCGATTCGACCTAATATTTCTTCAAGATACCCCTATGAGAGGACTTCCTCGCAGCGTTAGAACAAGAAGCTATGAATGTTTAGATCAGTATATTAACCAAGGTAACACATTTATCTCCATTAGAAATACGGACAATTTATGTTTTACGAGAGCCCTGGCGGTGGGAAGAGTTTTGGCCGACTATCAGCATTTGAAAAGTTTAGGACAGGGTGCTAGTTTTAATCAAAACGATTTAAAGACAATTAGAAATGGGCAAAAGCCCGAACAAGAAATTGAAGCTAAAAAATTACACGCCCTAGCGGGGGTTCCCGAAGGCCCCGTAGAAATAAAAGACATTAACCGATTCCAAAATATATTACCCGACTACCAAATTATATTAATCTCGGCGGAAGATAATTTCGATAAAGTGTTTATTGGGCCCTTCAAAGAAAAACAAATTTTCCTCTTAAAAATTAAAGACCACACCCACGTCGTACGATCTTTTTGGGGCAAAATATTATTGTAAATTTTGTCTAGTCCTTTTATACAAAAACAAAGAAAAAAAAATCACGACTGCGGACCCGAGCTTAAATGCCGCCGCTGTCGCGGCCCCGAATTCCACCCCAGTATAGAACAGGCTACCCGTTGTAATGACTGTAATCGGTATTTTGCCGGACCAAATTGTATCTCCCAACACGTAGAACTAGGAACCAGTCAGGTTTTAAGGCGCTGTTTAAATTGCGGGAAAGAATATGAAGGTAATCATGATTGCGATAACAAATGCGCTTTTTGCAAAATTGAGCATCCCAAAAACGAGTGTCACGTCCGCCCATTAGAAATAAAATCAAATGAGAAACGACTATGTTATTTTGATTTTGAGACCATAACGACTGACACTAAAATTAGACCAATTTTAATCATTTCCGGGATGCAAGAAGCGCCATTTACGACCAATTATGATTACCGGCAATTTCACGGCTTTGATTGCGTTCAAAATTTCCTAGATTATTTATTAGCATGCCAGGTTACAATTAATGGTCGCAAAAGAGATACGGTTACGAGGCCGGTCTTTGAAAACGTCATATTAATTAGCCATTTCGGGAGTGGTTTCGATACGCTCCTTATTCTTAATGGTCTATTAAAACGAAAAATAAAACCCGAGATAATTTAAACCGGTTCCAAAGCCTTGGGTATGTTTCTCGCTCAATTTAAAATAGCCTTTATCGATAGTTACATGTTCCTAGCTACAGCCCTTCGAAATTTCTCGAAAACTTTTAAGATTGTCCAAAAGAAAGGGTATTTTTGTTATTCATTTGCTACGGAAAACAATTTAGATTACATCGGCGCCCTCCCCGAGAAAGAATTTTTTGGTATCGACAAATTTACGGACGAGGAAATCGTAGAATTTAATCAATGGTACGATTCCCAACGTTACGTCGTTTTTGATCTAAATAAAGTTTTAACCGAATACGCGATCGATGACGTTAAACTTTTACAGAAAGGATTCGATAGTTTTAGAAATTTATTTTTAAAAACCGTTGATTTAGATTTGTTAGGGTCAAACGCCATAACGTTGCCGGGAGCCGTCACAAATTTATTCCTTAGTAGATTTGTCGAACCAAACACTATCGCGATAGTTCCGGGGACGGGTTATAGGAAACGGCATAGTGTCAAGGCCCTAAAATGGTTAGCATATTTGAAAAAAAAACTCAACGTGAAATTTCAAACGGCGCGATCGCTAGGTGGAGAACATGTCATTTATCCCTATCGATTAGACGGTTATTGTTCCTCGCCCGAAAAATTGCCGAATTTTACGGCTGTCATTACCATAAATGCCCACTGCACACTGACCATCAGGCTAACGATAAGCAGTTAAAAGACTATAATTTAAATATTTATCTCAAAACCCTCGACCGCGAAAATTTTTTAAAAAAGGAAAGGCCTAATGCACAGTTTATTAGTATATGGGAGCACGAGTATGATGAGTTAGTAGAAGACCCAGCAATTGCGAGTTTTTGCGATTCCCTACCCTTTACCAAACCGATAGGAGCGAGAGACGCCATTCGCGGGGGGAGGGTCGAAAACTTTGTAATTTACGCCGAAGCCACTCCCGATCGACCAATCAAAGTCGTGGATTTTAATAGCATGTACCCTTCCGTCCAGATGAGTTCCTATAAATATCCCAAATCGAGCCCCGAAATTATAACTTGTAACTCTAATTTTTCCGTTAACGCTTATTTTGGTCTGATTAAAGCTACGGTGCTGCCACCTACCGATTTAAACCTCCCTATTCTCTCAGCTAAAATTAATAGTAAAATTTATTATACTCTCTGCTACAAATGTGCAGCTGAACAATGTTTCGAATGTACCCATACTGATCGAGAGCGTAGCATAACCGACGTGTGGACGACCCCCGAGTTTTATCTAGCGATAGAATACGGTTACAAAATTATGAACATTCACGAAGTACACCATTATAAAGAGACATTCGATAAAGATTGTCCGCTATTCGATGACTATATTCGGCTTTTTTACAAAATCAAAGTTCAAAATTCGTCGTATCCAAAAGACATAATTACATTAGAACAAAAACTTAATTATTTACGAGACTTTAATGAAATTGACGGGTTAGATTTAAAGTTAGACGATATAACCGATAATCCCGCTTTAAAGGCTATTGGTAAACTTAGTCTAAACAGTCTGTGGGGCAAAAATTCCATTAATTTAAATCGAGGCCAAAGTGTTTTTATTAATTCTTATAAGGAATTAGTTGAAATTTTAGCCGATAAAACAAAAGAATTAACGGATTTTAAACTACTAGACGATGATATTGCCTTAGCCACCACACGTTTTCGGGAAGACTACGTTCCAACTTATCGGAAAGGGTCACCAACGATAGGCGCGTTTGTAGCCAGTTACGACCGTATTAAATTGTACAAATTAATGGCTCAAATTGGTCCTAATTTAAATTATTTAGATACTGACTCTGCTTTTCTTTATATGAGTAAAGACTTGAATATTCCGCTAGGGACTACCCTAGGTACATTAGCTGACCAGTATCCCAATGAAAATATAAAAGCCTTTGTTTGCTTGGGATGTAAAGCTTATTCAATTTTATTCGAATCTGGAAAAATTGTCACTAAACTGAAAGGCATTACATTGACTAAAAAAAATCAGTCAATTGTAAACTTTCAAGCTTTGAAGGACCTCGCTACACGCAACCAACAATTGAAATACAGCGTCGAAGTCCCATTTAACGTAAAACGTTTAAAAACGGGGCAGCTATTCCAAAAACCAGCTGAAAAACTCGTTGGATTTACGTCAAACAAGCGGATCTTTAGAAGCGACGGTACCAGTATCCCTTTTGGCTACAAAAATATCATTTAAAATTAATTGTATCTATAAAAATATGCATTGAGTTTTTCAATAAATTTGAATGTAATTAAAAATATTTTAATTGTATAAATTATTTGTGTTTTTTAATAAATTAAAATGTATCTATAAAAATTGATTCATTTCGAAAAATGGGGCCGCTGAATAGTGTCGAAAATGATTAGTTTCTCTTAAAAAGACACTGATCAAAAGGCTGGGACAAGCTGGCGTGTAAAAAGCGAAAGTTGTTGCCGTTCTAGCTCTATACGTTAAACGGCCGCTCTCCATCCGCCCTGTCTAAGCCCGCAGGATATCTCGGCGCTGGCGGTTTGGCGAGAGGGAAGACCGAGGGAGGCGTTACGCACGCGGTGAAGTTATTCAAAACACACATTCCTCATTCTACGAAAAAAAAAACGTTTTTATTAAAATATCTCACAACCGTTATATAAACTCTAATACAATTAGAGCATCGGTTTTAACATCGGGGGGATTGTACTTAAATGTCCGTGACATCCGGAGGAATAACAGCTCATGAAAAACGTGATCTGAATATCTCATTTCGGATTTTTATTCTTTTTATAAATAAAACTTAGTAGGTGTTGGTAATAAAAAATCGCGATTGGTTTAGTATACAAAATAGCCGATTATCAACTCGTACAACAAAAAGTAATACAAATCGTAGACCTAAACAGATTTAAAACTTTGTAAATATCTGATAACCGTAAACTACCTAAATTTCTAATAAAATATTTTATTAATATTTCTGGTAGAATATGAACTTTCAAAAACAATTAATGAGAGCTATTTTGGTCAGTTATTGAGATTGGATTGAATTCATATTTTATATCTCACGTTTCAAAAACTTCAAAGCTAGATAGTAACCTGTCTTAAAGTTGAAAAACTTCACGTAATGTTCTATATCAACCATGTACTTTTAGATTTTCTTTCCATTGCCATTAAAAATATTCAATGTGCTTTTAAATTTCGTTGTAATAATTTGATTACAGACACATAGATTAAAAAATTATGATAGATAGGTAGTCGTAAAACACAACGAATTTTTTTTCTTATTCGCTTTTTATACTGAGAAACGTATTCTTTGCCGCGATATTGAAATCTCCTAACAAAAAAGTCCTGAAAGATTAAGATACTAGTCTATTAAATAATAGCCAGGCTAAAACCCAAAGCGCCACCAAATCGTGAAGTGACTTTTACATTAAACAGGTATCAAACATTAGTTAAAAAACTTGTGTTTAAGTTGTTAACTAAACATGATTTTCTGTGAAATGACCCTAAAGTTTAATTGCCAACATTATTAAAGAAAATATCAAATCGATAGGCTGCTACGTTTTTTGCAAATTTCGTTAAAAATTAACTTGATTAACTGACTGTTATATTATAATCTAAATAAAATAGTTATTAAATGTCTGTGTAGTATTTCTGTTATGTACATTTTTTAAAGAAGCTCTTATGTAAGAAAATAGTCTTTGGCCATTTATCTAGCTGTACTTTTTATTGTTCGTATAATATATAAGTTGATATACTATATAAAGTATGTCATAATTTAAAACTACATTACCCCCTCTCGGAATAAATTGCAACTCTATTTGAAATCTTAATATAATTGACAATATCGATTAATAATAATTCCCATTGAACCGTATAGGAGTGAAAATCTCAATAACTGACCACAACACCTATAAGTTTAAAAAGATAACAAATCACCCTCTAAATAGCTCTGTATTTAGAAATTATGTTAATGCTATTAAAAAGATGAATCTCCTAGTGGTGAAAAATGGCAATTAAATACAATAAGGTTCTAAATATGGCTGCCACTTACGAAAATTAACGAACCGTACATGTCTATTAAACCGCTGCGGAAACATTACTCGCGCCGCTTGGTTAACACGGAATAATAATATACGATAGATTAGAGGAATTTTTAACGTTTATTGTGAGTGCGATTATAACAAAAAGTATAAATGTTTTCAGTAACAAGTTATAGCTTTTGGTCCGAGTTTTGGCGACAACGTATTTGTTAGGCTTAGCTTTTTACTGCAATATTAACCGAAATATCAACATTAAACTAACATACAGGAACATTCGTTGGTCAAGTATTTAAACATTGCTTACATTAATAATGCAGTCGTTACAATCAGGGTAGTGTGAGATGACCCCAAACACGCTTCCTAACGGATGACAGGATATACTATCTTTACTGTCATTAACGTATTGCCTATGTTAAAAACTTGAAATATCCAATAAAAAACTAAACTCCCTAATTTCTTCACCTCAAAAATAACCTTGAATACACAGTTTCCAATTTATAAATTTTAGGCTTATTATTTACGATGACCAGGCTTAACAATTAAACTTTACCCCGTAATGTACAATGTTTACCGCGCGTCCTCATTAACGGTAATATAAAATTAATACATGATACATTGTTATAATATTTATCAGCTTACACCCCAGGCACTACCTTAGGCCTAGCGACTTTAAATGCGACGTTTAAGGTTAATATATATAAAAATCTGTTAGCAACAACTTGTTAAAAACAAGCTTGATCTAAAGTATATATGGCAAATTTCCTTAAAATAACAGAGATGGACACCCTTTTCAATATACCCTACAGAACCCGTTTAAATATGAATCATTAAAGATGGCGGCCAAAACACATGAATTTCCAACTAAAATTACTAAGAGTTCATATAACAACCGTTAAAAGAGAGACCAGCCTCCAAACTTTACCCCGTTCTGTTAAGTCTTTTTTACCGCGCTTCCTAACGTTAAAACACAGCTTATAAAACTCTTTAATATTTACTACTTAAGACCACTTGTTGATTAACCCCCAAGACGTTACCTAAATGTTATAAACAAATATACTGATTTACCCGCCAAATGGCTAAGAGTTCAACCATATAACATCCACTAAAAGAGATCACTTGTTCAGGTCCATAATCCCAAAGACGCTTCCTAACCGTTGTCAGGTAATTAAACCATGCAAACTTTTATACTATTAAATAAAAACTTTACCCCCCTCCACTTGTTCATTGATCCTTTTCGCGCTTACATCATCATAAACGCATGTTAAATCCCCGCCAAAAATGCTAATGAGTTGTTAACCATCTAGCAACCAGGTCAATTAGCTCTAACGTGTAATTATAAAGGTACAAACTTTACCCGTTTCCCCGCCATAAATTAATATTCAAACATATAATAAACCTACAGAGTGTAACTACTTATTGATCGACGCTTACAATTTCCCGCGCTTTTCTAACCGAAACACATGTTAAATTCGCGCCAAAAATGATTTGTTAACCATATAGTAACCAGGTGAATTACCCCTAACGATTAATTATAAAGGTACAAACTTTAGCCATATATTGATATTCATGTCAAACATAAGTGTACATTAATAAACCTAAAGAGTTTCACCACTTGTTGATCGACGCTTACACTTTCCCGCCCAAAATTAATATTCAAACATATAATAAACAAGTGTAACTACTTGTTGATCCTTACACACATGTTAAATTCCCGCCAAAAATGAGTTGTTAACCATATAGCAACCAGGTCAAATACCCCTAACGGTTAATTATAAAGGTACAAACATGTAATAGACCTATAGAGTACAAACTTTACCCGTTTCCCCGCCATAAATTAATATTCAAACATATAATAAACCTACAGAGTGTAACTACTTATTGATCGACGCTTACAATTTCCCGCGCTTTTCTAACCGAAACACATGTTAAATTCGCGCCAAAAATGATTTGTTAACCATATAGCAACCAGGTCAATTACCCCTAACGGTTAATTTTAAAGGTACAAACTATACCCGTTTCCCCGCCAAAATCATGTCAAACATGTAATAGACCTATAGAGTTTAACCACTTGTTCACTGATCCTCACGTCGCTTTCCCAAAACACATGTTAAATTCACGCAAAAAATGCTAATGAGTTGTTAACCAAATAGCAACCAGGTCAAATACCCCTAACGGTTAACTGGTAATTATAAAGGTACAAACTTTATAACTAGTAAATACAAACTTTACCTCCCCTCCACTTGTTCATTGATCCTTTTCGCGCTTACCAAACACATTTTACTATACTATCCATATAACAGGTCAATGACCCCTAACGGTAATCCACCTAGTTAAACAATACCACGCTCATTAATATTCACCCTTTTTAAATGACCTTGAACAGGTTGATTGACAGGTCGACTAATTAACACCTGTTAATCTCGTTAATTATTCAGGTCACGCGCGCGTGACACGCGCCCGAGGGGGGGTCGGCAACGCGATTCCCCGCTTCCTTCCCCCCCGTCACGCAGCTGTGGACGCGGTAGCCACGCCCCCGCTTGGCTAGGAATAGGGGGGTAAACTACTTACATCCAATTAATTTTTAAAATAAATTTACATGTTCCAACCTTGCACTAAGGGTTAAGTTATTACAAATATACACGAGATTATTGTGCAAGTAAATTTTTAAATAGCATTAAAAGTTTACTTGGACAATAATCTCGTATATATTTGTAAAAACTTAATCCAATTAATATCATTTTGTTTTTAAATTTGGAAAATTATTTAAAAAAAATTTCAGCTCAGTGTCAAAGTGGGAAGCATGTGTGTAAAAAAGAAACGGTCAAGATCTATAACTCCATTGTCCTTTGTATAATTATTCCATGGATAAAATAGACCGCAAAATCACATCATGAAAGTCCGGTAGTAGCCATTTGTCCCATAACTTGGTAGTAGTAACGATGATTGGTTCTCAGTTTGGGTTTGCCATTGTTATTTTTCATATAAAAATCTGCAATTTCTATGACTTCGCTGTGGTTGTTTAATCGATATTTATATGCACATTTCACCTCCAATAAACCATAATTAGGGATTTCTTTTGGGTCGAAGACCACACGGTCTGGGGAAGATGCAAGTAACGGGTTTTTTTGACCAACAACCAATCCAGATGTTAAGATTTGAACGTGATGTCCAAGATTCCTTAGGGAATCTTGATATTTTTTAACCGCTATAGGCTCATTTGCACTTCCGTATCGAACAGCAGGAACTTTGTCAAGATTTTCGGCGCAAAAAAAGGCATTTAAACCAGCCTCAGTCCATTCTGATTGTCTATTCATAATTAATCCGAAGTTCGAAGCAGTTAGTCTTATTTTACGATTTCTTAGCCAAGTTTGGCTTTTGGATTGAGCACGGCTGTTTTTCTCCAGAGCGGCTGCTTCTTCTTTGGTCAAAATAATTGAACTAAAAATTTTATCTTCATCTTTCGTTAATGGAAAGTAGCACCCAGAAGCTTCATAATCTATTTGCACATGACTAGGGAAACTCACTTCGTCTGTAGGCTTAAGATAGTTATGGGTAAATGGGTACTTTACTAAAGAATGTAACACTTCATACCCATCTTCTACAAAAGACATCTGGTGACTTAGAGTAGATTCAATTGAACATGGACCTAGTTTTGATATTTGCCATTGTTCTTTGGATATTACTGTGCTTTTTAACATCTTTCCAAATATGGTATTTCCTGATTTTATCAGATTGTTCGCCAATGTACTCGCATGCTCATCATATTCTTTTTCAGATCGCTGACACTTTCTAGATTCGTAGTATTTGGCAGACATGTTTCTTTTAGATGAACTATTTGTTGGATTCGAAAAATTAACGTCATCTGCCCTAAAATATCCAATATTGGGTCCTCGAGGACGATGCCATGTTTGGGCAACATCAGTACATGTCACTGTGGGTGGTGCTTCTTTAAAACCTTTGGATTGTAGCACATTAACTAACTTTAACAGTGCGATAAAATGATTACAAAATTGTCCTCTGCCAATTGCACAACCACAACCACTGTCTTGAATTTCACCTGTTCGTATTTTGAAAGCCACCAATAGCGTATACGGTGCGTCATTTTTCCTCTGACTCTTATAGCATTTTGCTTTCAAATAACAGTGTGCAAGACTCCTAATGAATAAAAAAAATTAATAATATTTACAGAAAATCGGAATATAAGGTACTTTTCCTAACCTATTTGTACATGTTTCCAAAGTAGCGGGATCTACATAAGCTTCTACTAAAAGGCTTTGGCTCCTTGCAAAGTGTCTGGCAGTTTTAGATCTAGAGCTATAAAGCTCTTCAATGTATTTATTTGAAAGAATCGGTTCATCACATATTGAATTGCTGTATCCAGTAATGGGAAAAATTACTCCGTTCTGGTCAGGTAACTGCGCTAAGACGTTGCTGTTATTCATATTTATAGCCGAGGCTTAAAAACGTTAACCGACTGTAAAACTGAATTATTTCATATAAGTATAAAATAAATGTAAAAGGTATATAATATTAATATAATACTGTTTAAAACAATTTATCTACAACAAATCCATATAAACATATTCATAAAAATGAAAAAGGAACAACTTACACCTGACTATTCTACACTATAGTGACTATATACCCGTATACCACGCTTTTTTATACACTATCATGGCGGCTTTTTCCCCTTCAAGAAAAGGGCTCGCTTCCCATCATATCTTATTAAGATCCGCCTATTTAGGAGCCCGACTTTTCGGAATTTCGCATGGAATTCGGCAACAGCTTCATGGTGTATAGTCAATGTAAAAGCACCGTGATATCGAATTTAGGGTACGTATTATCTTTGGTGGAACTAAACTATAAGTATTTTTTTAATGTTTAATTTTTTGACAGCTGTTAAGTTTGTCAACTAATAATTTTCGAGCTTTAAAATTTGAAATGCCAAAGAAACAAAAGAAAAAGGCAAAACGACGGGCTGAGTATTTGCGCAGCAAAGGGAATAATTTTTATGTGGTTGAACTACTATAACAATATTTTTTGAGTTTTTAATTATTTTTCTATGCAGGCCTTAGTTCGGCACTTTTATTAGAGACACTACAAACATTTAGTTTTTAATTTTAGAAATCACTAATTTTTAAAATAATTATAAAATTGGGATGTAATTCTTGTAAAGCACCACGTCTCATAAATGGGCATATATTATAACAAAATTAAAATTAAAATTTTAAAATTTATTATTATTATTATTTTATTTTTTGTTGCATATTATTGCAATAAATAAATAATACATAATAATAATAATAATAAATTTTCAAATTTTTATGTTAAATGTGTAGGGAAGAAAATAAATATAAATATGGATACCTTTGTGGGCAAAATTGGATCAAAGATTTTGTGTTAAAAATTGGAGGAGCAGTGGATTGTGATTTGAAAGGTGGAATGACGTCATTCTATTGTTCACAGGAATATTTTTTAATACTTTAAATGAATTTGAAAAATTAATCAACAATAAAAATAATATATGACCCTTTAAGGCTGCACATTTAACGAGCTCTAAACTGTTTTTTCAGTTCGAAGAACTGTTTTTGTTATAATTTATATATTTATAACATGGTTACCAGCTAATAAGTAACTTTACAACAAGATGAATATCGATTGAAAATTAATTTCGTTTGCCGACGATACAGTCCTGTTAATAGAAGGCTTACCATGGGTAGACACTTTCCGTAAAGCTCAAATTATACTAAATAAAGTCAAATGTATATTGGAAAAAGATCTTTTAACACTAAATACTGAAAAAACTAAATATATTTGTTTCGTCTCTTGGATTGTAAAACATTTAAACTATAAATTAATAATTCATACTCAAAATCATTCTACAAACTGTACTGTAAATTGCCTTGAGATTGATCAAGTGAAAAAAAAAACCAATATCATGGTATTATTATAGATGGCATCACCATATTCTGTGCTTCAACCAAAAACTGCGTTTCTGTCTTTATAAGTTCGTGTGATTAGAAATTTTCTCCAAGTGCTATGGCTTAGAATAGTTTATTACTCATTTGTGGCGGGTTGGCAAAATCCTTGTTTTTTTCAAAAAGAACAAAAACAATTTTTTTATTGTTTTAAACAAGATTCATTGTTTTTAACTGTTTTTAAATCAAACAATAAAAAACACATAAAAAACGATGTTTATTTTCCGCAGATGGTTTCTTTTTTCTCTGCAAAGTAACCCTTTCCACTGGCTTTTTCCTAGGTAATGTAGAGGCCTGTGTCCATTCGAATATGGATGGTACCAACCATGGCGGCCTTAGGGTTTTCGATTCCCCATGCAAATACCTAGGAATATGAAAACTCGGTACTTGAATCCTCCTAGCAAATACTACCTAACCTGTAGTAGGGTTACCAATATGGCTATTTTGAACAATAGCCCCGCCACCTAGTTTCCACTTTTTAGTTACACCATACCAACGTACTTATTAAGGGGAATCTAATGGTGCAAAAATTATAAGCCGCAAATAATTAATTTTAAAGATATTCTAATTTAAAGATGTACGAACCGAACGGTTCGGGGCGTAGAACTCACTCCGCGGCGAAGAGAGCTCGCCGTCGCGCCGTTTTTTCCCGGTCGAAAATCAGCCTTTCTTTATTTATTGGGAGTGGTAATGGAACTAGTAGGACTGCAATATTGGCGAAATATGATGATGGCGCCAGTAGGACCACAATATTTTCGAAATATGCTGCTGTAGTAGACGTGGGGTCTAAGGATTAAAATGACGGTGCCCGAAACAAAGCTTTTGTTAAAGGATTAAAATGACGGCGGGCTACTATATAGGTAGGAAAGAAACATTTCCCAAACCGTATTTATTTTTCACTAACCATGTCCGATACCGGGTCTTCGCGTAGTTCCGCAAGTTCGGAATATCCTAATTCTGTTAATTCTGGCGACGAGGAGAGTGATTTAAAGCGTTATTTAACGCAGAAATTTTGGGTAAAGTGTAGAATAGCAGCCCCCCACCCGATTTTATATATATATATATATATATATATATATATATATATTATAGAGGGCAAGTAGGGGGTTATTTTAATGTTAAATACCTTTTTGCCGGAAATGAATATTTACAAAGATATGAATTTTTAAACATTGGCCTTTTGCAGTGAATTTTCCCTAGGACGATTCTTTAAATTCCTAGATTTTAATGCGTTTTGGATAACGTGGGGCTGATGACGAAAAAGAAAAATGTGGACATGCAAAACATTACTAACGTACTATTTTCGGTATTTTCGCGGTATTTCAACGAATTGTATTGATTTTGGTGGGGAAAATAGGTTAGGTTATTTATATTATTAGGTTAGTTGTATTAATATCGGGTTGACGATACTTGATGCGTCAGGCTTGGTGCTGTTCTCTAGGTTGCGTTATAGATGGCCCATAGCTTTTTTTAGTATGGGGTTGGGGAGGCGCCGCGCGCCCCCAGCGCTAGAGCAAAGTGAGTGCGCGGCGCCGTCAGGCGCCATTACTTAGAATACATTCGACGTTGTATAAGTCAACATCACACAGAAGACATATAATATGACATAGTATGATTAAAAAAGCATTAAATGCGTTGAAATACGGGGGAAAATCCCAACCCTAAAATAGTACTGTTTTGCATTTCAGCCTTCTCCTTTTTCGTCATCAGTCCTACGTTATCCAAAAAGTATTAAAATCTAGGAATTTAAAGAATCGTCCACGTCATCAGTCCTACCTCATCCAACACGAGTGCGCGGCGCCGTCAGCCGCCAAGGTATAGTCTTTGGGCATTTTTTAATTAACTTTTTAAATAATGCTTTGCGTGAATAATTTTCGCACCATTGGAATCTCCTTAACTTTAAGGGGGGTCGAGAAAGGGGGGCAAAGGGGGTGGGGGGGCTATTGTTCCATTTTACCGTTAATATAGCTATCATCCTGGAATTTTTGGTCTCATAGTACTAAGAAAAGAGAAAATAGCTAGTTATCCACACATTGTTTTTAGTTTTTGTTTATTGAAATGTGCACGTCTGAAGTCATAAATCATCACAAAAAACAATGTTTTAAAAAATAAGAACTTAGATACCTCTATAATCTTAAAACTTCCATCACATCCTAAAATTTCAAAAAAAGCGACCGAAATCCCTTAATTTTTATCTAGGAGTGCCGCCTAGTCGGTTTTAACCCGATCTGTCCAGACCAGCCGTGTTTCTTGTACCGGCACAGCCCGACTAAACAGCAACCCTACTTTTATCTCGTGTATAGGTCGGGTCCCAAATAGAGGTATATTGGCAGCTATATACATTCTATTTAAAAAAAAGACAAAATTCAATGCGTTCGTAGGATTTTTGCACTGGTAGGAAATTTAAGAAATCGTATCGAGCCCTTTCAGTCGCTCTTTTCAGAGAATCTTTAAATCCAACTACCCGTTATCAATACAATTTACCTTTCTTAGAGCATTGGAATGGTTTTTTCTACCTTTTCCCTCATATTGATTAACCAAAATCTTACAAAAAAACCAATGAAATTTTACCTTATAAAAACATGTTTAAAACAGATAGTTTAAAACGTTTAAAACAAATTGGTGTTTGTTTAAAATATTTGTTTTAAACGTGTTTTAAAAACTTGTCTTAAACATTTTGATTAAAACTTGCCAACCCTTTTTGTGCAATCTATTATTTTATAAGGAATTATTGGTTGGGGTAGTACTTTTGCTTCCATTATTAATCCGTTAGAAATACTCCAAAGAAGAATACTAAAACTATGTTTGAGGAAAAGGAATTTATATCCCAGTAATTTATTATATAATGATTTCAGAGTCTTCTCTGTTAGCCAATTATATACTAAATCCATCCTAATGTATGCTTTTAAAAACAAACGAAAATTAATTACAATTAATGCATATTGTACCCGTTTTAAAAAGGGAATGTAATATAACTATTGAGAAAACCTATAAAACTGTAGGTAAAAAGCATGCCATGTATTTAGGCCTAAAATGAAATAATTTTAAATTATTTAAATATTTAATTGTAAAATGGCTTATTGAAAAAGGTTATAATAATATATATTATATCATATATATATAATTATATTTGCGAAGTTTTTCCCCATTAGCGCGGGTTTCCATTTGCGCGGCTCTCATGACGTAGATATTGTATACTAAGCCTTGACATAAATATAGCGTATTAAGCCATTTTTCCTTGAAAAAGGGTTGTTTGTGGGTTTTTTTTTAATAACTTGAACTGCTAGCGTACGATTATGGTCCTGTCGCGCTGTAAATACCAATTATTTTCATGTTTTCGTCAGCTGAAATATCGTTCGTCGAATTACTACCTTGGGAATAAATTTCCAGTCGAACAGCGAGTGAATCGTAACTTAGCGGCTTTTCGACTAAGATGAAAAAATGGTCTCCGCCAAGCTTAGGCCTGCGGAAGTCATCTTACCTTACCTAGCCTAAGCTTGCGGCGGCCACCTAACCTAACTTAACCAAATCTAAGCTCAACCGAAACTATAGCCTGTACTACGCCTAAATGCGAGATAAACTTTAGTATCGTACGCTATGTATTGGTGCGCTGGGGGCGCGCGGCGCCCCCCCCCAACCCCATTCTTGCTATCAGAACTGGTGGCAGAAATGTGAATTTCGTTGGTCCCCCATAAAGTTTAAAGTACCTACTCCATTTTTTTTATTTTACTATTTTTTTTTATTGTTGCACATAAATACACTTATGTTATTTGACCCAAATAAGAAAACTTGTATATGGGTCGTATCGTTATTGGAAAAAAATCAAATTAAACCTTTATGACGAAACAATCATATAACATACAAAGACAAAAAAGAAGTGAAATACAATACTAGTTCCCTATCAGTTATCAAACAACCAATTTTTAACATTTTTCAATACAGGTTCATTTCTGACGGTGTCTGTTAACTTATTATACAAATATATACCTTGTGAAAATGCGTGATTGCGTGCGTGACAACTTGCCACTTTTGGTGGAATTATTTTTTTCCCAAATTTAAAACGTGTTGAGTAATTATGACCACTATTTCTGTAACTATTCTTATTTTTAAAAACATAAAAGGCTAGCAAGTTTAAACATTAGTTCTACGGACAAAACATTATATTCTTTATATAACAAAAAGGATGGATAATCTATTGGTTTATTCAGACATATTTTAATTATTCGGCGTTGGATTTTTATTAGTGGTAGCAGGTTTGATTTCTAGGCACTGCCCAAAGATATTATTCCGTATTTCAAATATGAGTCTATTAGAGCAAAGTAGACACTCCTTAATGTTGTATACGATAATATATGACGTAAAAGATATAAATTATAGGATGTGTACCTCAGTTTTGTAACAATATTTTTAATATGTATATCCCATTTTAATCTATGGTCTATATAGACACCTAAATATTTTTGCGTTTTTACATTATTTGATTCCGTACAATCACAGCTACGATTTGTTCTGCAGACTGAGGAGTGAAGTTTTATAGAATACCCTTGTGGGAGGTTATGTGAGTGCATAGTAAATGTAATATAATTTGTTTTTCCGACATTCAAACTTAGTAGGTTTCTGAAAAGCCATTTTTTAAGATTATTTAAACAGGTTTCAGCCTTTGAAAACACATTCGGCCAATCGGAATCAAAAAACAATAACACAGTATCATCGGCAAATGAATTAATTAAACCCGTAATTTTTTTTCACACAAAGGGTTAATGTACAATAGAAATAAAATCTGTCCCAGAATTGTACCTTGGGGAATTCCATAACTAATTATCGCGTCATCACTTAGGTTTTTATTTATTTTTACCCGAGATTTTCTCAAATGTAGATAGCTTCGGAACCATGATAAATCTACACCTCTAAAACCTAATTTTTCTAATTTTAACAATAATTTGGAATGACTAATTGAATCGAAAGCTTTGGCTAGATCCATAAAATTGCAAGTACCTTATCTCCAATTCATATAGTGCATCATCGGTATTTCTACCTTGTTGAAAACCATACTGATTTTTAGATATTATAGAGTATTTTGATAAATAAGATACCATTCTAATTTTAACGCATTTCTCAAAAACTTTTGAAAGGTAGCACAAAATTGATATAGGTCTGTAATTACTCGGTAAAGATTTATTTCCAGATTTATAAATTGGAACAATAATAGCCAATTTACAGTAATCAGGAAATGTTCCAGTTGTGAAACTTAGATTTACAATGAATTGTAAAGGTAGACTAATAAAATCCGCAATACCAATTAATATAGATGAGCTTAAACCATCATGCCCTGAGGCAGATGTTTTATTTAATAATTTAATAATAGTTACAATTTCAACCTTATCAACTGGATTTAAAAAAAAGAATTACGGTATTCTTTACTAGTAAGATCTTCGGTATTAATAGCTATATCTGGATCTAAATTATTTTCCTCTATTATTTTATTCGCCATATTCGATCCAACTTTCGAAAAAAATTCATTAAAAATGTTAGCACATTTTTTGGGGAATTTTGCAACATTTATTATTTCATTTTTTGATTGGTCGGACAGCGTTTTAATACTACAATCAGGCACCGATTTAGACCTCGCTTCATTAATTACTCGCCAAACTTTTTAAACATCATTATTACAATTGTCAACTCGTTTTTTAAAATATTGTATTTTAGCATTCTTGATAATCATTGCGATATTTATAGTAACTATTTTTAAGTTGTGTATTTAATGGTTCTTTTAAAATTTTTTTCTTCATAGAGTTTCACTTATTTATAGAAATAAAAATACCTCGAGTCATCCATGGTTTTTTTAAATTTATGTCTAACATTATTATATAAATTCCGTTCTACATTACTACTGGCTAGGTTTATATAAAAATTAAGAGTATCTATAAACGCCTTAAGAGCTTCGTTAACATTTGTTTCTTTACTAATAATTGACTAGGTCTCAAAACTAAGTAGCATTTTTAATTTTTCCATATTGACAATTTTTTATAACTTAGTTCAAATGTATTATCTAGTTTATTGGGCGGTAGATATTCCGTACCATAGTGAATATTTAGCACTATCTAAAATACATGTAGTAATATTTCCGTTGGAATATCTAGTTTTAACAAATATATGATTCACACAAGTACGACTCACCATTCTAGTATAATTATTTATATATGATTTATAGCCATTCATTGCCATAATATCCAAATATTCAGACACAAATTGTGTTTTTTGTGAGTCTAGCTCAAGTAAATTTATATTTATATCTCCAATAATTACATAATTTGGTTGATTTATTTAGTGAATGTTCTTAAAACTCTTTCAAGATCAAATACAAAATGTATTTTTGCAGTATTTGGCGACCTATATATTGATAGTATACAATATTCAATCGAATTTTTATTAATAACGTTAATAACAAGAGAGTTTGCGTTTCCAATTTGAATTTAATTACATTCAATATTCATCGTCTTTCACAAATGCTACTACGCTGCGTATTCTCTCGGCGTTGAGAACGATGGAATCGAACGAAACCCCCTTCGTTCGCGATAAAATGATTCAGTGGCATGTAAGCGGCTGCGTATTCTCTCGGCGTTGTGAACGATGCAATCGAACGAAACCCCCTTCGTTCGCGATAAAATGATTCAGTGGCATGTAAGCGGCTGCGTATTCTCTCGGCGTTGTGAACGATGGAATCGAACGAAACCCCCTTCGTTCGCGATAAAATGATTCAGTGGCATGTAAGCGGCTGCGTATTCTCTCGGCGTTGTGAACGATGGAATCGAACGAAACCCCCTTCGTTCGCGATAAAATGATTCAGTGGCATGTAAGCGGCTGCGTATTCTCTCGGCGTTGTGAACGATGGAATCGATCGAAACCCCCTTCGTTCGCGATAAAATGATTCAGTGGCATGTAAGCGGCTGCGTATTCTCTCGGCGTTGTGAACGATGGAATCGAACGAAACCCCCTTCGTTCGCGATAAAATGATTCAGTGGCATGTAAGCGGCTGCGTTTTCTCTCGGCGTTGTGAACGATGCAATCGAACGAAACCCCCTTCGTTCGCGATAAAATGATTCAGTGGCATGTAAGCGGCTGCGTATTCTCTCGGCGTTGTGAACGATGGAATCGAACGAAACCCCCTTGGTTCGCGATAAAATGATTCAGTGGCATGTAAGCGGCTGCGTTTTCTCTCGGCGTTGTGAACGATGCAATCGAACGAAACCCCCTTGGTTCGCGATAAAATGATTCAGTGGCATGTAAGCGGCTGCGTATTCTCTCGGCGTTGTGAACGATGGAATCGAACGAAACCCCCTTCGTTCGCGATAAAATGATTCAGTGGCATGTAAGCGGCTGCGTTTTCTCTCGGCGTTGTGAACGATGGAATCGAACGAAACCCCCTTCGTTCGCGATAAAATGATTCAGTGGCATGTAAGCGGCTGCGTTTTCTCTCGGCGTTGTGAACGATGCAATCGAACGAAACCCCCTTCGTTCGCGATAAAATGATTCAGTGGCATGTAAGCGGCTGCGTATTCTCTCGGCGTTGTGAACGATGGAATCGAACGAAACCCCCTTCGTTCGCGATAAAATGATTCAGTGGCATGTAAGCGGCTGCGTTTTCTCTCGGCGTTGTGAACGATGCAATCGAACGAAACCCCCTTGGTTCGCGATAAAATGATTCAGTGGCATGTAAGCGGCTGCGTATTCTCTCGGCGTTGTGAACGATGGAATCGAACGAAACCCCCTTCGTTCGCGATAAAATGATTCAGTGGCATGTAAGCGGCTGCGTTTTCTCTCGGCGTTGTGAACGATGGAATCGAACGAAACCCCCTTCGTTCGCGATAAAATGATTCAGTGGCATGTAAGCGGCTGCGTTTTCTCTCGGCGTTGTGAACGATGCAATCGAACGAAACCCCCTTCGTTCGCGATAAAATGATTCAGTGGCATGTAAGCGGCTGCGTATTCTCTCGGCGTTGTGAACGATGGAATCGAACGAAACCCCCTTCGTTCGCGATAAAATGATTCAGTGGCATGTAAGCGGCTGCGTTTTCTCTCGGCGTTGTGAACGATGCAATCGAACGAAACCCCCTTGGTTCGCGATAAAATGATTCAGTGGCATGTAAGCGGCTGCGTATTCTCTCGGCGTTGTGAACGATGGAATCGAACGAAACCCCCTTCGTTCGCGATAAAATGATTCAGTGGCATGTAAGCGGCTGCGTTTTCTCTCGGCGTTGTGAACGATGGAATCGAACGAAACCCCCTTCGTTCGCGATAAAATGATTCAGTGGCATGTAAGCGGCTGCGTATTCTCTCGGCGTTGTGAACGATGGAATCGAACGAAACCCCCTTCGTTCGCGATAAAATGATTCAGTGGCATGTAAGCGGCTGCGTTTTCTCTCGGCGTTGTGAACGATGGAATCGAACGAAACCCCCTTCGTTCGCGATAAAATGATTCAGTGGCATGTAAGCGGCTGCGTATTCTCTCGGCGTTGTGAACGATGGAATCGAACGAAACCCCCTTCGTTCGCGATAAAATGATTCAGTGGCATGTAAGCGGCTGCGTATTCTCTCGGCGTTGTGAACGATGGAATCGATCGAAACCCCCTTCGTTCGCGATAAAATGATTCAGTGGCATGTAAGCGGCTGCGTATTCTCTCGGCGTTGTGAACGATGGAATCGAACGAAACCCCCTTCGTTCGCGATAAAATGATTCAGTGGCATGTAAGCGGCTGCGTTTTCTCTCGGCGTTGTGAACGATGCAATCGAACGAAACCCCCTTCGTTCGCGATAAAATGATTCAGTGGCATGTAAGCGGCTGCGTATTCTCTCGGCGTTGTGAACGATGGAATCGAACGAAACCCCCTTGGTTCGCGATAAAATGATTCAGTGGCATGTAAGCGGCTGCGTTTTCTCTCGGCGTTGTGAACGATGCAATCGAACGAAACCCCCTTGGTTCGCGATAAAATGATTCAGTGGCATGTAAGCGGCTGCGTATTCTCTCGGCGTTGTGAACGATGGAATCGAACGAAACCCCCTTCGTTCGCGATAAAATGATTCAGTGGCATGTAAGCGGCTGCGTTTTCTCTCGGCGTTGTGAACGATGGAATCGAACGAAACCCCCTTCGTTCGCGATAAAATGATTCAGTGGCATGTAAGCGGCTGCGTATTCTCTCGGCGTTGTGAACGATGGAATCGAACGAAACCCCCTTCGTTCGCGATAAAATGATTCAGTGGCATGTAAGCGGCTGCGTATTCTCTCGGCGTTGTGAACGATGGAATCGATCGAAACCCCCTTCGTTCGCGATAAAATGATTCAGTGGCATGTAAGCGGCTGCGTTTTCTCTCGGCGTTGTGAACGATGGAATCGAACGAAACCCCCTTCGTTCGCGATAAAATGATTCAGTGGCATGTAAGCGGCTGCGTTTTCTCTCGGCGTTGTGAACGATGGAATCGAACGAAACCCCCTTCGTTCGCGATAAAATGATTCAGTGGCATGTAAGCGGCTGCGTATTCTCTCGGCGTTGTGAACGATGGAATCGATCGAAACCCCCTTCGTTCGCGATAAAATGATTCAGTGGCATGTAAGCGGCTGCGTATTCTCTCGGCGTTGTGAACGATGGAATCGATCGAAACCCCCTTCGTTCGCGATAAAATGATTCAGTGGCATGTAAGCGGCTGCGTATTCTCTCGGCGTTGTGAACGATGGAATCGATCGAAACCCCCTTCGTTCGCGATAAAATGATTCAGTGGCATGTAAGCGGCTGCGTATTCTCTCGGCGTTGTGAACGATGGAATCGAACGAAACCCCCTTCGTTCGCGATAAAATGATTCAGTGGCATGTAAGCGGCTGCGTATTCTCTCGGCGTTGTGAGCGATGGAATCGAACGAAACCCCCTTCGTTCGCGATAAAATGATTCAGTGGCATGTAAGCGGCTGCGTATTCTCTCGGCGTTGTGAACGATGGAATCGAACGAAACCCCCTTCGTTCGCGATAAAATGATTCAGTGGCATGTAAGCGGCTGCGTATTCTCTCGGCGTTGTGAACGATGGAATCGATCGAAACCCCCTTCGTTCGCGATAAAATGATTCAGTGGCATGTAAGCGGCTGCGTATTCTCTCGGCGTTGTGAACGATGGAATCGAACGAAACCCCCTTCGTTCGCGATAAAATGATTCAGTGGCATGTAAGCGGCTGCGTATTCTCTCGGCGTTGTGAGCGATGGAATCGAACGAAACCCCCTTCGTTCGCGATAAAATGATTCAGTGGCATGTAAGCGGCTGCGTATTCTCTCGGCGTTGTGAACGATGGAATCGAACGAAACCCCCTTGGTTCGCGATAAAATGATTCAGTGGCATGTAAGCGGCTGCGTATTCTCTCGGCGTTGTGAACGATGGAATCGATCGAAACCCCCTTCGTTCGCGATAAAATGATTCAGTGGCATGTAAGCGGCTGCGTATTCTCTCGGCGTTGTGAACGATGGAATCGAACGAAACCCCCTTCGTTCGCGATAAAATGATTCAGTGGCATGTAAGCGGCTGCGTTTTCTCTCGGCGTTGTGAACGATGCAATCGAACGAAACCCCCTTCGTTCGCGATAAAATGATTCAGTGGCATGTAAGCGGCTGCGTATTCTCTCGGCGTTGTGAACGATGGAATCGAACGAAACCCCCTTGGTTCGCGATAAAATGATTCAGAGGCATGTAAGCGGCTGCGTTTTCTCTCGGCGTTGTGAACGATGCAATCGAACGAAACCCCCTTGGTTCGCGATAAAATGATTCAGTGGCATGTAAGCGGCTGCGTATTCTCTCGGCGTTGTGAACGATGGAATCGAACGAAACCCCCTTCGTTCGCGATAAAATGATTCAGTGGCATGTAAGCGGCTGCGTTTTCTCTCGGCGTTGTGAACGATGGAATCGAACGAAACCCCCTTCGTTCGCGATAAAATGATTCAGTGGCATGTAAGCGGCTGCGTATTCTCTCGGCGTTGTGAACGATGGAATCGAACGAAACCCCCTTCGTTCGCGATAAAATGATTCAGTGGCATGTAAGCGGCTGCGTATTCTCTCGGCGTTGTGAACGATGGAATCGATCGAAACCCCCTTCGTTCGCGATAAAATGATTCAGTGGCATGTAAGCGGCTGCGTTTTCTCTCGGCGTTGTGAACGATGGAATCGAACGAAACCCCCTTCGTTCGCGATAAAATGATTCAGTGGCATGTAAGCGGCTGCGTTTTCTCTCGGCGTTGTGAACGATGGAATCGAACGAAACCCCCTTCGTTCGCGATAAAATGATTCAGTGGCATGTAAGCGGCTGCGTATTCTCTCGGCGTTGTGAACGATGGAATCGATCGAAACCCCCTTCGTTCGCGATAAAATGATTCAGTGGCATGTAAGCGGCTGCGTATTCTCTCGGCGTTGTGAACGATGGAATCGATCGAAACCCCCTTCGTTCGCGATAAAATGATTCAGTGGCATGTAAGCGGCTGCGTATTCTCTCGGCGTTGTGAACGATGGAATCGATCGAAACCCCCTTCGTTCGCGATAAAATGATTCAGTGGCATGTAAGCGGCTGCGTATTCTCTCGGCGTTGTGAACGATGGAATCGAACGAAACCCCCTTCGTTCGCGATAAAATGATTCAGTGGCATGTAAGCGGCTGCGTATTCTCTCGGCGTTGTGAGCGATGGAATCGAACGAAACCCCCTTCGTTCGCGATAAAATGATTCAGTGGCATGTAAGCGGCTGCGTATTCTCTCGGCGTTGTGAACGATGGAATCGAACGAAACCCCCTTCGTTCGCGATAAAATGATTCAGTGGCATGTAAGCGGCTGCGTATTCTCTCGGCGTTGTGAACGATGGAATCGATCGAAACCCCCTTCGTTCGCGATAAAATGATTCAGTGGCATGTAAGCGGCTGCGTATTCTCTCGGCGTTGTGAACGATGGAATCGAACGAAACCCCCTTCGTTCGCGATAAAATGATTCAGTGGCATGTAAGCGGCTGCGTATTCTCTCGGCGTTGTGAGCGATGGAATCGAACGAAACCCCCTTCGTTCGCGATAAAATGATTCAGTGGCATGTAAGCGGCTGCGTATTCTCTCGGCGTTGTGAACGATGGAATCGATCGAAACCCCCTTCGTTCGCGATAAAATGATTCAGTGGCATGTAAGCGGCTGCGTATTCTCTCGGCGTTGTGAACGATGGAATCGATCGAAACCCCCTTCGTTCGCGATAAAATGATTCAGTGGCATGTAAGCGGCTGCGTATTCTCTCGGCGTTGTGAACGATGCAATCGAACGAAACCCCCTTCGTTCGCGATAAAATGATTCAGTGGCATGTAAGCGGCTGCGTATTCTCTCGGCGTTGTGAACGATGGAATCGATCGAAACCCCCTTCGTTCGCGATAAAATGATTCAGTGGCATGTAAGCGGCTGCGTATTCTCTCGGCGTTGTGAACGATGGAATCGAACGAAACCCCCTTCGTTCGCGATAAAATGATTCAGTGGCATGTAAGCGGCTGCGTATTCTCTCGGCGTTGTGAGCGATGGAATCGAACGAAACCCCCTTCGTTCGCGATAAAATGATTCAGTGGCATGTAAGCGGCTGCGTATTCTCTCGGCGTTGTGAACGATGGAATCGATCGAAACCCCCTTCGTTCGCGATAAAATGATTCAGTGGCATGTAAGCGGCTGCGTATTCTCTCGGCGTTGTGAACGATGGAATCGATCGAAACCCCCTTCGTTCGCGATAAAATGATTCAGTGGCATGTAAGCGGCTGCGTATTCTCTCGGCGTTGTGAACGATGCAATCGAACGAAACCCCCTTCGTTCGCGATAAAATGATTCAGTGGCATGTAAGCGGCTGCGTATTCTCTCGGCGTTGTGAACGATGGAATCGAACGAAACCCCCTTCGTTCGCGATAAAATGATTCAGTGGCATGTAAGCGGCTGCGTATTCTCTCGGCGTTGTGAACGATGCAATCGAACGAAACCCCCTTCGTTCGCGATAAAATGATTCAGTGGCATGTAAGCGGCTGCGTATTCTCTCGGCGTTGTGAACGATGGAATCGATCGAAACCCCCTTCGTTCGCGATAAAATGATTCAGTGGCATGTAAGCGGCTGCGTATTCTCTCGGCGTTGTGAACGATGGAATCGAACGAAACCCCCTTCGTTCGCGATAAAATGATTCAGTGGCATGTAAGCGGCTGCGTATTCTCTCGGCGTTGTGAACGATGCAATCGAACGAAACCCCCTTCGTTCGCGATAAAATGATTCAGTGGCATGTAAGCGGCTGCGTATTCTCTCGGCGTTGTGAACGATGGAATCGATCGAAACCCCCTTCGTTCGCGATAAAATGATTCAGTGGCATGTAAGCGGCTGCGTATTCTCTCGGCGTTGTGAACGATGGAATCGATCGAAACCCCCTTCGTTCGCGATAAAATGATTCAGTGGCATGTAAGCGGCTGCGTATTCTCTCGGCGTTGTGAACGATGGAATCGAACGAAACCCCCTTCGTTCGCGATAAAATGATTCAGTGGCATGTAAGCGGCTGCGTATTCTCTCGGCGTTGTGAGCGATGGAATCGAACGAAACCCCCTTCGTTCGCGATAAAATGATTCAGTGGCATGTAAGCGGCTGCGTATTCTCTCGGCGTTGTGAACGATGGAATCGAACGAAACCCCCTTCGTTCGCGATAAAATGATTCAGTGGCATGTAAGCGGCTGCGTATTGTCTCGGCGTTGTGAACGATGGAATCGAACGAAACCCCCTTCGTTCGCGATAAAATGATTCAGTGGCATGTAAGCGGCTGCGTATTCTCTCGGCGTTGTGAACGATGGAATCGAACGAAACCCCCTTCGTTCGCGATAAAATGATTCAGTGGCATGTAAGCGGCTGCGTATTCTCTCGGCGTTGTGAGCGATGGAATCGAACGAAACCCCCTTCGTTCGCGATAAAATGATTCAGTGGCATGTAAGCGGCTGCGTATTCTCTCGGCGTTGTGAACGATGGAATCGAACGAAACCCCCTTCGTTCGCGATAAAATGATTCAGTGGCATGTAAGCGGCTGCGTATTCTCTCGGCGTTGTGAACGATGGAATCGAACGAAACCCCCTTCGTTCGCGATAAAATGATTCAGTGGCATGTAAGCGGCTGCGTATTCTCTCGGCGTTGTGAACGATGGAATCGAACGAAACCCCCTTCGTTCGCGATAAAATGATTCAGTGGCATGTAAGCGGCTGCGTATTCTCTCGGCGTTGTGAACGATGGAATCGAACGAAACCCCCTTCGTTCGCGATAAAATGATTCAGTGGCATGTAAGCGGCTGCGTATTCTCTCGGCGTTGTGAACGATGGAATCGAACGAAACCCCCTTCGTTCGCGATAAAATGATTCAGTGGCATGTAAGCGGCTGCGTTTTCTCTCGGCGTTGTGAACGATGGAATCGAACGAAACCCCCTTCGTTCGCGATAAAATGATTCAGTGGCATGTAAGCGGCTGCGTATTCTCTCGGCGTTGTGAACGATGGAATCGAACGAAACCCCCTTCGTTCGCGATAAAATGATTCAGTGGCATGTAAGCGGCTGCGTTTTCTCTCGGCGTTGTGAACGATGGAATCGAACGAAACCCCCTTCGTTCGCGATAAAATGATTCAGTGGCATGTAAGCGGCTGCGTTTTCTCTCGGCGTTGTGAACGATGGAATCGAACGAAACCCCCTTCGTTCGCGATAAAATGATTCAGTGGCATGTAAGCGGCTGCGTATTCTCTCGGCGTTGTGAACGATGGAATCGATCGAAACCCCCTTCGTTCGCGATAAAATGATTCAGTGGCATGTAAGCGGCTGCGTATTCTCTCGGCGTTGTGAACGATGGAATCGAACGAAACCCCCTTCGTTCGCGATAAAATGATTCAGTGGCATGTAAGCGGCTGCGTATTCTCTCGGCGTTGTGAGCGATGGAATCGAACGAAACCCCCTTCGTTCGCGATAAAATGATTCAGTGGCATGTAAGCGGCTGCGTATTCTCTCGGCGTTGTGAACGATGGAATCGAACGAAACCCCCTTCGTTCGCGATAAAATGATTCAGTGGCATGTAAGCGGCTGCGTATTCTCTCGGCGTTGTGAGCGATGGAATCGAACGAAACCCCCTTCGTTCGCGATAAAATGATTCAGTGGCATGTAAGCGGCTGCGTATTCTCTCGGCGTTGTGAACGATGGAATCGAACGAAACCCCCTTCGTTCGCGATAAAATGATTCAGTGGCATGTAAGCGGCTGCGTATTCTCTCGGCGTTGTGAACGATGGAATCGATCGAAACCCCCTTCGTTCGCGATAAAATGATTCAGTGGCATGTAAGCGGCTGCGTATTCTCTCGGCGTTGTGAACGATGGAATCGAACGAAACCCCCTTCGTTCGCGATAAAATGATTCAGTGGCATGTAAGCGGCTGCGTATTCTCTCGGCGTTGTGAACGATGGAATCGATCGAAACCCCCTTCGTTCGCGATAAAATGATTCAGTGGCATGTAAGCGGCTGCGTATTCTCTCGGCGTTGTGAACGATGGAATCGAACGAAACCCCCTTCGTTCGCGATAAAATGATTCAGTGGCATGTAAGCGGCTGCGTATTCTCTCGGCGTTGTGAACGATGGAATCGAACGAAACCCCCTTCGTTCGCGATAAAATGATTCAGTGGCATGTAAGCGGCTGCGTTTTCTCTCGGCGTTGTGAACGATGCAATCGAACGAAACCCCCTTCGTTCGCGATAAAATGATTCAGTGGCATGTAAGCGGCTGCGTATTCTCTCGGCGTTGTGAACGATGGAATCGAACGAAACCCCCTTGGTTCGCGATAAAATGATTCAGTGGCATGTAAGCGGCTGCGTTTTCTCTCGGCGTTGTGAACGATGCAATCGAACGAAACCCCCTTGGTTCGCGATAAAATGATTCAGTGGCATGTAAGCGGCTGCGTATTCTCTCGGCGTTGTGAACGATGGAATCGAACGAAACCCCCTTCGTTCGCGATAAAATGATTCAGTGGCATGTAAGCGGCTGCGTTTTCTCTCGGCGTTGTGAACGATGGAATCGAACGAAACCCCCTTCGTTCGCGATAAAATGATTCAGTGGCATGTAAGCGGCTGCGTATTCTCTCGGCGTTGTGAACGATGGAATCAAACGAAACCCCCTTCGTTCGCGATAAAATGATTCAGTGGCATGTAAGCGGCTGCGTTTTCTCTCGGCGTTGTGAACGATGGAATCGAACGAAACCCCCTTCGTTCGCGATAAAATGATTCAGTGGCATGTAAGCGGCTGCGTTTTCTCTCGGCGTTGTGAACGATGGAATCGAACGAAACCCCCTTCGTTCGCGATAAAATGATTCAGTGGCATGTAAGCGGCTGCGTATTCTCTCGGCGTTGTGAACGATGGAATCGATCGAAACCCCCTTCGTTCGCGATAAAATGATTCAGTGGCATGTAAGCGGCTGCGTATTCTCTCGGCGTTGTGAACGATGGAATCGAACGAAACCCCCTTCGTTCGCGATAAAATGATTCAGTGGCATGTAAGCGGCTGCGTATTCTCTCGGCGTTGTGAGCGATGGAATCGAACGAAACCCCCTTCGTTCGCGATAAAATGATTCAGTGGCATGTAAGCGGCTGCGTATTCTCTCGGCGTTGTGAACGATGGAATCGAACGAAACCCCCTTCGTTCGCGATAAAATGATTCAGTGGCATGTAAGCGGCTGCGTATTCTCTCGGCGTTGTGAACGATGGAATCGATCGAAACCCCCTTCGTTCGCGATAAAATGATTCAGTGGCATGTAAGCGGCTGCGTATTCTCTCGGCGTTGTGAACGATGGAATCGAACGAAACCCCCTTCGTTCGCGATAAAATGATTCAGTGGCATGTAAGCGGCTGCGTATTCTCTCGGCGTTGTGAGCGATGGAATCGAACGAAACCCCCTTCGTTCGCGATAAAATGATTCAGTGGCATGTAAGCGGCTGCGTATTCTCTCGGCGTTGTGAACGATGGAATCGAACGAAACCCCCTTCGTTCGCGATAAAATGATTCAGTGGCATGTAAGCGGCTGCGTATTCTCTCGGCGTTGTGAACGATGGAATCGATCGAAACCCCCTTCGTTCGCGATAAAATGATTCAGTGGCATGTAAGCGGCTGCGTATTCTCTCGGCGTTGTGAACGATGCAATCGAACGAAACCCCCTTCGTTCGCGATAAAATGATTCAGTGGCATGTAAGCGGCTGCGTATTCTCTCGGCGTTGTGAACGATGGAATCGATCGAAACCCCCTTCGTTCGCGATAAAATGATTCAGTGGCATGTAAGCGGCTGCGTATTCTCTCGGCGTTGTGAACGATGGAATCGAACGAAACCCCCTTCGTTCGCGATAAAATGATTCAGTGGCATGTAAGCGGCTGCGTATTCTCTCGGCGTTGTGAGCGATGGAATCGAACGAAACCCCCTTCGTTCGCGATAAAATGATTCAGTGGCATGTAAGCGGCTGCGTATTCTCTCGGCGTTGTGAACGATGGAATCGATCGAAACCCCCTTCGTTCGCGATAAAATGATTCAGTGGCATGTAAGCGGCTGCGTATTCTCTCGGCGTTGTGAACGATGGAATCGATCGAAACCCCCTTCGTTCGCGATAAAATGATTCAGTGGCATGTAAGCGGCTGCGTATTCTCTCGGCGTTGTGAACGATGCAATCGAACGAAACCCCCTTCGTTCGCGATAAAATGATTCAGTGGCATGTAAGCGGCTGCGTATTCTCTCGGCGTTGTGAACGATGGAATCGAACGAAACCCCCTTCGTTCGCGATAAAATGATTCAGTGGCATGTAAGCGGCTGCGTATTCTCTCGGCGTTGTGAACGATGGAATCGATCGAAACCCCCTTCGTTCGCGATAAAATGATTCAGTGGCATGTAAGCGGCTGCGTATTCTCTCGGCGTTGTGAACGATGGAATCGAACGAAACCCCCTTCGTTCGCGATAAAATGATTCAGTGGCATGTAAGCGGCTGCGTATTCTCTCGGCGTTGTGAACGATGGAATCGATCGAAACCCCCTTCGTTCGCGATAAAATGATTCAGTGGCATGTAAGCGGCTGCGTATTCTCTCGGCGTTGTGAACGATGGAATCGAACGAAACCCCCTTCGTTCGCGATAAAATGATTCAGTGGCATGTAAGCGGCTGCGTATTCTCTCGGCGTTGTGAACGATGCAATCGAACGAAACCCCCTTCGTTCGCGATAAAATGATTCAGTGGCATGTAAGCGGCTGCGTATTCTCTCGGCGTTGTGAACGATGGAATCGATCGAAACCCCCTTCGTTCGCGATAAAATGATTCAGTGGCATGTAAGCGGCTGCGTATTCTCTCGGCGTTGTGAACGATGGAATCGATCGAAACCCCCTTCGTTCGCGATAAAATGATTCAGTGGCATGTAAGCGGCTGCGTATTCTCTCGGCGTTGTGAACGATGGAATCGAACGAAACCCCCTTCGTTCGCGATAAAATGATTCAGTGGCATGTAAGCGGCTGCGTATTCTCTCGGCGTTGTGAGCGATGGAATCGAACGAAACCCCCTTCGTTCGCGATAAAATGATTCAGTGGCATGTAAGCGGCTGCGTATTCTCTCGGCGTTGTGAACGATGGAATCGAACGAAACCCCCTTCGTTCGCGATAAAATGATTCAGTGGCATGTAAGCGGCTGCGTATTGTCTCGGCGTTGTGAACGATGGAATCGAACGAAACCCCCTTCGTTCGCGATAAAATGATTCAGTGGCATGTAAGCGGCTGCGTATTCTCTCGGCGTTGTGAACGATGGAATCGAACGAAACCCCCTTCGTTCGCGATAAAATGATTCAGTGGCATGTAAGCGGCTGCGTATTGTCTCGGCGTTGTGAACGATGGAATCGAACGAAACCCCCTTCGTTCGCGATAAAATGATTCAGTGGCATGTAAGCGGCTGCGTATTCTCTCGGCGTTGTGAACGATGGAATCGAACGAAACCCCCTTCGTTCGCGATAAAATGATTCAGTGGCATGTAAGCGGCTGCGTATTCTCTCGGCGTTGTGAGCGATGGAATCGAACGAAACCCCCTTCGTTCGCGATAAAATGATTCAGTGGCATGTAAGCGGCTGCGTATTCTCTCGGCGTTGTGAACGATGGAATCGAACGAAACCCCCTTCGTTCGCGATAAAATGATTCAGTGGCATGTAAGCGGCTGCGTATTCTCTCGGCGTTGTGAACGATGGAATCGAACGAAACCCCCTTCGTTCGCGATAAAATGATTCAGTGGCATGTAAGCGGCTGCGTATTCTCTCGGCGTTGTGAACGATGGAATCGAACGAAACCCCCTTCGTTCGCGATAAAATGATTCAGTGGCATGTAAGCGGCTGCGTATTCTCTCGGCGTTGTGAACGATGGAATCGAACGAAACCCCCTTCGTTCGCGATAAAATGATTCAGTGGCATGTAAGCGGCTGCGTATTCTCTCGGCGTTGTGAACGATGGAATCGAACGAAACCCCCTTCGTTCGCGATAAAATGATTCAGTGGCATGTAAGCGGCTGCGTATTCTCTCGGCGTTGTGAACGATGGAATCGAACGAAACCCCCTTCGTTCGCGATAAAATGATTCAGTGGCATGTAAGCGGCTGCGTATTCTCTCGGCGTTGTGAACGATGGAATCGAACGAAACCCCCTTCGTTCGCGATAAAATGATTCAGTGGCATGTAAGCGGCTGCGTATTCTCTCGGCGTTGTGAACGATGGAATCGAACGAAACCCCCTTCGTTCGCGATAAAATGATTCAGTGGCATGTAAGCGGCTGCGTATTCTCTCGGCGTTGTGAACGATGGAATCGAACGAAACCCCCTTCGTTCGCGATAAAATGATTCAGTGGCATGTAAGCGGCTGCGTATTCTCTCGGCGTTGTGAACGATGGAATCGAACGAAACCCCCTTCGTTCGCGATAAAATGATTCAGTGGCATGTAAGCGGCTGCGTATTGTCTCGGCGTTGTGAACGATGGAATCGAACGAAACCCCCTTCGTTCGCGATAAAATGATTCAGTGGCATGTAAGCGGCTGCGTATTCTCTCGGCGTTGTGAACGATGGAATCGAACGAAACCCCCTTCGTTCGCGATAAAATGATTCAGTGGCATGTAAGCGGCTGCGTATTCTCTCGGCGTTGTGAGCGATGGAATCGAACGAAACCCCCTTCGTTCGCGATAAAATGATTCAGTGGCATGTAAGCGGCTGCGTATTCTCTCGGCGTTGAGAACGATGGAATCGAACGAAACCCCCTTCGTTCGCGATAAAATGATTCAGTGGCATGTAAGCGGCTGCGTATTGTCTCGGCGTTGTGAACGATGGAATCGAACGAAACCCCCTTCGTTCGCGATAAAATGATTCAGTGGCATGTAAGCGGCTGCGTATTCTCTCGGCGTTGTGAACGATGGAATCGAACGAAACCCCCTTCGTTCGCGATAAAATGATTCAGTGGCATGTAAGCGGCTGCGTATTCTCTCGGCGTTGTGAACGATGCAATCGAACGAAACCCCCTTCGTTCGCGATAAAATGATTCAGTGGCATGTAAGCGGCTGCGTATTCTCTCGGCGTTGTGAACGATGCAATCGAACGAAACCCCCTTCGTTCGCGATAAAATGATTCAGTGGCATGTAAGCGGCTGCGTATTCTCTCGGCGTTGTGAACGATGCAATCGAACGAAACCCCCTTCGTTCGCGATAAAATGATTCAGTGGCATGTAAGCGGCTGCGTATTCTCTCGGCGTTGTGAACGATGGAATCGAACGAAACCCCCTTGGTTCGCGATAAAATGATTCAGTGGCATGTAAGCGGCTGCGTATTCTCTCGGCGTTGTGAGCGATGGAATCGAACGAAACCCCCTTCGTTCGCGATAAAATGATTCAGTGGCATGTAAGCGGCTGCGTATTCTCTCGGCGTTGTGAACGATGGAATCGAACGAAACCCCCTTCGTTCGCGATAAAATGATTCAGTGGCATGTAAGCGGCTGCGTATTCTCTCGGCGTTGTGAACGATGGAATCGAACGAAACCCCCTTGGTTCGCGATAAAATGATTCAGTGGCATGTAAGCGGCTGCGTATTCTCTCGGCGTTGTGAGCGATGGAATCGAACGAAACCCCCTTCGTTCGCGATAAAATGATTCAGTGGCATGTAAGCGGCTGCGTATTCTCTCGGCGTTGTGAACGATGGAATCGAACGAAACCCCCTTCGTTCGCGATAAAATGATTCAGTGGCATGTAAGCGGCTGCGTATTCTCTCGGCGTTGTGAACGATGGAATCGAACGAAACCCCCTTCGTTCGCGATAAAATGATTCAGTGGCATGTAAGCGGCTGCGTATTCTCTCGGCGTTGTGAACGATGCAATCGAACGAAACCCCCTTCGTTCGCGATAAAATGATTCAGTGGCATGTAAGCGGCTGCGTATTCTCTCGGCGTTGTGAACGATGGAATCGAACGAAACCCCCTTCGTTCGCGATAAAATGATTCAGTGGCATGTAAGCGGCTGCGTATTCTCTCGGCGTTGTGAGCGATGGAATCGAACGAAACCCCCTTCGTTCGCGATAAAATGATTCAGTGGCATGTAAGCGGCTGCGTATTCTCTCGGCGTTGTGAACGATGGAATCGAACGAAACCCCCTTCGTTCGCGATAAAATGATTCAGTGGCATGTAAGCGGCTGCGTATTCTCTCGGCGTTGTGAACGATGCAATCGAACGAAACCCCCTTCGTTCGCGATAAAATGATTCAGTGGCATGTAAGCGGCTGCGTATTCTCTCGGCGTTGTGAACGATGCAATCGAACGAAACCCCCTTCGTTCGCGATAAAATGATTCAGTGGCATGTAAGCGGCTGCGTATTCTCTCGGCGTTGTGAGCGATGGAATCGAACGAAACCCCCTTCGTTCGCGATAAAATGATTCAGTGGCATGTAAGCGGCTGCGTATTCTCTCGGCGTTGTGAACGATGGAATCGAACGAAACCCCCTTGGTTCGCGATAAAATGATTCAGTGGCATGTAAGCGGCTGCGTATTCTCTCGGCGTTGAGAACGATGGAATCGAACGAAACCCCCTTCGTTCGCGATAAAATGATTCAGTGGCATGTAAGCGGCTGCGTATTCTCTCGGCGTTGTGAACGATGCAATCGAACGAAACCCCCTTCGTTCGCGATAAAATGATTCAGTGGCATGTAAGCGGCTGCGTATTCTCTCGGCGTTGTGAACGATGCAATCGAACGAAACCCCCTTCGTTCGCGATAAAATGATTCAGTGGCATGTAAGCGGCTGCGTATTCTCTCGGCGTTGTGAGCGATGGAATCGAACGAAACCCCCTTCGTTCGCGATAAAATGATTCAGTGGCATGTAAGCGGCTGCGTATTCTCTCGGCGTTGTGAACGATGGAATCGAACGAAACCCCCTTCGTTCGCGATAAAATGATTCAGTGGCATGTAAGCGGCTGCGTATTGTCTCGGCGTTGTGAACGATGGAATCGAACGAAACCCCCTTCGTTCGCGATAAAATGATTCAGTGGCATGTAAGCGGCTGCGTATTCTCTCGGCGTTGTGAGCGATGGAATCGAACGAAACCCCCTTCGTTCGCGATAAAATGATTCAGTGGCATGTAAGCGGCTGCGTATTCTCTCGGCGTTGTGAACGATGCAATCGAACGAAACCCCCTTCGTTCGCGATAAAATGATTCAGTGGCATGTAAGCGGCTGCGTATTCTCTCGGCGTTGTGAACGATGGAATCGAACGAAACCCCCTTCGTTCGCGATAAAATGATTCAGTGGCATGTAAGCGGCTGCGTATTGTCTCGGCGTTGTGAACGATGGAATCGAACGAAACCCCCTTCGTTCGCGATAAAATGATTCAGTGGCATGTAAGCGGCTGCGTATTCTCTCGGCGTTGTGAACGATGGAATCGAACGAAACCCCCTTCGTTCGCGATAAAATGATTCAGTGGCATGTAAGCGGCTGCGTATTCTCTCGGCGTTGTGAACGATGCAATCGAACGAAACCCCCTTCGTTCGCGATAAAATGATTCAGTGGCATGTAAGCGGCTGCGTATTCTCTCGGCGTTGTGAGCGATGGAATCGAACGAAACCCCCTTCGTTCGCGATAAAATGATTCAGTGGCATGTAAGCGGCTGCGTATTCTCTCGGCGTTGTGAACGATGGAATCGAACGAAACCCCCTTGGTTCGCGATAAAATGATTCAGTGGCATGTAAGCGGCTGCGTATTCTCTCGGCGTTGAGAACGATGGAATCGAACGAAACCCCCTTCGTTCGCGATAAAATGATTCAGTGGCATGTAAGCGGCTGCGTATTCTCTCGGCGTTGTGAACGATGCAATCGAACGAAACCCCCTTCGTTCGCGATAAAATGATTCAGTGGCATGTAAGCGGCTGCGTATTCTCTCGGCGTTGTGAGCGATGGAATCGAACGAAACCCCCTTCGTTCGCGATAAAATGATTCAGTGGCATGTAAGCGGCTGCGTATTCTCTCGGCGTTGTGAACGATGGAATCGAACGAAACCCCCTTCGTTCGCGATAAAATGATTCAGTGGCATGTAAGCGGCTGCGTATTCTCTCGGCGTTG
This sequence comes from Leiobunum rupestre, assembly GCF_980474605.1. Lineage (NCBI taxonomy): Eukaryota > Metazoa > Arthropoda > Arachnida > Opiliones > Sclerosomatidae > Leiobunum > Leiobunum rupestre. The sequence goes on along the minus strand of NC_143393.1, from coordinate 36,884,367 downwards.
TGAACGATGCAATCGAACGAAACCCCCTTCGTTCGCGATAAAATGATTCAGTGGCATGTAAGCGGCTGCGTATTCTCTCGGCGTTGTGAGCGATGGAATCGAACGAAACCCCCTTCGTTCGCGATAAAATGATTCAGTGGCATGTAAGCGGCTGCGTATTCTCTCGGCGTTGTGAACGATGGAATCGAACGAAACCCCCTTGGTTCGCGATAAAATGATTCAGTGGCATGTAAGCGGCTGCGTATTCTCTCGGCGTTGTGAACGATGGAATCGAACGAAACCCCCTTCGTTCGCGATAAAATGATTCAGTGGCATGTAAGCGGCTGCGTATTCTCTCGGCGTTGAGAACGATGGAATCGAACGAAACCCCCTTCGTTCGCGATAAAATGATTCAGTGGCATGTAAGCGGCTGCGTATTCTCTCGGCGTTGTGAACGATGCAATCGAACGAAACCCCCTTCGTTCGCGATAAAATGATTCAGTGGCATGTAAGCGGCTGCGTATTCTCTCGGCGTTGTGAACGATGGAATCGAACGAAACCCCCTTGGTTCGCGATAAAATGATTCAGTGGCATGTAAGCGGCTGCGTATTCTCTCGGCGTTGTGAACGATGGAATCGAACGAAACCCCCTTCGTTCGCGATAAAATGATTCAGTGGCATGTAAGCGGCTGCGTATTCTCTCGGCGTTGAGAACGATGGAATCGAACGAAACCCCCTTCGTTCGCGATAAAATGATTCAGTGGCATGTAAGCGGCTGCGTATTCTCTCGGCGTTGTGAACGATGCAATCGAACGAAACCCCCTTCGTTCGCGATAAAATGATTCAGTGGCATGTAAGCGGCTGCGTATTCTCTCGGCGTTGTGAACGATGCAATCGAACGAAACCCCCTTCGTTCGCGATAAAATGATTCAGTGGCATGTAAGCGGCTGCGTATTCTCTCGGCGTTGTGAGCGATGGAATCGAACGAAACCCCCTTCGTTCGCGATAAAATGATTCAGTGGCATGTAAGCGGCTGCGTATTCTCTCGGCGTTGTGAACGATGGAATCGAACGAAACCCCCTTCGTTCGCGATAAAATGATTCAGTGGCATGTAAGCGGCTGCGTATTGTCTCGGCGTTGTGAACGATGGAATCGAACGAAACCCCCTTCGTTCGCGATAAAATGATTCAGTGGCATGTAAGCGGCTGCGTATTCTCTCGGCGTTGTGAGCGATGGAATCGAACGAAACCCCCTTCGTTCGCGATAAAATGATTCAGTTGCATGTAAGCGGCTGCGTATTCTCTCGGCGTTGTGAACGATGGAATCGAACGAAACCCCCTTCGTTCGCGATAAAATGATTCAGTGGCATGTAAGCGGCTCCGTATTCTCTCGGCGTTGTGAGCGATGGAATCGAACGAAACCCCCTTCGTTCGCGATAAAATGATTCAGTGGCATGTAAGCGGCTGCGTATTCTCTCGGCGTTGTGAACGATGGAATCGAACGAAACCCCCTTGGTTCGCGATAAAATGATTCAGTGGCATGTAAGCGGCTGCGTATTCTCTCGGCGTTGAGAACGATGGAATCGAACGAAACCCCCTTCGTTCGCGATAAAATGATTCAGTGGCATGTAAGCGGCTGCGTATTCTCTCGGCGTTGTGAACGATGCAATCGAACGAAACCCCCTTCGTTCGCGATAAAATGATTCAGTGGCATGTAAGCGGCTGCGTATTCTCTCGGCGTTGTGAACGATGCAATCGAACGAAACCCCCTTCGTTCGCGATAAAATGATTCAGTGGCATGTAAGCGGCTGCGTATTCTCTCGGCGTTGTGAGCGATGGAATCGAACGAAACCCCCTTCGTTCGCGATAAAATGATTCAGTGGCATGTAAGCGGCTGCGTATTCTCTCGGCGTTGTGAACGATGGAATCGAACGAAACCCCCTTCGTTCGCGATAAAATGATTCAGTGGCATGTAAGCGGCTGCGTATTGTCTCGGCGTTGTGAACGATGGAATCGAACGAAACCCCCTTCGTTCGCGATAAAATGATTCAGTGGCATGTAAGCGGCTGCGTATTCTCTCGGCGTTGTGAGCGATGGAATCGAACGAAACCCCCTTCGTTCGCGATAAAATGATTCAGTGGCATGTAAGCGGCTGCGTATTCTCTCGGCGTTGTGAACGATGGAATCGAACGAAACCCCCTTCGTTCGCGATAAAATGATTCAGTGGCATGTAAGCGGCTGCGTATTCTCTCGGCGTTGTGAACGATGCAATCGAACGAAACCCCCTTCGTTCGCGATAAAATGATTCAGTGGCATGTAAGCGGCTGCGTATTCTCTCGGCGTTGTGAGCGATGGAATCGAACGAAACCCCCTTCGTTCGCGATAAAATGATTCAGTGGCATGTAAGCGGCTGCGTATTCTCTCGGCGTTGTGAACGATGGAATCGAACGAAACCCCCTTGGTTCGCGATAAAATGATTCAGTGGCATGTAAGCGGCTGCGTATTCTCTCGGCGTTGAGAACGATGGAATCGAACGAAACCCCCTTCGTTCGCGATAAAATGATTCAGTGGCATGTAAGCGGCTGCGTATTCTCTCGGCGTTGTGAACGATGCAATCGAACGAAACCCCCTTCGTTCGCGATAAAATGATTCAGTGGCATGTAAGCGGCTGCGTATTCTCTCGGCGTTGTGAGCGATGGAATCGAACGAAACCCCCTTCGTTCGCGATAAAATGATTCAGTGGCATGTAAGCGGCTGCGTATTCTCTCGGCGTTGTGAACGATGGAATCGAACGAAACCCCCTTCGTTCGCGATAAAATGATTCAGTGGCATGTAAGCGGCTGCGTATTCTCTCGGCGTTGTGAACGATGCAATCGAACGAAACCCCCTTCGTTCGCGATAAAATGATTCAGTGGCATGTAAGCGGCTGCGTATTCTCTCGGCGTTGTGAGCGATGGAATCGAACGAAACCCCCTTCGTTCGCGATAAAATGATTCAGTGGCATGTAAGCGGCTGCGTATTCTCTCGGCGTTGTGAACGATGGAATCGAACGAAACCCCCTTGGTTCGCGATAAAATGATTCAGTGGCATGTAAGCGGCTGCGTATTCTCTCGGCGTTGTGAACGATGGAATCGAACGAAACCCCCTTCGTTCGCGATAAAATGATTCAGTGGCATGTAAGCGGCTGCGTATTCTCTCGGCGTTGAGAACGATGGAATCGAACGAAACCCCCTTCGTTCGCGATAAAATGATTCAGTGGCATGTGAGCGGCTGCGTATTCTCTCGGCGTTGTGAACGATGCAATCGAACGAAACCCCCTTCGTTCGCGATAAAATGATTCAGTGGCATGTAAGCGGCTGCGTATTCTCTCGGCGTTGTGAACGATGGAATCGAACGAAACGCCCTTGGTTCGCGATAAAATGATTCAGTGGCATGTAAGCGGCTGCGTATTCTCTCGGCGTTGTGAACGATGGAATCGAACGAAACCCCCTTCGTTCGCGATAAAATGATTCAGTGGCATGTAAGCGGCTGCGTATTCTCTCGGCGTTGAGAACGATGGAATCGAACGAAACCCCCTTCGTTCGCGATAAAATGATTCAGTGGCATGTAAGCGGCTGCGTATTCTCTCGGCGTTGTGAACGATGCAATCGAACGAAACCCCCTTCGTTCGCGATAAAATGATTCAGTGGCATGTAAGCGGCTGCGTATTCTCTCGGCGTTGTGAACGATGCAATCGAACGAAACCCCCTTCGTTCGCGATAAAATGATTCAGTGGCATGTAAGCGGCTGCGTATTCTCTCGGCGTTGTGAGCGATGGAATCGAACGAAACCCCCTTCGTTCGCGATAAAATGATTCAGTGGCATGTAAGCGGCTGCGTATTCTCTCGGCGTTGTGAACGATGGAATCGAACGAAACCCCCTTCGTTCGCGATAAAATGATTCAGTGGCATGTAAGCGGCTGCGTATTGTCTCGGCGTTGTGAACGATGGAATCGAACGAAACCCCCTTCGTTCGCGATAAAATGATTCAGTGGCATGTAAGCGGCTGCGTATTCTCTCGGCGTTGTGAGCGATGGAATCGAACGAAACCCCCTTCGTTCGCGATAAAATGATTCAGTTGCATGTAAGCGGCTGCGTATTCTCTCGGCGTTGTGAACGATGGAATCGAACGAAACCCCCTTCGTTCGCGATAAAATGATTCAGTGGCATGTAAGCGGCTGCGTATTCTCTCGGCGTTGTGAACGATGGAATCGAACGAAACCCCCTTGGTTCGCGATAAAATGATTCAGTGGCATGTAAGCGGCTGCGTATTCTCTCGGCGTTGTGAGCGATGGAATCGAACGAAACCCCCTTCGTTCGCGATAAAATGATTCAGTGGCATGTAAGCGGCTGCGTATTCTCTCGGCGTTGTGAACGATGGAATCGAACGAAACCCCCTTCGTTCGCGATAAAATGATTCAGTGGCATGTAAGCGGCTGCGTATTCTCTCGGCGTTGTGAACGATGGAATCGAACGAAACCCCCTTCGTTCGCGATAAAATGATTCAGTGGCATGTAAGCGGCTGCGTATTCTCTCGGCGTTGTGAACGATGCAATCGAACGAAACCCCCTTCGTTCGCGATAAAATGATTCAGTGGCATGTAAGCGGCTGCGTATTCTCTCGGCGTTGTGAACGATGGAATCGAACGAAACCCCCTTCGTTCGCGATAAAATGATTCAGTGGCATGTAAGCGGCTGCGTATTCTCTCGGCGTTGTGAGCGATGGAATCGAACGAAACCCCCTTCGTTCGCGATAAAATGATTCAGTGGCATGTAAGCGGCTGCGTATTCTCTCGGCGTTGTGAACGATGGAATCGAACGAAACCCCCTTCGTTCGCGATAAAATGATTCAGTGGCATGTAAGCGGCTGCGTATTCTCTCGGCGTTGTGAACGATGCAATCGAACGAAACCCCCTTCGTTCGCGATAAAATGATTCAGTGGCATGTAAGCGGCTGCGTATTCTCTCGGCGTTGTGAACGATGCAATCGAACGAAACCCCCTTCGTTCGCGATAAAATGATTCAGTGGCATGTAAGCGGCTGCGTATTCTCTCGGCGTTGTGAGCGATGGAATCGAACGAAACCCCCTTCGTTCGCGATAAAATGATTCAGTGGCATGTAAGCGGCTGCGTATTCTCTCGGCGTTGTGAACGATGGAATCGAACGAAACCCCCTTGGTTCGCGATAAAATGATTCAGTGGCATGTAAGCGGCTGCGTATTCTCTCGGCGTTGAGAACGATGGAATCGAACGAAACCCCCTTCGTTCGCGATAAAATGATTCAGTGGCATGTAAGCGGCTGCGTATTCTCTCGGCGTTGTGAACGATGCAATCGAACGAAACCCCCTTCGTTCGCGATAAAATGATTCAGTGGCATGTAAGCGGCTGCGTATTCTCTCGGCGTTGTGAACGATGCAATCGAACGAAACCCCCTTCGTTCGCGATAAAATGATTCAGTGGCATGTAAGCGGCTGCGTATTCTCTCGGCGTTGTGAGCGATGGAATCGAACGAAACCCCCTTCGTTCGCGATAAAATGATTCAGTGGCATGTAAGCGGCTGCGTATTCTCTCGGCGTTGTGAACGATGGAATCGAACGAAACCCCCTTCGTTCGCGATAAAATGATTCAGTGGCATGTAAGCGGCTGCGTATTGTCTCGGCGTTGTGAACGATGGAATCGAACGAAACCCCCTTCGTTCGCGATAAAATGATTCAGTGGCATGTAAGCGGCTGCGTATTCTCTCGGCGTTGTGAGCGATTAAATGAACAAAACCTCTTTCATTCGCGATATACTTGTTCCACCCGTTGAGAGTGAACGTCGCACTTTGTCGTTTGCGCAGGCTCACTTAGTTACTAGTTGTAGTAGCTTAACGTCTCTAATAACTTAATTAAAAGATTGAGCGGGATTTTCCAACTATAAAAATCACTTTTGGATATAAAAATGTGATTCTGCCCAGGTCTGTCTACCACAGAACCACGGATACATTGTTTTTTTACATTAACTATTTGTTTTTTTTGTAGTAAATAAATTGGCTCAGAAGTAAATATTAAAAACACATTCGTTAAATGACCGCTGTCTGGCTTGTCAGATTACTCACAATGTATTACTCTCTTCTCACATTCCGCGCTGTGAACAAGTTTCTCCTTCCCGCCCTCCTTAGAGAGGGGAAATGGTGCTCGTCATTTTTTATTGATATTTGATACGTTTACTAGTTTTCTTAATAAACCAGTAGGTATAAAAGTGACATAAGATAGGTTTAATGAAAAAGGTTTAAGAAAATTTGGATATGGGTTTACACCGATTTTCTATGTTTTAATTTTTTGGTTCAGGGAGAGCTATATTTTACGTTACGTCGCCGACTGAAAAACGATGTAAGGGTGGCTCACTCCTGTAATCCCAGGCGTCCGGGAGGCAGAATTTGTGGTAGGCCGTGTTAGGGAGGTTTCTAATGGACCTATAACAAAAGAGGGGCCGCAGACGAGGCTTAAGTGAGACCTCTGGACGGAACATCCTGTTTGTGACGTTTTGAACCACGTGGCTGCCATTGTAATATACAGGCGGAAGTAAGGAAACGGATGTTCCGTCCAAATGCTGAGTTGCCAGGTAAAAATGTTAATTTTCGGCCCCCCAACTTTCATCATGGGTCTATTGCGCCTATATAATTTTGTTCCGGACTGAAGTTTATCTAAGTAAATGACAAGTTTTGTTTTTTTAAAGTTTAGTTTTATTTTTAGGAATGGTGGTTTTCTCCATCCTTGTCGACTTCGAGGCTAGGTCGAGAGTGCCAATACATTTTACAAATACAATGAAAGAAAGCTGGGTTGTGACGTCAACGGTCTCGATGTGGGAATCTTGGACACCTGGGTAAAAGGGGGGAAATTTGGCCCAAAGTGGCGAAATTTCATTTCCGCGGTTCCAAGAATCCCGCGTCGACAACCGAGCTTACGCGTTACAATACAATAGACATTTTTGGATTTTATTCAAAATAGCCAAGAAGCCCGCCCTACGGGCAGGCCCTCAGCTAGTTGTTTGTTTCAATGTGCTTTAATTATTCATATAAAGTGATTTGTGGTATTGGTCAAGAACTCGTATCTGCCTCGTCCCAAAAACTATAGTAGAACCACCCCAGCAAGCCCCTTCCCCCCTTTTCCCATGCGATAATTTCCATGGTACCCTTTTTCACCCCCGCAAGACCCCCCTACCTCTTTAAACCCCTGTATCCAATGGCTGATTTGTCCCTCTCCCTAAACGCCAGAATAAGGGGGAAAATAAAATAACCTATCGAGAGAACGGATATACCCTATAAAAATAAACGTGTACCCCTTTAAAGATATAAGTGAATTCATATAACAAGTTGGCAAGCCAAAATATACCTCTCCTCGGAAGAATTGTCCCTAGTGGTATTAATCTCTCGAGATAACCCTTAAAGATATATCTCCGCAATTCAGAGTTATTTACTAAAAACGTAATCCCGGTTCAATCCCGCACGGTATACAATTTAATTATAATTAAAATAATTTAGACGAAACAACCGAGTTTACTTTATTCAGAATATTATAAATTAAGTAGTTACAACAGTGAGTTAGACGAACTAGAACAATGCACAATTGAATTTAACCCTATTTACAGAACTTTATCAGTTAAATGTAATACGAAGTAAAATTTAATGAAAGAAACATCTACAGAGGGTATTTGTATTTTTCTCGCTTACGAAATAACAACACAAAAAAACCTTCTTTAAACCACTTCACACGAAAAAATGATAATTAAAAGCCAATAATACCGCCCAAAAGCTCAACACAATCAAAAAATTAAAATACAAAAACCCAATCGACCAAACTTTGGAGCCAAAACGACCAATAGAAAAATATATAATAACAACCCAATCAATCAGACCAGAGCAGAGCAAAAATAATTGTTAGAAAAATATTTAATAATATCCCAGTCACCATCAAAAACCAGCGCGCCAATCACAATCACGTCAATTTGACTCCTTTGGTTGGCAAACGGGGGGTAGGTATTGTTTGGTGCAACTGCGAAGGAACAGAGTGTATTTCTCACTGAAAAGCCCCAGGGCGTCCACACCCTGAAAGCGGAAGTTGCTGAACCGGACGAGGACAATACAACCACCGAGAGAGAAATAGTTTCCGGCTTTGAATGCCTCAGCATCGATGGCAGCAGCGTCAAACAAGAGTCTTTCTATGACTTCATCGACCGATTTCCCATTTCGTCAGTCATAAAGAGAGAAGAGTTGGAATGTCGCCCAAATGGGGACCAAAACGAGTTCGTCCCAAGTTACCTAAATCCCCCGATCAAGGTCGAGTTCCCTCCCGAAGAAGAAAACTTGTGATTTTTTTGGACGAAACTAACGAAAGCCGTTGTTCGTTTTAATTACTGGTATCTATATCCAACATTCAAAGTACATTTTATAAACTTAGAAATGCCTTCAAAGCGTTTAATTTGGTGGACGTATTCATAGACGTATTTTCCATTTATAAACTCTTTCAGATATTGTTTTTAAATTGAAGGAGATTGTTTGAGCTTTTCATGTTTATTTTAAGTCTAAATAAAAGTTGTTTGAGCTTTTCATGTTTATTTTAAGTCTAAATAAAAGTTGTTTCTGGTAGATTTGTTCTTTTTAAAGCGTTTACATTAAAAGCAGGCGAAATTATGTAGTTACTCGACCGCCATCTCAAGATTATTTTCTAAGCCTCTATTTAGCAGACGCCTGTTTCTAGTGGCAGGATAGCTTCGCTAATTAATAGACGGATTAGTGGAGACGTACTTAGTTTAATTGTGGTAAGGCCGTTCAGCAAGCGATTTAGAGATGGCACCACTTTAGCGGTTTGTGCGCACTAGTTTCCCACTCTCCATGGCAGCGTGGCAGCCAGTGATGTTCCGGCGCGATTTAGGAATGTACTTTCCACCTAGGTCAAAATGTACTTTTGGAGGATAAAATGTACTTTTTGTCTATATTACCAAAAAGCGCGGGAAATTTAAAAACGTTTCTAGATTTTAACTTTTTTATTGCTATAATCATATGTAACTCATAAGTATGCCATAAAAGCATTTTTGTTAATGAAACCTTGTTCACGGGATATGACGTAAATTACGCCACTTACAATTCCGTGACGAAATACGCGTCATCAACTTTACTGATTGGAAACGGAAGTTAGTGAGAATTCCTCACGCGTTTCTGGCTTTGTCCTTGTCAAATTTAGTTCGTGAATCGCGATCACATGATTTCATTTAGATGGTAACCTTTTCAATAGCGCAAGGATTATAAGCATTTTTGCATTTTTGGGTCCGCTCAATGTATGTTCCACTGAAACAAGGTCTCATTGAATTTTTTTCAATGGAAATGTTATACAGAGGCATACTTATCTGTAATTATGTTACATATGCTATAATAAAAGAACAAACTTTAATAACGCAGATGTTCCTAGGTAGAACTCAGATGTTACATTACACAAAATAAGATGATGGACGCGAAAATTGCAAATACAAGCAATGAGTGGAAACAAAAATAATCTAAAATTTTAATATTTTCAACTTAAATTTTTTTTGTATATTTTCAAAAACTTGTTTACAGTCTCCTTGATTTTGATAAGCGAAACTGTCCAAAGTTTCCTAAAACCCACCCCCACTATTGTGTGGTGAAAACCCGAAAATAAACAGTAAAAGGAGTAAGTACACAAAACATTCCACAAAACCAATGTACACCTGTTACCCCGCGAGTGCTTCAGAGCGGCCAAGTAGATTGCACTATTCACTTCATTTCCTGCATTTAAAGCTGCTCTATGTCTGCAAAAGGGGTTGACCCCCCCTATTGATACAGATGAACGGTCAAAAGAAGAAGTCCGAAATATTAACTGCCTTTAAAACGCAGCTGTCCTTGAAAACCAGTATTCCAGTAAGTCGGAGCTATGAGCGGAATTTTGCTATCTATACAGGTGGCTGAGGTGGGGAGGGTGGGAGAGCGGGGTTTACAATGGAAATTCGGAGATAAGCTAAAAATTTGTGATGGTTCAATCCCCCAAATTAAAAAATGTACTAAATATATGTCAAAAATATAAAAATGTATTTTCGTTTCATAAATTTTCAAAATGTACTAAATCCGTATCTAAAAGTTTACTTTGGTATCATAAATTTACAAAATGTACTAAATACGTATTAAAAATCTCAAAATGTATTTTTGTACTTCAAAATCAAAAATGTATCAAAAAGTACAAATGTACCGCCTGGAACATCACTGGTGGCAGCTAGGAGCAACAAACACAAGGAGAACGCAGCCCGCCTTTAAACACGCTAACGAAGGGCTGGGTACGAATTTCATTGGACGAGCGTCACGAGCCTTAACGCGAACGTTTTAAGGGCGGGGGGGGGGGGTAGACAATTTCCTAATTTTCCCCTTCCGACGTCAGCAATTTAAAAACTTACTATTAGCTCGTACCGATAGGTCTTCGAGTGAACAAAAAGACGCGAAACTCGGACCAAATAGATCTCCGAGTGAAAAATTAAATTAAGTTAAATTAAATTAAATAGCCAAAAATTCCAACGGTAGACCGGTTTCGTCCTATTTGGGACTCGTCAGTACCGTGCGTGAAATCTGGCTTGCGACTATAACACCGAATAGAGAAGCTAAAAATAAAAATTTCAGTTATATTATTATTATTATTCTTTCTTTATTTGTCCAAAAAATAAATTTACATTACTTTTTTTAGCTTAGACCTCAGTGGGTTTTATAACGGACAAAAATTCCCCCTAGCAAAGCAGTGCTTGTGTTTAGGGGGATATTTGACAGAAATAATTATTTAACATTTTTAGTTACTTTATTCATTATATTATGCTACCATAAGTAACGTAATAACTTATATGTATATCATTTGTACTCTTGTCCATGGTGAGTTTTTCTTCAATTAGTAATAGAGTTATAGTCGGACCAGCCGAAATATTTGTTCCCTATCGAGGTAGCAGGGAAAATCGGTGTAATTTGCCCTAGTTCCGAGAGGTTTTTTATCTTGTGTAACCCCTTTTGCCCAGATATATATTTCAAACGCGAGGCTACAATATTTCCAATCGATTGATATATCATAATCATTTGTGGACGAAAAACCTCCTTTGTATAATGGAAATTTCAATTAGGGGGCCGTAAAATCCTGAAACCCCCTTTCTCTAATATCGGCGGGACTGCACTGCAATTAATCGACGCCGCATTGAAAAATCTATCAAATGCCTTGGGAATTCGACGTTTGTCGGGAATCCATACGGGGACAAAATTCCAGAGATATTGAATGCCCAATTTTGTGGAGCCCCTAGGAGCAATAATATAACAAGTCTGCCAAGGCCGTAATATTAGTTCCACATCGTGAAAGCTGGGAAAAATTATTCTACATCATATGCTAAAATCAACAAAATTCAAGATGAAAAATCGAATTGGAAATGCTTAGTACGAACAGACCCTTTTCATAATGAGTTAACTAAAGTTTTGGAGGATATAGCAAATGCAAACGGAACCCTACTGCCGAAAGTCACGAGGATCACTTTAAGCTGTTAGTATAAGTGAAGAAGGGATGAAACTGTTACAAAATTAATTTTAAATTAATAACCTTTGGTTAAATTAAAATTAAATCTGGTAAAAAGTTATACCTCAAATCGCACGCGAATAGCTTTAAAATTAGCCCAAAACATTCTAAGCCTTCTTTAAATTAAAATGAAGTCTGGTAAAATATCCGCAATACCCATCCTAATAACTACATCCAGTTTCAAAGTTATACCTCAAATCGCACGCGAATTGCGTTAAAATTAGGCCAAAACAAGCTAAGCCTTGGTTAGATTAAAATTAAGTGTGGTAAAATATCCGCAATACCCATCCTAATAACTACATCCAGTTTCAAAGTTATACCTCAAATCGCACGCGAATTACGTTAAAATTAGGCCAAAACAAGCTAAGCCTTGGTTAGATTAAAATTAAGTCTGGTAAAATATCCGCAATACCCATCCTAATAACTACATCCAGTTTCAAAGTTATACATCAAATCGCACGCGAATTGCGTTAAAATTAGCCCGAAACATGCTAAGCCTTGGTTAGATTAAAATTAAGTCTGGTAAAATATCCGCAATACCCATCCTAATAACTACATCCAGTTTCAAAATTATACCTCAAATCGCACGCGAATTGCGTTGGCCATGCGCGGCTTCGATAAGTAAGTTACGCACTCTGCGCAAAGCAAAAACGAACGCCAGCGGAAATACGGTTTAAGTAGCGCCCAAGGCCCCCTAATTCTTTTAGGGTGCCATAACCTGGCACACCATTAAAAGTAAGATAAATACGTATTTTAAAACGTAAATACATTTTTTATATAACTCAGTTCGGTAATAATTGGAGTGCGTAAATCAGAAAAGGGGGGATGTAGCGCCCCCCCCATTTAAATTACAGGGTTGAAACTTGCACACAATGTAGAGCTATAGCAGTAATATAGATTACTGATGAAACTGAATTTAAAAGTCAATCGTATCCAAAATTGTTAGACTAAGTGTTTAAGGGGGGTCGGATAGAAGGGGCTGGCAAATCGCCGCTAACTACTTTTAACGCGCGGAACTTGGTTGTGCAGATAGTGGAAACCCTATAAAGTATTCTTAGAAAAAACGGCCTGGTTATGTCACCACGTTAAAAAGATATGGAAGGTGTTGCAAATGTGGACCTGGACGTGGACGTGGACGACGTGGACGACGACGACGACACTTCACAACATTCTAACGAAAACAATAGTCCCACTCGATATATACAGGGTGTTAACTAAAAAACGATACAGAGCCAATTACTCAAAATGTGTTTTATGTAAGAATTTGAAATTTGCAGGTTAGATAGAGGGTGCAGGGGGACAAATGTCAATGAAAATTTCAATGACCTTGAACCAGGTCTTCAAGGTCATTCAAATTTTATCTCGAGAACCATTAGGATTAAAAGAATGGTTCCAATTGGAAATTTGTTCTACGTTTAATTTTAAGTGTAACCATCTTGGACCCGATCTAATTTGACCAATGGGAAGCCGAGAAATGTTAGACCAAACACCATAAGGTCGTGGGTGGTATTCTAATCAAGACACGACATTTAACAGCTTATAAATCGAAAACTACCAGATCTAATGGATCAAAATTGTCGTGACACTCTAACCGAGTGGGGGAGTTCAAAATTTGTAACTTATGATGACCTTGAAACATAAGTTCAAGGTCATTCAAAATTTATCTCGAGGACCATTAAGATTAGGAGAAAGGTTCCAATTAGAAAAATGCCCGCCAAGGTTTTTTTTAAGTCAACTTACCTTTCACCTGAGGTAAATAAACCAATTAAACTCCAAAATAAACGATAATTAATTAAATTAAGACGTACCAAGTATTTTAATAGTAAAGAACCACAAAACTAAATAGGCAACTTAGACGTCGATGTCTTAGCGTATTTTAATGCAAATCCCCGCCGTAGTACCAGAGAAGCTCAAGCAGAATTGGGAAAGTTAATGACCTTGAACTTATGTTTCAAGGTCATCATAAGTTACAAATTTCGAACTCCCCCACTCGGTTTAGAGTGTCACGACAATTTTGATCCATTAGATCTGGTAGTTTTCGATTTATAAGCCGTTAAATGTCGTGTCTTGATTAGAATACCACACACGACCTTATGGTGTTTGGTCTAACATTTCTCGGGTCAAATTAGATCGGGTCAAAGCTGTTTTAACTTAAAATTAAACGTAGAACACATTTCTAATTGGAACCATTCTTCTAATCCTATTGGTTCTCGAAATAAAATTTGAATGACCTTGAAGACCTGCTTCAAGGTCATTGAAATTTTCATTGACATTTGTCCCCCTGCAACCTCTATGTAACCTGCAAATTTCAAATTCTTACATAAAACACATTTTGAGTAATTGGCTCTGTATCGTTTTTTAGTTAACACCCTGTATATATCATGTGGAACTAAAAATAATATGCGTAAATACACACAAATGGGTTGTAGGTAAATATAAGCTAATTAATATAATAATCGAATTAATTTAGTTTTATGCAATTAAACCAAATTATGCAAATATTAAATTTAAATTAAAACCAATTTTCAATCATCTTGTACTTAATAAACTCAAGGGGAATTTTATTTAGAAATAAGGTAGCGAAACGCGAACGCCACAAATTTAACTGAATTTCTAGCCAAACAGAATTTTGAATTACCTGGTTTTGGAAAACAAGTCGGTCAAGACCGTAATATTACCTCTCCTCGGAGTGGATTTATTCGGCTTACAACCCTATAACTACGCTTAATCAAAACTGTTACAACGGCGATAAATTTGTTTTTAGAAAAGAAAAATAAGAGAGCGGGCCGTAAATTTAAAAATTGAACCTATTATTGTTACCCATAAACAAATATATAATAATAACTCAATCGATCAGCCATCAAAGTAAAAATAACCCATATAAAATATATAATAATAACCCAATCTATCAGGTTTCAGAGCAAAAATAACGAATAAAAAATGTAAACTAACTCAATCTATCAGGCTTCAAAGCAAAAATAACCGGAAGAAAAATATAACGCAATCAAGTCACAAATTACTTCAAATATTTTAGAAACTAAGCAATAGAAAATGTAATTATAGCAAAAGTACAACAAATGACCATTCACAAATTCAAATTTTCGACGATACTATAATGCAACCGGATAAATTTTAGAACACTTTAAAACCTCCTCTAAGCCGGGAGTAGTGGCTCACTCCTGTAATCCCAGGCGTCCGGGAGGCAGAGTTTGTGGAAGGCCGTGTGAGGACGACCACCAATCCCCCAACGGGTACTTCCGCCGCGGATGTCCCCACCCCTGTCCCCACGTATCGCCCCGTTGGCGTGGCCGTTACACATATCTCACCCTGATTAATCAGTTATTGTGTGTGTGCTGGTGTCTAAGGCCTAGGGAAAAACAAAGAAAAATATGAAACAGGAACAAACCAACGATACGGAAAAATAGACAAAAAAATCAACGTTATCAAGATCAGTAAAATAACATAAGACCCTTCCTTTGTCTGAAAAAAAAATTCTTATTATATTACAAAAAAAAGCGTATCCAGAAAAAAATAAACTTACTGACAACAAATAACGAGTAAAGAAAACGACATTGATAACATCAAAAGTAACATAAGACCCAAAAGTGTGTCAGAACTGTATAGTAATTAATGAGAATTTGTCCTAAAGTAAAAAAGGGAAACGAAGAGGGAGTCGGAAAATACGTCATAAAAATCGAGATACTCGAGCGCTACCGTGTGAGGCGGCCAGGGTTGGCAAAGTGGATACCAGTCCGGTTTAATCCACCCGGATAAATCTGGATTAAACCACTAAAAAAAATCCACAATCAAATCCGGATTTTGCTAAAATTTCAAAAATACAAGAAATCGACCACTGAACCGAACTTTTATTTATTTTTCTCAACTCATATTCAAGAATCTGTTTATTTTAACCAGTTTTTCAGCTTTTTCGAATCCTAACCGGTTTCTTAAATTCGTCCACATTAGTCCATATGTAGAAAATAACATTTCAATTCCCGCTGAACTTGCAGGACAAGACATTAGTGATGAAACCTAAGAGCAACAAACCCAACACCCCACACAAGGAGAACGCAACCCGTCAAAAGTCGTGGAGTTTCTTGTGTACGTTTTTCATTGGCTAGACGCTTTAGCGTATGCTGCCGTTGGAAGGGGAAAATTCGGAAAATGTCTCCCCCCCCCGCCCGTAAAACGTTCAGCGTAAAGGCTCGTGACGCTCGTCCAATGAAATTCGTACACAGCCCTTCGTTAGCGTGTTTAAAGGCTAGCTGCGTTCTCCTTGTGATTGTGACGTTTTAGGACTTTAATCACAAGCTCTAACAGCGCTCTGTTCCCCGCGCGCGCTTGCTCCGCGTGCGGTCTGCGGAGGGAAGGCGAAAGAAAATGGCAGCTCGCTTGGCGGGTAAATTTCGCTCGTTTAAAAATTAATTTCTCGTCATTAAAAACAGATGCAATTTTACGACTGATATTTTTGAGTATATTTAAACATGATCTTTCAAATAGACCCAAGTTTTACCCAACCTGGACTTTTCCTTTAAGATATTAGGCCTAACGTCGTTTTATTAGTACATCGCGCAATATAGGTTCGCGTCCAATATTTTATTCGTCCAAGAAAGTCAGTGAGTGAAAATTTTGTTCCCCATCTTGTGAATACTCATTTCCCCTACGTCATAAAGTCGTCTATTCTATCGTCTTCCGTTAAAGGGAAACCGTTTAAATTCTTAACAACGCTTTCTGCCACAAGATGGGGTAAGAACACTATCAGTATTGCCATATTTTGCTAATGTAACGTTCAAATATTATAAATAAAAACAGAGTTAGTCTGTGGAAGGTACACTTTTCAAGCAAATAACTTTAGGGATATGAATACCTCACTAGTAAGAGATATATTATACTCTTCTGCTATGACGTTTTTTTTTTAAATAGAGCTAATACCCAAGGCACCACCTTCGACCACATAAGCAATGTTGCTTGTGCGTGATCAAGTAACAGGTGGCCGGGTTACAATGCGTAGGAGGGTGGTGGCAAGCCCTTCATGCCACGCGAGCCAACAGCTCCCTACACTAACTATTACCGTTACCTCAACAAGTTTTTATGGAAGGGGAAACCGAAGAGCTCGGGGGAAAACCCCTTAAACCAGCGGGGAGAGAACTTGCAAACTCAACGCAGAAGGAGTGGTTCCGAGTTTTCACCCAGTGCCAAAAGCTGGGTTCGAACCCGGCTCCTCTTGCTGCGAGTCGAAAGTGCTAACCTCTCCACCACCCCACCTTACTTCTGATATTATATCTCATTTCAAAGAATTCTAGTTTTCAACAGTTTAAAGGGGAACGGTCAAGCTTTACCCAGTTAGATAGCCCTATAGCCCATTAAAAACTAAAATTTATGGCGAAAACCGCATCAAAAAATATTGAGTGGTTAATTTTTAATATAATAAAGAAATGTCGGGAAATCGAAAAGAACGCGTCCGTCGCGACACCTGGTGAGAATTCGGTGAGACAGAAAAACAACGTAAAAGTGCGCGCTGCTGAAGACGCGAAAAATATGTTTAGAACGCGCGGCGCGTTCCAGTTATAAGATACCTAAGCCTAAATCGCGCGATTTTAAAAGATAGGATAGTTCGCAAATCGCTCGTACGGGGTTAGGGGCGCAGGCGGCAGCCACTAAGATGGCGGCGAAAATTCAAACCCAAACACCTGGCGTTATTTTTCGTTTCAAGCTTTTGGGCCAAAAGCTATTTTTTCAAGACAAAAAAAGGTACGTGTTAGTATATTGAACGACTTGTTAATCTTTTGATACGGGAAAGGCCATATTTTTGAAAAGCTTGGCCGTTCCCCTTTAAGTAATCTCTAAATTTAAGTGAATTAATAAGAGATTATGCTGATGGTAACGCGGCAGCACGTAATGCTCGAGTAATTACAACTTATATAAAAGGCAAATGTGGAACTGATAGATCCAAAACTCACTCTAGCGTACGGGCTGGCGATTCCGGTCAAAGTTTGACCAAATGATGGTCGTTGGTCTTCCGAGGAGAAATTTCTGAGCATTTGCTTCTGCCCCAACTTAAAGCGAGGTCGTATTTTATAGAGATAGGTCGAGGCAAAAGTGACATAATTCCCAAAAGTGTGACAATACCTGTACTTTCGTATGCTTAAGGTTTAATGAATGCTCGACTCGACGTAGCAGTCCTTAATATTAGACCGTTATTTGGGAAAATTTTCAAAGTTTAATTTTTTAATTAGAATAAATATATAAATAAAATACTATTAATTATTAAATTTATAAATAAACTACTATTAATTATTAAATTTATAAATAAACTACTATTAATTATTAAATTTATAAATAAACTATTATTAATTATTAAATATATAAATAAAATACTATTAATTATTAAATATAAAAATAAAATACTATTAATTATTAAATATATAAATAAAATACTATTCATTATTAAATATACAAATAAAATACTATTAATTATTAAATATACAAATAAAATACTATTAATTATTAAATATACAAATAAAATACTATTAATTATTAAATATACAAATAAAATAATATTAATTATTAAATATACAAATAAAATACTATTAATTATTAAATATTTAAATAAAATACTATTAATTATTAAATATATAAATAAAATACTATTAATTATTAAATATATAAATAAAATACTATTAATTATTAAATATATAAATAAAATACTATTAATTATTAAATATATAAATAAAAAACTAATAATTATTAAATATATAAATAAAACACTATTAATTATGAAATATATAAATAAAACACTAATAATTATGAAATATATAAATAAAATACTATTAATTATTAAATATACAAATACAATACTATTAATTATTAAATATACAAATAAAATTAACGGTGACACCGTCCCACGCCAGGACTCGGTTAAAGACCTCGGAGTGTACCTCGACCAAGGACTATACTTTAGAAAACATATTCAATACACTGTCAATAGCTGCAGAAGACTACTCGGCGTTATTCTAAAACTCCCGAAAAAAATTAATTATAAATTCCACTATATTTTACTGTATAAAAGTCTTATCTTCTCGAAGGTCATGTACGACTCTTTGGCCTGGGGAGGCTGTAGCACTTATCTTTTATTAAGTATCGAAGCTATTCAAAAGAAGTTTATCGAATATCTGCATACTAACTTCACTAAAAGTCATATTTACAATTATAATCAATTATTAGAAGACCTAAACATGGAAAAACTCAATGTAACTCGAGAGAAATCCGAGATTATCTTCCTATATAAATTGTTCCATAACTCAATCCCAAGTGAAGACTTACTGTATAATATCAATTTTTCCGTCCCAAATTATTCTATTAGAAACGTAAATCTATTTAAAACTATTAAAAGCCCCTTAAATCCTATCTCTAGAATCTTAAAAACTTCGAACAAATACGGTAGAGATATTGATCTGTTCAGCTGTACAATAAGAGACATAAAAAATCTCCAACCTCACTAGCTTTAAGACACTCTCTAAACATTTGTAACTATTGTTTATATTTTCATTCTAATTGTGTTTATATAATCTTCTAACCTTCTCGTTTTTTCCTTATTTATTTTTCTTACATTGTGTATCAACTTGCTGATGCTGTAACTAGTATTGTTTTGGTGCACATTAAATTTCATTTCATTTCATTTCAAAATACTATTAATTATTAAATATACAAATAAAATACTATTAATTATTAAATATTTAAATAAAATACTATTAATTATTAAATATATAAATAAAATACTATTAATTATTAAATATTTAAATAAAATACTATTAATTATTAAATATATAAATAAAATACTATTAATTATTAAATATATAAATAAAATACTATTAATTATTAAATATATAAATAAAATACTATTAATTATTAAATATATAAATAAAACACTAATAATTATTAAATATATAAATAAAACACTATTAATTATTAAATATATAAATAAAATACTATTAATTATTAAATATATAAATAAAACACTAATAATTATTAAATATATAAATAAAACACTATTAATTATTAAATATATAAATAAAATACTATTAATTATTAAATATATAAATAAAACACTAATAATTATTAAATATATAAATAAAACACTATTAATTATTAAATATATAAATAAAATACTATTAATTATTAAATATATAAATAAAAAACTAATAATTATTAAATATATAAATAAAACACTATTAATTATGAAATATATAAATAAAATATTATTAATTATTAAATATACAAATAAAATACTATTAATTATTAAATATACAAATAAAATACTATTAATTATTAAATATACAAATAAAATACTATTAATTATTAAATATACAAATAAAATACTATTAATTATTAAATATACAAATAAAATACTATTAATTATTAAATATTTAAATAAAATACTATTAATTATTAAATATATAAATAAAATACTATTAATTATTAAATATATAAATAAAATACTATTAATTATTAAATATATAAATAAAATACTATTAATTATTAAATATATAAATAAAATACTATTAATTATTAAATATATAAATAAAAAACTAATAATTATTAAATATATAAATAAAACACTATTAATTATGAAATATACAAATAAAACACTAATAATTATTAAATATATAAATAAAATACTATTAATTATTAAATATACAAATACAATACTATTAATTATTAAATATTTAAATAAAATACTATTAATTATTAAATATTTAAATAAAATACTATTAATTATTAAATATATAAATAAAATACTATTAATTATTAAATATTTAAATAAAATACTATTAATTATTAAATATATAAATAAAATACTATTAATTATTAAATATATAAATAAAATACTATTAATTATTAAATATATAAATAAAATACTAATAATTATTAAATATATAAATAAAACACTTTTACATGCTAGAAGTATCAAGAGCATTATTGTAAAGGAATCCCACCTGCCAGGCTGCCAACATGCGCAGTCAAAGATTCAAATTCTTGTAAAAAAGGAATAGGGACGACTTTTTGTCTGACATCCAGTGACGTTTCTTTCGGGGAATAAGTCGATGTCTTTCCCCTTTTCTCTCCTTCGTGAGTTTTTATATTTTCTCCTTTGAAAAGGGGCTTTATGCGCCAACCTAATTGTAAGCGTAGCTTTTTTCCAGGAACCTTGGAGATCGACCACTTAAAATACTATTTATTGTCGCCTTTCTGGATCTTTTTTAGTCTATGGTATTATATCGTAGGTAGATGGCGATAGCATCTCCACCGAACGACGAAAAATAAAAAATACACTAACTTTGACCAGTGCTACTTAGTTCCTCCGTTCCTCACTAGGAGGCGTAATTTGTGGGTTTTAACTTACTTCCCTCCCCAAGGCATACTTTCTCTTCTCCCCTCCCAACTTGTATTTCGCTCGTAAGTCGTAACATTCATTCGGAAATAGGTCCGATTGACACACTTTTGGTAATTATGTCACTTTTGGTCCCTTATTTTTAAGTTTAATTCGGATCCAATAAAAAATAATTAACAGGGTTTCCCATTTACTATTAAAATTTAATTACGCAATTTTTAAATAGAGATATTAAGTAAAGCATTGTTTAACGGAAATTTCAGTACGCTTTTACGGTACTGCCAAGTTATCTTAACGAATCTGTAGAAGTCTAGATGTTCTTGTTTATAACATGTGATGTTGCTAATTTCACCTGATACGAAGTCGTATTAATCGACGCCCGGAGTCCATACCTCTACTTGGAATGCTTATCCGGCCGCTTCGTGCCGGGTCGGGCAGAAATAAATTTTAATATTTACGGGTCGGGTCGGGCAAATTTATTTTTTGAAAATTTCGGGTCGGGCCGGGTTTTTTTATTTTAAAATTAAATGGCCTGGGTCGGGCCCGGCTAATTTTCAAAAGGGCCGGGCTTTTAAAAAAGAATTCTAGATATTCCCGCGTCACAAACCAGTATTTTCCAGCACGGGACTGACACTTGGTCCTCGAAGAACGAATTGATGCTATGGGTTGCGGCGGTTCTACGGGTCTTATCGGCAATTATCTGGTTTTCGGGTCTTGTCGGGTTTCCGGGCCGGGCCGGGCAAAATCGATTTTTTAAATTATCGGGTCGGGTCGGGCAAAAATTATTTTAATTTTTTACGGGTCGGGTCGGGCCGGGCAAAATTTAATTAAAAAAATTACGGGTCGGGTCGGGTCGGGTCGGGCAAAATTTTATTTTATTTATTTCGGGTTGGGTCGGATCGGGCAAAATTTATTTTTACGTTTTTCGGGTCGGGTCGGGTCGGGCCGGACTCGTCTCTAATGCCAAGTAGAGGTAAGGATTCGTGTCGACGCTTAAAAACATAAAAGTCTGTTGATTATCACGCTCAATTGATTTTATTTTTTATCTTATAAATATAGGTTAAATTCCGTATCAAGAATATCTACACCTGTCTCTTTTTTTTATAAAAGAAATTATCCAATTCGTCGTTTGGTTAGTTTGACATCATAAGTGTTAAAATCGTACGGAGAATCATTTCTAAACCAAAAAATGTCATTAAGCCTAATAAGTGCTGGTTGGTTGGTCGTCATATTGATGTCATGCAGGAAGCCGTGTCAAGGAGAATGACCGACGCGTGATAATTTGTTTTTAAGTGGAGTAGTTTTTTCACAATAGTCGTTTATCTTTTTATGACGTCACTTTTAGGTCACTCCACATAAGTATCAACATAAGTGTATATTATTATGATATAAGTGTGACATTTCCTATTCTTCACGTGTCAAAGTTTTACTGAGAGCTACTATCAAGACAGACTGCATTACGCGTCACACGAAGCCTTTGACAGCGCCTTGCTAGGGGGAGATTTTAAGCTTTTGATGACGTCACTTCGTTACTAGCTCTCGGTAAAATATTCCCCAAAGAGACAAACTTATGGAATAATATTATAGACTTATGGTATCAGTATAGTTATTTCGGTTAAGTGACCCACTTATGGTAAATAATTGTAGACTTTTGATGGTAGATTGTAGTGAATAATAAAAAGTATCTTTTATTTATTAGTTTGAATTAAACGAGCGGCTTACAACTTCGTGATTTTCTGTTCAATGATGGATTACAGCGGTTACAAAATGATAAAAGAATAATAACGGCTTGATTACACAGATATTACCGTAATCATTTGATAGAGTGTACACTGATTACGTGATGAGTCACTGAGGAATGCGGAATAATAATTTTCGGGCTTTAAAAGTCAGCACTTCTCTGTTCTTCGAAAACGCTCTTTATCCGGATGGTTTTCTGGAGGGAGTGTCCGACCAGATATTCGCCCATCGCGTAAAACGACTCTTTCGTCGTGAACGTCTTCAGCAGCCCCAAAAGGCAGGCCGAATGAGGGACGTACACTATTTGTTTATTGGTCAAAACTCCTTCGACGATTTTGTCCACCACCTCTTGCGCTTCCACTAACGGCAACAGTCCGTCGTATTTACTTTGAAAGAGAGGTGTGGTACTGAAGAAAGGACAAACCACCGTGCTCTTGACGTTGCTCTTCCCGCATTCGATCAGGTCCAAGCTGACCGAGTCCAGAAAACCGATGGCCGCGTGTTTACTGGCCGAATACGCGCTGGCTCGTTGGGCCGCCATTAAACCGGATGTGCTGGCCACGGTGACCAAGTGTCCGTGGTTGTTCTCGACCATGCTCGGCAGGAACGCCTTCAAGGTCCAGAAATGAGCCATGGTATTAACATTAACTACTTTCTCCAGTAAGGAATCGGGCGTGTCCAGAAAGTAGTTGGAATGGGCGATTCCGGCGTTGTTGACCAAGATGGTCACTTTTCCTACTTCAATTTGCACCCGTTTGGCCGTCTCGTACACTTTGACCCGATCGGACACGTCCACGATGTTATAGTGGACTTTATGAGCTTCACTGACCTCGCGTTCGACTTTTCGGATTGTGTCCAAGCATCCCTTTTCGTCGACGTCCCAGATGACCACTCGGCAGCCCAATTGAGCGAACCGGACCGCCAGCAATTGTCCAAACCCGCTTCCACCGCCCGTGATCAAGACTACCTCGTTTCGAATGTCCTTTTTCCGTTTCAAACTAGCCGGGATTAGATTTGAGAAGGCGAGACATAGCGAGTCAGCTATTAGTAAGACGATACTCCAAACGAACCCCAAAACGCGGCTCATATCGCCGAGCTTAGTACCGAATAAATGATAGGTTCCAAACAAACCTCCGTTCTCGGTTGAAAAAGCATATTTTCAAGGTATTTCTAAGTCGAGTCGAATTTTGCAATTTATTTTCTCGGGGGGGGGGGATAACCATCGCTCCGTATTAACTCCATGTAATCGGTTAAGGTTTTACAATTGTCCCCGCTGTCGCCGTTGCAGAGGGATTATTTTCGGTTATCTCCGTTCGTATTGTTTAGGTAAATTACAGGTTTCACTTTCAAAACGTTTAGCCGTATTTTTGGGTCAGTGGCGATGTTTTCCTCGCGCGATAAACTTGAATTTGGTTTTAATTATACCCGCCGAAAAAATCGAAATTTCTGTTATGTGATAATTTTGATTAATTTTTCGGAAAGAGTTGCGTTATTTTATCCGTTACGGTTGGATACATCCGCTTTCAATTATATATTACCCTAATTTATTTTAAGGTGCCGCGACTAATTATAAAGAAAACAAATATTGATTAAACAGGTTTGATTTTAATGAGATTTAAATACCATTAAATCAGTAGTAACATTTATACGGCCAAAGCTACAGACTCCCATTTTAATCAGAGTTAAGTATGATTTAATCATTTTTGATATTTAATAATTTATTTATACGACCAAAACTTCAGATTTGATTTTAATAGGATATAAATGTGATTTAATCATTTTTGATATTTGTACGACCAAAACTACAGATTTGATTTTAATAGGATATAAATGTTATTTAATCATTTTTGATATTTATACGACCAAAACTACAGATTTGATTTTAATAGGATATAAATGTTATTTAAACATTTTTAAATATAATATAATCATTTTTAATATTTGTACCGCTAAATTTACAGATTTTCTACATCCATGTCGATACTAATCAGATTTAAATATGGTTTAATAATTTTTAATGTTACTAAATTAATATTGATACAGTCTCAGATGAGATTGAATCAAGTATTTAATCACACGATAGTTCCCTATTAAAAACGAGGAAAGTTCTAATTTCATCCTTTTTTACCTCTCCGAGGAGAGGTTTTACAATCACCGTGTCTGTCTGTGGGTCTGTCTGTCTGGGTTGCGAACGCGTACGCATTTTCGGGGCAAAGTGTAATCACCGCGATCGCAGTTTCTTGGAATTAAGGAAAAGCTTTTTCCAAAAGAACACTCTTTTTGTCATTGGGTGTAGTATAATTTCTTTTCAATTTGCGTTAGTTTCAGGCGGGATTCGAACCCGAGCCTTTCTGCACGACAGGTGAGCGTTCTACCACAGAACCTCGTATACATTTTAAGCTTCATTGAAAATTATAAAATCTTCCGAGGAGAGGTATATTTTGGCTTGCCAACTTGTTTGCATATTTATTTTCAATAACATTCTAATTTGGTTTTTAAAATTTTTCCGGTTTGCAATTTTGTTTCTGTTTACGGGTAATAAGGAATTCCCCTTAAAAATTAGAATTCCTAATTCGTAAAAGCTCGGTGGATTTGAGTAACTGGTTTGCTAGTGATCTTCAGCAATTGACCCTGGAACTTGTTATATGAAAAACCGCATATACACACGGTATTTTATCGCCTTAAGAAACAGTTAAGTTGATAAAAACAATTTCAATTTTTAAAAAAGTATTATTTTTCCTTTAGTTTAATGTTTTCCCCATTTCAGACCTACGCTTTTGTCTCCCGTTGTTCTCGCCTTAAAAGTTTCCTCACTCCAAAAAATAAGTTTTGAGAAAATAAAGAACCCTTCACTTTTATATTCTGACTTAATCTATTGGATAAATCAAAGTATATTAGGGGAAAGTGTAGACAACTACCTTGACGTGATCGGACATATTTACGATGTATTATGATAAGCAGTGGCGGCGCCAGGAATTTTCGCGAGGGTAGGCAAACCAAATAAACTAGCCCCCGACCCAGGACCCCCTTTTCTTAACAAAATGCTTCAATAAAATAAAGTAGTGATGTACATGACGAACAAAAAAGTTCAACAGTAAAACGAGTCCAAATATAACAGAACTAGTTTTATTTACTAGGAAATACCTAAAAAATTTCTAAATACATTATCGACAATTGTTTCATTGTTATTCATAAATAATTTTATCTCTTGGGACAATCTTGAGACTCTTTCTAGATCAATTTGGGGCCCCTAAAAATTTTAAGGTAGGCAGTGGCCTACCTGGCCTACCCCCTAGCACCGCCACTGATGATAAGGCCCTTGTTATTCGAGGTGGCAATGTATCTGATTCTTGGAAAAAACAACGTTACTGGAGAGCGTAGTGCCATCTATTAATGGTCAAGGAATAGTGGGGTTGGAATTGTCACGCAGCCTAAGTTGCGTGTAAAAAGCGATTTTTTGTTAACGAACATATAGAATCGACCCATTTTTACGAACCTTGGAATCGATCCTCCTGAGTAAAGAAAAATGTTGACAAACTTGTAAATCAAATTTCGGTTTTCAATTTATTTCTAAATAACTACTTATTGCAAAAAACAATCTCAACAGTTTTATGACAACTAAGGTCACAGTTACTAGTGCGATTTTTATCGAGGCTACAGTGGCGTTATAGGGGGGAAAGGAGCAGTTTGAATTTACCCCCACCTAGTTGTAATTTCATAAATGTCAATTAATTTTAAGTTTATTTTTAAAATAAAATTAATTTATACACAGTTTAAAGTAAAATAGGTCTATGGGTTTCTGAAAATAGTTTGCTTTGTGTCATAGACCTAACAGTGTTTTTGTGGCGCAATTTCAAAGGTACCCCCCTTTTAGCCAAAAAATTAACGTTTTAAAGGAATAATTGTTTATTTTTGAAAATGTGATATAAATCGAACCAACATAAATATTTAGGCTTATTTTTAATTACACATCTGACGACCCGTGACTATCTTTATAACCTATATTGCCATTAAATTGATTAACTTAATTAATTCATATAGTAATACATTTGTTAATCAGAATCACTGTCTGATTCATTCAGTGTAATTTTCTGAATATTGGTGCATTCGTCAACGCTTTTACAAGCGTCAGTGCACTGCAAACCATTTCTTCTGCAAGAAGAAATTCCCTAGCATCCGGTTTTACACCCACATTTAAGCAATTCTAGGATGCCTTGTGGCGCTGGAAGCTCAAAGCAGAGAGCGGCTTTGTAACTGTTAGATTTCTCATCTATCGTCCACCCGAACTCCTCCGGGGAAGGAATGTCATATACGCGACATTAGCAGCTTTCCAGATCAAAGCTAGGTAATGGGCCCGCAATATGTGTGGTATCATGGCACCTCTGGTCGGGGGAAGGTTTTCTCCGTGTAAACCTCTTGACGAGTCTAATTGCCAGCGAAAATCTTCGAGACAATGTTCTTTCTTAGCGTTATATAGCTTGCAACGGAATCTTAAGATATTTTCCTCAGTTCTGGATTTGATAAAGGCAATGGTTCAACGAGTGAAGAAAGCGCTACAAGTATTTTGTCATCACACTGAACAAATACTTTTAATGACCTCTCTTATGAGCGTCCATAAAACTTTCCGGTCATATCGCATCCATGCCAACCGAAAATGTTTTTGACCACTTAAAACAAAAATAAGATTTTTTACTTATTTTACCCAAAAATGTTCCAATTTACCCAAACTTGATGAAATTTACCTAAATGTGGTTCAAATTACACATTTCGTAATTTTCAAATTAAAAAAAAAATCGTGAAAACCGAGAAAATTCCATGCTTTTTTATATGGATATATTTTTGTTTTAAGTGATCAAAAACATTTTCGGTTGCCTTGGCAAATCGAATGGGTAGTTTAACGTCTCCTTTTGGGAAATTTCATATCTCATATAGGTCTACATTAACCCCGACTTTCAACAAAATCGGAAATAAACACCTCGGGTACTCTCCTTATAAGTTGAATCAGGAATTCATACAGCTAACTTGGAATGTTTATCCGGGCTGTTTTTCGTCTCGATCTGGCTGATCGCTTAGACTCCTCCCTCTGACGTCAAAATACACGTTTTTTTTCGGCGCGTTTCATTGGCTTAAAAAACGACTACCAAAATCTCCCAAAAGGACCCAAAATTCAGCGTGAAGTCGTCTGCTTCAGAATCTGAAATTTATGAGTTGACTAGGCTTAAAATGTTCGCGAAGGCGATAGCTTTGAGTCAAGTTAAAAAGTTAATTTCCATTGAGTCAAGCGATATTATTGAAGGAGTAAATTCGTGGTTAAAAAATGGACTTTTCAATTTGAGTGAAAGTCAAGAAAAGATTTTAGATGGTAAAGATAATAGTCCTAATAGAGATAATGATTTTCAAAAACTGTGCATGTCTTTATGGAGAAAATGTCTAGAAAATTATAGCAATAATACCAAAAATGCAAAATTTTTAGGTTTGTGGTATGCCAGCAACTCAAGAATTATAGAGGAAGGCCTTGATGTGGGAAAACAGATTGTTTTAAAATGTAGGTATAAAATTATGTACTTTGTACAAATTGTGTTATTGTGGCGTTTGTGGAACTGTCACGATTGAAGTGGAGCTTATCACAGGCTCTGCAAAATCTATTTCAGTTCCAAATACTTGAAGACTACCTCTAAGATTGGTGGATGTTATTACAACGCGTATGGGGTTTTTATAGCAGTTCAATTCGCTCCATAAGGCATCTTTATCCAAATCTTCACCGTTAAGCCTTTGTTTTGGGTTCTTCGGGAAAAAGAAATGATTTTTACGCGAAATAATTACTAACCGTTTTGAAGATGAAATATCATGAACTGTTTTGGCTTCCAGATCGAGACTGAGATCGACTGTTTTTTTAATCACGGATTCAAATATCCAAAAAAGCATCACAAATTACATTTGACGCCATCACGACGCCATAAAATAAAATTTGAATAGCAGACGATAGTACTGCTAAGCAAAGTAGAAAATACGGGAGAATTTTCTAGTATCAAAACAGCTACACGAGGGAGAACGAAACAGAGGGAATATTTTCTCTAGTGGGCGGAGCCTAAACGATCAGGCACATCGTAACATAGGGGATATGGCGGGATAAGCATTCCAAGTTAGCTGTATGAATTCCTGGTTGAATGTAATGTAAGTTGTTGCATTGTAACCCGGCCACCTGAATTAAAGGCTTTAAAAGTCGCTCGTTGACTTAGGCGTATGGTGGTGCCTTGGGTATTAGCCTAACTGATTATTACCTAACCTAGCTAATGTAGGTCTAGTTCAGTTGTATAAATAAAAAAAACTAAATGGCAAGACCCAAAAGAGCTATTATTATGAGAAATGTTAATAGGTTTATAATAGCAAATGCCAGATCATGATCAAATTGAAAGGAATGAGAAAACGGTGTCGTGAATGTTCGTTATATAGAGCTTCATTAAGGAAAATGAAGTCCGTGGAACGTTCAAATAAACGTTTGGGACGAGGCAACATTTATACAACAACCGCGCAAAGGAATGGCCACATCAAACAAGGGCGTATCCAGGATTTTATTTTAGGGGGGGTTTTTAGGGAAAATTTCAAGTGGGGGGGGGTGCTGACGGAAGTTTCACTAATTTTTATTAGGTACCCCCCAATCATCAGCATTTCGGGGGGGGGTTGAACCCACAAACCCCCCCCCCCCCTTAAATACGCCCTTGACATCAAAAGAGGGAATACGATGTGGCCCAGGTTCCTCATGTGGTTTTGCTACATTAAAAACAAAGCCACGCTACGTTGCTTTGAACAATTCAGGAGCCATACTTTTACCTTCACCCCGTAAACTGTATAATCAGAATCATTCAATAAGTAACCACACTGGTTTCTGTGATGGAAAAATTTCGGAAATGACTTAAAAAGTTTATAGCCATGATCTACCAGAACACCAAAGGTACTTAAAGGGGAACGGTCAAGCTTTAACCAGTTAGATAGCTCTATAGCCCATTAAAAACTAAAATTTATGGCGAAAACCGCATCAAAAAATATTGAGTGGTTAATTTTTAATAAAATAAAGAAATTTCGGGAAAACGAAAAGCGCGCGTCCGCCGCGACACCTGGTGAGAAGTCGGTGAGACGGAAAAACAACGTAAAAGCGCGCGCTACTAAAGACGCGAAAAATATGTTTTGCACGCACGGTGCATTCCAGTTATAAAAGAGCTAAGCCTAAATTGCGCGATTTTAAAAGTTAGGATAGTTCGCAAATCACTCATACGGGGTTAGGGGCGCTGGCGGCGAAAATTCAAACCCAAACACCTGGAGCTATTTTTCGTTTCAACTTTTTGGGCCAAAAGCTATTTTTTCAAGACAAAAAAAGTTACGTGTTAGTATATTGAACGTCTTGTTAATCTTTTGATATGGAAATAAGGCCATATTTGGAAAAGCTTGGCCGTTCCCCTTTAAGAAGTTTATCGCCATGATCTACCAGAACACCAAATAGATATGAAACCAGATGTAGTGTACTATAAGAACACTGGATAGTTGACTGATTTCAAAGATATTACGCTTTATGACAAAGAGAGAAAGGCGATGGGCATCCTTGACAACCCATGTGTTGCAAGTTCTTGAAACTAACATAACTTCAAACATTTTCCTACAACAACTGCATCATCAGGAAATGTATATGCTATTATTCGAGATTCCATCAGGCGTCTAGAGTAGTATGGATTAATGATCCTTGCTATTTTGGCAAGCTTCAACGAATCGTAAATGTTTAAAAATAAGCTGTAAAATATCTTTATACCCGTGTAGTACAAATATGCCATAGTTAACTTATTACACGTACAATAGTCTTGCTTCGGATGAAGAAAGACCTGGTTTTTACTCACAAGCCCTATGGGATTCGTGTGTACGAGGAATTTTCACTTACAGTGTAGGTTTGGGTCCACTTGTCCCAACGAACATTTGTCCGAAAAACCTCTTCCTAAAATCGCAAATGAACACAAAAAATAATATAAATTTCTTATGCTAAAATCGTAAATTCACTTAACTTAAATAACTTAACCTAACCTAATCCAACCGAATCCACCCTCCTTACCCATAAAATAAAAACTCGAAAATTGGATGAAATAGATCTTCGAGTCGAAAAGAAAAGAAACTGGAATTAAAAAAGCCAGAATTTCGAGCGGTAGACCGGTTTCGCAATATGTTACTTTCCGTTACTACGCAACGCTTTTTGAAATTCTTAATGTTTAGGGTCAGCTTGAGAATTATATAGGCCTATATATTAATTAAGAATGGCAATACACGTTTTGGGCATTCAAACTTAATCCTCTATGTTAAGGCATCTTAATTATTCAAAAGCTTAAAGAGTGAGTAGACTGAAATTATTGTTATTTGAGGATCAGTAGTGTACGAGCCCTACCTTCGTAAGGTAGTACAGCCAGAACAGAACTGGAGACCCACCCTTTAAGTACTGTTGATAAATGTGCTTACTTACACTAAGCGCGTTAGATTTTTTTTAGTTTTTTAATATAACATATATTCATATTAATTGCCTTTGTGGCTATTTTCATTTACAATGTCTGTGTACTGTACGTACGTGAAAGATTTACCAAAATTAGCATATTTCACTTGCTTACTAGAACCAGTTATACACCTATTATCTTGTTATCTAAGTCTTAATGGGAAATTAAAACTCAATTTGACATAACCAATTATCATCATTATTTCAAAATGTTAAGTAAAGTATTGAAAGATAATATTCAATATTTTAAATTACATTCTAAAATATAATAATGTCTGTTCAAAATATATTTAAAATAAAACCTATTTATTTTCTAACTTACGGCTTTTATTTTCCATTATAAATTTTTAGGCAAAATATGCCCTGTGAGGCAGAGCAAAGGGACAGCTATTAAATAAAAAATGCTTTTATCAAAGCAGTTGGAAGGTTGATTTAAGGGGTAGTTCGGATCAATTAAGGCACAGATATTGGAAATGTTTTAGAATTAGAGTTATTTTTTGGAATTATTTTTAAAAGCAAATAGTCCAGTCAACGAATGCTCAAAAAAAGGTATAGAGGGAAATGTTATGAACACAATTTTTGACTTGGTAACTTTGTTTGGACTAGTTAGGAGGTGAACATATCAAAAGTCCCCGCCCGTAGCCCTTGATATGGGGGGGGGGGGTTTGAAGGTCCCATTTTTCGGTTTTTCACTTATATCTCGGAAACTATGAGTTCTAGCGACATGGGCACTCTATACACAATGAAAGCTAATTAAATTTGCTACAGGTCTTACTCAGTCACGGAGTTTGATATCTTGCATAGTTTTCGAGATATCCGCTCTTGAAAGTCTGTAATTTTGAAAACAAAAAATTTGCCTCACATTTTTTGCTCTTTTTGACCGGATAACCCTTCAACGGTGCACCCAAAAATTAAATTCCGCCCGTAGGGTTCTAGAGCATTAAATTCCCTTCAATAATATATATTACTTTACTATTTTATCTATTTTCCTTCCAATGTTAAAGCAATTTCAGTGTTGAGCGTGAAATCTGAAGTTTTGCGACAACTGCCGACTAATTAATCTTTCAATTTCTCACCATTCCCAGTCAACGTATTAACCAAAATATGCACCATTATGTACACATAGTGAGTACTGGACGTCTAAATAGCACAGATACTCATTTTAGAATATATACTAGTGGGGCCGCTGACCAGGCGACCAGCATCCTCACACTTAATTAAAGAAGACCTAGACTATTTTAATGGGAAAATATGTTGCTATGAACAACGTTGTGCATCTATGAGTGTCTATAAGGCATTGGGATAGTGACGAGAAGTGAAGTCACATTGGCTAGTTGGCTGATTTTGCCATCACCCCTCTCTTTACTGGCTTTTTTAAAGGGATACTATCCCCTTTTCACCAACTTTAGAAACATCAGGACTCGATGCAGTCACTTCCTCATCACATACAAAACACTTGCTGGTCATTTTGACGACACAACACTCATGACATCGTTAAATGTGACACCAAAACATCCCACTGAAACAAACAAAACAAACTATGACAAAAACAAACAAATGAGTTATAACTAGCAGTAAAGCACAAAAACAGTTTATTTTTGTGTAAAAATAACCTAACCATGTCACAAAATTCTAGCCGAAACGCTAAAACTATGAGACGCATGATCGTAGCGATCGCCGTCTATTATTTATGTTAGATACAATAAATCTTCAATAAAACAGCTAAAAATAACTTAAATTAATTAAAATTTAGATTATTTACTTTCCAATGATGTATTATTTTATTATTAAATACCAACAATAATGCATTGGAAGGTTTTAATTAATTTAAGTTATTTTTAGCTGTTTTATTGAAGATTTATTGTATCTAACATAAATAATAGACGGCGATCGCTACGATAATGCGTCTCATAGTTTTAGCGTTTCGGCTAGAATTTTGTGACATGGTTAGGTTATTTTTACACAAAAATAAATTGTTTTTGTGCTTTACTGCTAGTTATAACTCATTTGTTTGTTTTTGTCATAGTTTGTTTTGTTTGTTTCAGTGGGATGTTTTGGTGTCACATTTAACGATGTCATGAGTGTTGTGTCGTCAAAATGACCAGCAAGTGTTTTGTATGTGATGAGGAAGTGACTGCATCGAGTCCTGATGTTTCTAAAGTTGGTGAAAAGGGGATAGTATCCCTTTAAAAAAGCCAGTAAAGAGAGGGGTGATGGCAAAATCAGCCAACTAGCCAATGTGACTTCACTTCTTGTCACTATCCCAATGCCTTATAGACACTCATAGATGCACAACGTTGTTCATAGCAACATATTTTCCCATTAAAATGGTCTAGGTCTTCTTTAATTAAGTGTGAGGATGCTGGTCACCTGGTCAGCGGCCCCACTAGTATATATTCTAAAATGAGTATCTGTGCTATTTAGACGTCCAGTACTCACTATGTGTACATAATGGTGCATATTTTGGTTAATACGTTGACTGGGAATGGTGAGAAATTGAAAGATTAATTAGTCGGCAGTTGTCGCAAAACTTCAGATTTCACGCTCAACACTGAAATTGCTTTAACATTGGAAGGAAAATAGATAAAATAGTAAAGTAATATATATTATTGAAGGGAATTTAATGCTCTACAACCCTACGGGCGGAATTTATTTTTTGGGTGCATCGTTGAAGGGTTATCCGGTCAAAAAGAGCAAAAAATGTGAGGCAAAATTTTTTTTTTTTCAAAATTACAGACTTTCAAGAGCGGATATCTCGAAAACTATGCAAGATATCAAACTCCGTGACTGAGTAAGACCTGTAGCAAATATAATTAGCTTTCATCGTGTATAGAGTGACCATGTCGCTAGGACGCATAGTTTCCGAGATATAAGTGAAAAACCGAAAAATGGGACCTTCAAACCCCCCCCCCCATATCAAGGGCTACGGGCGGGGACTTTTGATATGTTCACCTCCTAACTAGTCCAAACAAAGTTACCAAGTCAAAAATTGTGTTCCCAACATTTCCCTCTATACCTTTTCGTTGCCTGGACTAAAAATATATTTCTAAAATAATTTCCATCAATTTTTTCTCTCCTTTTATATATTTTAAAACCCTTTCCTTAAATTTGAGCCTTGAAACTGTAACAGTAAACTGAGAAAATTTAAAATTTTAAAGGATTACGTGTAAAATTACAGTATTTAAATTGCTGAGACTCATTATAGAAACTAATCTAGTAAAAAAATCATCAAAAAAAGAGATTTGCAATCAATTTAATCAAGAAAGTTATTAAAGTTAACAGAAAATTTGGGTGCAGCTATAGAGCCTCTATTTTCACCATCAACAGTTGATATTCTCTACCTATAGAGAGAGCCTGCAAGTGCAAAGAGAGCCATGTGTCTTGTCCTTTAGCTTAGAAAAGATAAGTCATGAATTTTCTTTTATTAAAGAGACTTTCAAGAGACCCTCTAGTCAATTTAAAATACGTAATTCAGTTGCCGTACATACGGTACATTATATTATATTCAACTAGGTCTTTCTTGAAAGTCTCTTTAGCAATTCAAACCAGCTTCTGCAGTGTAACTGCAAACATTTCATCAGGCCTTTCTAGAAAGAAATGCTGTCATTTTAATGTAACTCTAATGTCACTCGTTTTTACTACCAGCGGGTACTTGACTTGTGAGAATCTTCAGTTTTTCATGATGCATGCCAAATTTAAATACTGATGTATAATTCTACTTTAAACCAGAAGTTTAAAATAATAAGTGCAGACTTGAATAGATAGAATTTAGTACATGTCTGTTTTATAAATTCATGCAAACTCCTTTGACCGTTTAATTTCATATGTATTTATACAAAATTTTAATTTAACATATAAAACAGCATATTAATTAAGCTTATAATATTTTGCGAGTAGAAGTTTGAAACACAAAACTGCAGAATCCAGTTACGACAGCATATCAGACGTCTCTACAGGGCTTCCACATTTGATATCTAAAATTTTCCTCTTGTGATAATTTCATTAAATGAAAAAATCCCGTTTTTCGCATTTTTGACCTAGAAATTTCCATTTTGTATCCCTCGCTCTTAATACTAATTTATATAGATATTCAGATTAATTCTGAAAATGAATTCAAATTTAAGGTTTTATTTATTACAAAATTACTTACATTTGAATAATTTTGCATAAACATATCCTCAAAATTATTTTAGATATTTAGATCGTGACTTTCATTACTTTTATAATGACCCTATATTAAATTTCCATCGTTTTTCCCGTTTTCCCTCTTAAATTGCATTATTCCCTTTTAGCGTTTTTAAAGGTTGAAAAATTCCGGAAAAAGGAAAAAATTCCCCGCATATGGAAGCACTGCGTCCATAGCATTGAAAATCAATTCCAGAAATAAGCGTTTCAAAAATATGGTGCCTTATCAAGCAACATAACTCAGCTCGTAGTATGTCTTTTTCTTTCGAATTTTTTATCCCACAGCCCTATTTTATATCCATGGCGGCTGATTTTAAAATTCATTTTAAATATTTCCATTAGAATATACATAATTCTGAACTAAACACGCGTACTCCTTTACAATTTAAAATTTTCTCAGTTTACTGTTACAGTTTCAAGGCTCAAATTTAAGGAAAGGGTTTTAAAATATATAAAAGGTGAGAAAAATTGATGGAAAATATTTTAGAAATATATTTTGCTTTTTAAAATAATTCCAAAAAATAACTCTTTAATTCTAAAACATTTCCAATATCTGTGCCTTAATTGATTCGAACTACCCCTTAAATCAACCTTCCAACTGCTTTGATAAAAGCATTTTTTATTTAAATTATCATAAATAAAGGTTTTTTTTAAGTTTGAAATATTACTTTTTTACATACAATTTTGAATGAATTATAATAATTTAATTATAGTAATTATGTAAATTTAAATAAATCTGAAAATGGTTGAAGCTTGTGTAGTTCCAAATCGGATTTTACTTTGAGATTCTACAAAATCGGGAGAAAAGTATACAATTTTAAGAGTTTAATAATCCTCTCTGTTCCTCAAAGACACTCTTGACTTTGATGGTATTGGGAAGCGAATCTCCAGCTCCGATTCGACACATATTGTAGATAGGTTGTTTTCTGGCCAGAACTTTAAGCAGGCCGAAGACTACAATTGAACGCGGTACGTAAACCACTTCTTTATTGGTGAGAATTCCTTCTATGATCTTGTCCACGACGACTTCGGCCTCCACTATCGGCATCAGCCCGTCGTATTTACTTTGAAAGAGAGGTGTGGTACTGAAGGAAGGGCAGACCACCGTGGTCTTGACGTTTGTCTTCCCGCACTCGATCAGATCCAAGCTGACCGAGTCCAGAAAACCGATGGCCGCGTGTTTACTGGCCGAATACGCGCTGGTCCTCTGAGTAGCCATTAACCCAGCGGCGCTCGCTACGGTGACCAAGTGTCCATGGTTGTTCTCAACCATGCTGAGTAGGAACGCCTTCAAGGTCCAGAAATGAGCCATGGCGTTTACTTTCATGACTTTTTCGAGGAGACAGTCGGGCGTCTCCAGGAAGTAATTGGAATGGGCGATTCCGGCGTTGTTGACCAAGATGGTCACTTTTCCTACTTCAATTTGCACCCGTTTGGCCGTCTCGTACACTTTGACCCGATCGGACACGTCCACGATGTTATAGTGGACTTTATGAGCTTCACTGACCTCGCGTTCAATTTTGCGGATTGTGTCCAAGCATCCCTTTTCGTCGACGTCCCAGATGACCACTCGGCAGCCCAATTGAGCGAACCGGACCGCCAGCAATTGTCCAAACCCGCTTCCGCCGCCCGTGATCAAGACAATCTCGTTTCGAATGTCCTTTTTCCGTTTCAAACTAGCCGGGATTAGATTTGAGAAGGCGAGACATAGCGAGTCAGCTATTAGTAAGACGATACTCCAAACGAACCCCAAAACGCGGCTCATATCGCCGATGATAGGTTCCAAACAAACCTCCGTTCTCGGTTGAAAAAGCATATTTTCAAGATATTTCTAAGTCGAGTCGAATTTTGCAATTTATTTTCTCCGGGGGGGGGGGGGGGGATGACCTTCGCTCCATTTTAACTCGATGTAATCGGTGAAGGTTTTACAATTGTCCCCGCTGTCGCCGTTGCAGAGGGATTATTTTCGGTTTTCTCTCGATTCAAAATCTCCCATTCGAATTTGCGCTCACTATCTCCGTTCGTATTGTTTAGGTAAATTACAGGTTGCACTTTCAAAGCATTTAGCCGTATTTTTGGGGTCAGTGGCGAAGTTTTTGTTGCGCGATAAACTTGAATTTGTTTTTAATTATAGCCACCGAAAAAGGCGAAATTTCAGTTATGTGATAAATTTTGATTAATTTTTCGGAAAGAGTTGCGTTATTTTATCCGTTACGGTTGGATACATCCGCTTTCAATTATATATTACCCTAATTTCTTTTAAGGTGACGCAACGAACTATAAAAAATTAAATATTGATTAAACAGGTTTGATTTTAATGAGATTTAAATACCATTCATTCAGTTTTAATATTTATACGGCCAAAGCTACAGATTCCCATTTTAATCAGAGTTAAGTATGATTTAATAATTTTTGATATTTATACGACTAAAACTACAGATTTGATTTTAATAGGATATAAATGTTATTTAGTCATTTTTAATATAAATCATTTTTAAATATAATATAATCGTTTTTAATATTTTTACCGCTAAATTTACAGATTTTCTAAATCCATGTCGATAATAATCAGATTTAAATATGGCTTAATAATTTTTAAGGTTACTAAATTCATATTGATACAGTCTCAGCTACAGATTCGATCTGAATGAGATTGAATCAAGTATTTAATCACACGATAGTTCCCTATTAAAAACGAGGAAAGTGCTAATTTCATCCTTTTTGAGAGGTTTTACAATCACCATGTCTGTCTGTCTGGGTTGCGAACGCGTACGCATTTTCGGGGCAAAGTGTAATCACCGCGATCGCAGTTTCTTGGAATTAAGGAAAAGCTTTTTCCAAAAGAACACTCTTTTTGTCATTGGGTGTAGTATAATTTCTTTTCAATTTGCGTTAGTGTCAGGCGGGATTCGAACCCGAGCCTTCCTGCACCACAGAACCTCGTAAACATTTTAAGCTTCATTGAAAATTATAAACTCTTCCGAGGAGAGGTATATTTTGGCTTGCCAACTTGTTTGCATATTTATTTTCAATAACATTCTAATTCGGTTTTTCAAATTTTCCCGGTTTGCAAATTTTTTTCTGTTTACGGATAATAAGGAATTCCCCTTAAAAATTAGAATTCCTAATTCGTAAAAGCTCGATGGAATTGAGTAACTGGTTTGCTAGTGATCTTCAGCAAGTGACCCTGGAACTTGTTATATGAAAAACCACATATACACACGGTATTTTATCGCCTTAAGAAACAATTAAGTTGATAAAAACCATTTCAATTTTTAAAAAAGTATTATTTTTCCTTTAGTTTAATGTTTTCCCCATTTCAGACCTGCGCTTTTGTCTACCGTTGTTCTCGCCTTAAAAGTTTCCTCACTCCAAAAAATAAGTTTTGAGAAAATAAAGAACCCTTCACTTTTATATTCTGACTTAATCTATTGGATAAATCAAAGTATATTAGGGGAAAGTGTAGACAACTACCTTGACGTGATCGGACATATTTACGATGTATTATGATAAGCAGTGGCGGCAAACCAAATAAAATAGCCTCCGACCCGGACCCCCCTTTTCTTAACAAAATGGTTCAATAAAATAAAGTAGTGATGTACATGACGAACAAAAAAGTTCTAACAGTAGAACGAGTCCAAATATAATAGAACTGGTTTTATTTACTAGGAGATACCTAAAAAATTTCTAAATACATTATCGACAATAGTTTCATTGTTATTTATAAATAATTTTATCTCTTGGGACAATCTTGAGACCCTTTCTAGATCAATTTGGGGCCCCTCAAAATTTTAAGGTAGGCAGTGGCCTACCTGGCCTACCCCCTAGCGCCGCTACTGATGATAAGGCCCTTGTTATTCGAGGTGGCAATGTATCTATCTGATTCTTGGAAAAAACAACGTTACTGGAGAGCGTAGTGCCATCTATTAATGGTCAAGGAATAGTGGGGTTGGAATTGTCACGCAGCCTAAGTTGCGTGTAAAAAGCGATTTTTTGTTAACGAACATATAGAATCGACCCATTTTTACGAACCTTGGAATCGATCCTCCTGAGTAAAGAAAAATGTTGACAAACTTGTAAATCCCATTTCGGTTTTCAATTTATTTCTAAATAACTACTTATTGCAAAAAACAATCTCAACAGTTTTATGACAACTAAGGTCACAGTTACTAGTGCGATTTTTATCGAGGCTACAGTGGCGTTATATGGGGGAAAGGAGCAGTTTGAATTTACCCCCCACCTAGTTGTAATTTCATAAATGTCAATTAATTTTAAGTTTATTTTTAAAATAAAATTAATTTATACACAGTTTAAAGTAAAATAGGTCTATGGGTTTCTGAAAATAGTTTGCTTTGTGTCATAGACCTAACAGCGTTTTTGTGGCGCAATTTGAAAGGTACCCCCCTTTTAGCCAAAAAATTAACGTTTTAAAGGAATTATTGTTTATTTTTGAAAATGTGATATAAATCGAACCAACATAAATATTTAGGCTTATTTTTAATTACACATCTGACGACCCGTGACTCTCTTTATAACCTATATTGCCATTAAATTGATTAACAAATGTATTACTATGTGAATTAATTAAGTTAATCAGAATCACTGTCTGATTCATTCAGTGTAATTTTCTGAATATTGGTGCATTCGTCAACGCTTTTACAAGCGTCAGTGCACTGCAAACCATTTCTTCTGCAAGAAGAAATTCCCTAGCATCCGGTTTTACACCCACATTTAAGCAATTCTAGGATGCCTTGTGGTGCGGGAAGCTCAAAGCAGAGAGCGGCTTTGTAACTGTTAGATTTCTCATCTATCGTCCACCCGAACTCCTCCGGGGAAGGAATGTCATATACGCGACATTAGCAGCTTTCCAGATCAAAGCTAGGTAATGGGCCCGCAATATGTGTGGTATCATGGCACCTCTGGTCGGGGGAAGGTTTTCTCCGTGTAAACCTCTTGACGAGTCTAATTGCCAGCGAAAATCTTCGAGACAATGTTCTTTCTTAGCGTTATATAGCTTGCAACGGAATCTTAAGATATTTTCCTCAGTTCTGGATTTGAAAAAGGCAATGGTTCAACGAGTGAAGAAAGCGCTACAAGTATTTTGTCATCACACTGAACAAATACTTTTAATGACCTCTCTTATGAGCGTCCATAAAACTTTCCGGTCATATCGCATCCATGCCAACCGAAAATGTTTTTGACCACTTAAAACAAAAATAAGATTTTTTACTTATTTTACCCAAAAATGTTCCAATTTACCCAAACTTGATGAAATTAACCTAAATGTGGTTCAAATTACACATTTCGTAATTTTCAAATTAAAAAAAAATCGTGAAAACCGAGAAAATCCCATGCTTTTTTATATGGATATATTTTTGTTTTAAGTGATCAAAAACATTTTCGGTTGCCTTGGCAAATCGAATGGGTAGTTTAACGTCTCCTTTTGGGAAATTTCATATCTCATATAGGTCTACATTAACCCCGACTTTCAACAAAATCGGAAATAAACACCTCGGGTACTCTCCTTATAAGTTGAATGTAATGTAAGTTGTTGCATTGTAACCCGGCCACCTGAATTAAAGGCTTTAAAAGTCGCTCGATGACTAAGGCCTAAGGTGGTGCCTTGGGTATTAGCCTAGCTGATTATTACCTAACCTAGCTAATGTAGGTCTAGTTCAGTTGCATAAATAAAAAAAACTAAATGGCAAGACCCAAAAGAGCTATTATTATGAGAAATGTTAATCGGTTTATAATAGTAAATGCCAGATCATGATCAAATTGAAAGGAATGAGAAAACGGTGTCGTGATGTTCGATATATTGTAACGTCGCCCAATCAGCTCAGCCATCCAGATCCACAAACGGAGAGAAGATTGTGCGACACTCCTCTCTACGAGGTCCGCGCTCCGAATATATATAGAGGGGCTGCAGCCGAGAGAGTTCAGACTAAGACCAGTCTCAGACGTAGACGCGTCGCTCACGGAGCCGCCCTACGTCAACTTCCAGAACCTGCCGCCCACCGACCAAGCAGTCCGGCCGCCCACCGACCAAGCAGTCCTGCCGCCCACCGACCAAGCAGTCCTGCCGCCCACCGACCAAGCAGTCCTGCCGCCCACCGACCAAGCAGTCCTGCCGCCCACCGACCAAGCAGTCCTGCCACCCACCGACCAAGCAGTCCTGCCACCCACCGACCAAGCAGCCGAGAAGCCGCCGCCAACGTAGCCGTTACTTGAACCGCCGTCGAGTCGCGCCTAACTATTCCCATGTATATATTCAATTGTAAATAAACACTTGTAAACTAAATCCGACGTCACAATATAGAGCTTCATTAAGGAAAATAAAGTCCGTGGAACGTTCAAATAAAAGTTTGGGACGAGGCAACATTTATACAACAACCGCGCAAAGGAATGGCCACATCAAAAGAGGGAATGCGATGTAACCCAGGTTCCTCATGTGGTTTTGCTACATTAAAAACAAAGTCACGCTACGTTGCTTTGAACAATTCAGGAGCCATACTTTTACCTTCACCCCGTAAACTGTATAATCAGAATCATTCAATAAGTAACCACACTGGTTTCTGTGATGGAAAAAATTCGGAAATGGATTAAGAAGTTTACAGCCATTTTCTACCAGAACACCAAAGGTACTTAAAGGGGAACGGTCAAGCTTTAACCAGTTAGATAGCCCTATAGGCCATTAAAAACTAAAATTTATGGCGAAAACCGCATAAAAAAATATTCAGTAGTTAATTTTTAATAAAATAAAGAAATTTCGTGAACACCTGGTGAGAAGTCGGTGAGACAGAAAAACAAAAGTAAAAGCGCGCGCTGCTAAAGACGCGAAAAATATGTTTCGCAGGCGCGGCGCGTTCCAGTTATAAGAGACCTAAGCTTAAAATGCGTGATTTTAAAAGTTAGGATAGTTCGCAAATCACTCATACGGGGTTAGGGGCGCAGGCGGCAGCCCCTAAGATGGCGGCGAAAATTCAAACCCAAACACCTGGTGTTACTTTTCGTTTCAACTTTTTGGGCCAAAAGCTATTTTTTCAAGACAAAAAAAAGTACGTGTTAGTATATTGAACGACTTGTTAATCTTTTGATACGGAAATAAAGCCATATTTGGAAAAGCTTGGCCGTTCCTCTTTAAGAAGTTTATCGCTATGATCTACCAGAAAACCAAATAGATATGAAACCAGTGTAGTGTACTATAAGAACACTGGATAGTTGACTGATTTCAAAGATATTATGCTTTATGACAAAAAGAGAAAGTCGATGGGCATCCTTGACAACCCATGTGTTGCAAGTTCTTGAAACTAATGCTTTTGAGACATAACTTCAAACATTTTCCTACAACAACTGCATCATCAGGAAATGTATATGCTATTATTCGAGATTCCATCAGGCGTCTAAAGTCGTATGGATTAATGATCCTTGCTATTTTGGCAAGCTTCAACGAATCGTAAATGTTTAAAAATAAGCTGTAAAATATCTTTATACCCGTGTAGTACAAATATGCCATAATTATTACACGTACAATAGTTTTGCTTCGGATGAAGAAAGACCTGGTTTTTACTCACAAGCCCTATGGGATTTGTGTGTACTAGGTATTTTCACTTACAGTGTAGGTTTGGGTCCACTTGTCCCAACAAAAATTTGTCTGAAAAACCAATTCCTAACACAAAAAATAATATAAATTTCTTATGCTAAAATCGTGAACGCACTTAACTTAAATAACCTAACCTAATGTAATCCAACCCAACCCACCCTGCCATTCCATATAAAATTAAAACTCGAAAATTGGATCAAATAGATCTTAGAGTTAAAAAGAAATTCGTCCACATTAGTCCATATGTAGAAAATAACATTTCAATTCCCGCTGAACTTGCAGGACAAGACATTAGTGATGAAACCTAAGAGCAACAAACCCAACACCCCACACAAGGAGAACGCAACCTGTCAAAAGTCGTGGATTTTCATGTGTACATTTTTCTTTGGCTAGACTGCTGCCGTCGGAAGGGCAAAATTCGGAAATTGTCTTCCCCCCGCCCGTAAAACGTTCAGTGTAAAGGCTCGTCAAATGAAATTCATACACAACCCTTCGTTAGCGTGTTTAAAGGCTAGCTGCGTTCTCCTGGTGTTTGTTGCTCCTAGCTGGAATCAAAATAACCAGAATTTCGAGCGGTAGACCTGGTTTCGCCATATGTTACTTTCCGTTACTATGCAACGCTTTTTGAAATTTTTAATGTTTAGGGCCAGCTTGAGAATTATATATATATATTCGTGTTGTATTGGGCAGGAACATAGATATAGAAAGTAGAGGTCCAACCAGGGCAAAAGAGAGCGCCACCACACCGTTCTGAAGGAACTAGAAATATGCGGTAGAAACAAACTACAGCTTTTGAAAACCAAACTTTTTCGGCTATAAGGAAGTTTCTGTAACTTGTAATAGGCTTTATTATCATAAATAAAGTTTTTTTTAAGTTTGAAATATTACTTTTTTTACATACAA
This sequence comes from Leiobunum rupestre, assembly GCF_980474605.1. Classification (NCBI taxonomy): domain Eukaryota; kingdom Metazoa; phylum Arthropoda; class Arachnida; order Opiliones; family Sclerosomatidae; genus Leiobunum; species Leiobunum rupestre. The sequence goes on along the minus strand of NC_143393.1, from coordinate 36,840,424 downwards.
TTTTTAATGAATTATAATAATTTAATTATAGTAATTTTGTAAATTTAAATAAATCTGAAAATGGTTGAAGCTTGTGAAGTTCCAAATCGGATTTTACCTTGCGATTCAACAAAACCGGGAGAAAAGTATGCAATTTGAAGTGTTTAATAATATTCGTGATATACAAAAACAGCTAACATAAACATAATGATTTGGTCAGTTCGGATTAATAATATACATCTAGCACCTGCTGTTGCAGGGAAACATTAAAACTCCCGAAAACGTCTTTGGATGTTCGAGTTGAAACGTTCTATGGTCTCGACACTCTCAAGTTAGAAGTGTCATCCTCAGATAAAAAAATTGGCCTAATAATTAATATTCCGCAGGAATCCGTACCTCTACTTGGAATGATTATCCGGCCGTATCGCGTCTGGTAAGATCATACTGACGGCTTTGGCCCCGCCTACGAGATAAAAAATCCCCTTTGCGCGCGCTCCCCTCTCACATTGTTGTTTGTTAAGTTAACATAATGACGTCAAAAAAGCCGTCAGCCACATCGAGACGAAAATCTGCCGCGATAAGCATTCCAAGTAGAGGTATGGATTCCTGCTCGTGTTAATAGGCGTTTACTTAACATCGGCCATTAAACACTAAGACATTCGATTCCTGCCGGAGGTGATATGATTTATTCTCAGAAGCCCAGGGGCGCGTCAAATTTCTAAGAATTCTTCCCTTGATAATGATAATTCTCACTTCTAGAAATTTTGACAGTCTTTCTCTCAGGAAGTGACTTCCGGAGGTTAACGGTAATAGTGAGTGTAGGGAGCTGTTGGCTCGCGTGCCATGAAGGGCTTGCTACCACCCTTCTACGCATTGTAACCTGGCCACCCAAATTAATGGCTTTAAAAGTCGCTTGATGACTTAGGCCTAAGGTGGTGCTTTGGGTATTAGCCTCGCTGATTAATCTCTTCTCACGAGTTAATATTCTCGGAGGCAAAAAGGGGGGTAGATTGTAAATAAAAGTGGCAGTTTACTTGATGCTGAAGAAAATAAACTATGATATTTTGAGAAAACCGAATGTCAAGTTAATTTCCGATGAAATATTTCCTTTTAAATTATAAATAAAATGTTTTCTTCCTTCAAATATGGTCGTGAAATCGTGTAAAAATAATATTTATTGTCAAAGGCTTAGTTTGCAACGTTCGTGGCATTCTCGTAAGCCGCCATCTTTAGAAAAATCTTTTTACATTTGATGCTTTTTAGCGAGTTCTCACGGGGAGAAAAATTCTCAAGAGAAGAATTCCTTCTTAGAATTTTGACGCGCCCCTGGTATGGAAACATGCACAGAAGTATTCCTTGATTGAAATAAGAAAATTCTATAGGGTTAGCTTCTCTTTTCGGCTTAGTTAATCGCAAGCCAGATTCCCAGCGTGATGAGCTCGAAAAAGGGCGAATCTGGTCTACCGATGGAAATTATGGCTATTTTAACTCTGTTTTAATTGGTTTTGACTCGAAGATCTATTTGGTCCAAGTTTCAAGTTTTTATTTAAATTGGTTAGGGTTTATTTTTTGCCCCCTTTTTATTATGGACTTTTCTACCTTTTCACAATCCAGCATACCCTACCCTACCCTACCCTACCCTACCCAACGCAACATAACCTAAACAAAACAAATATAAAATTGCACGTTTAATACAGAAAAAAATATTTAGACATATGCAATAAATTATTATTAATTATTAATAATATATATCGTAGACGCTCCTACACCAACTAATCAACAAGAGCCGCGATCATTTTTGGATTTGATCACATATTATTCGAAATGTATTCCTAATATGTCAACCCTTCTAGCGCCATTATATTTGCTGACCCACACCAATACGGAATGGAGCTGGAAAGAAGAAACTGAAAAGGCTTTTAATTGAGCTAAATCAATATTGTCAACATCTTCAGTACTTGTCCATAACGATTTACGCAAGCCAGTTACACTTGCATGTGACGCATCACCTATTGGCCTCGGTGCAGTTTTATCGCACATTTGAACCAGACGGAGGCGACAGACCGATCAGTTTTGCCTCAAGAACATTAACTATAAAACCGAAAGAAATTACAGTCAGATTGAGAAGGAAGCGTTGGCGCTGGTATTTGTACTAACACGGTTCCGAGAATATATACTGGGCCGTCAATTTACCCTTTTAACGGACCATAATACTCTAACTACTCTTTTATCTCCAAATAAACAGTTTCCAACGACGACAGCCGCTCGAATCCAAAGATGGGCAGTTACGCTTTGGGGCATATGATTACGATATCAAATATCGACCAGGAAAACGTAACGGCAATGCAGATGCTATGAGCAGGCTGCCAATTCAGCTCAAGATCGATAGCGTTGTTGAACCACAAGAATATGTCTTGGCTTTACAATCCATAGAGACCGGTCCGGTGACAGCTGAAGATATTCGAAATGCTATTGAAATCGGTAGCACCACATTGGTCCTTCATCAGTATATCGTGGACGGTTGGCCTAAAGTGGTTCCGGAGCCGATCAAACCATTTGATTCCAGGAGTTTAGAACTCTTTACTATGAAGGGTATTTTTTTTTCTGGAACAATCGTGTATTTATTCCACAGATATATAGAAATGCTATCCTGAACGAGCTGCATGAAGGTCGTTTCGGAGTCACTAAAACAAAAAGACTGGCAAGAGCGACTGTCTAGTGGCCAGCGAATTATAAGGACGTTGAAAACCTAATAGCATCGTGAACCAATTGCCAAGAAGTTGAAGCAATGCCAAGGAAGCGTACTTCCCATTGGCCGGAAACAACTCGTCCAATGCAACGAGTTCATATGGATTATTTGGGTCCGTACGATAACACGATAATATTCGTATTTTTAGGTACGGATTCTAATTGGACTGAAGCCTTTCCCATCAAACTGTCCCCATCGAAGCGCAGCATCGAACTGTTGACGGAGATATTTTCCCGTTATGGATTTCCAGTGTCTTGTCAGTGACAATGGTACCACTTTCTCAGGCCAGGGGTGTCCTCCTTTATGGAAGAGAACGGTGTAAAACATTTGACGATAGCACCTTACCATCCGTCATCAAATGGCCATGCAGAAAAATAAGTTGGTACAGTCAAAAGAGGTCTCCAGAAAGTCACGGAAGGATCTTTGCAAAAGTGCCTTGCCAACGTACTACTATCTCATCGTCGAATTCCTAACGAAGAGGGGAATTCTCCAACCGAGCTGTTCTTGATGAGATCTATACGCACCCGTCTGCATCCATTACCTAGAGATAATATGTCAAAATTTCGATGTCTCAGCAATTGTTGAATTCCTTCTTCAACAAAGACTATCCTGTATGGGCAAGAAATTTCTGTAGAGGAACGAAGTGGTATAAAGAATCGATCCTTGCACCCATTGGAAATACAATGCTATTGGTATCTACACCTGCAGGAGTTATAAAAAGGCATGTCAACCAGACACGTCATCGTCGACAACTTTCTTTGCCAAATATCCATTTTCGAGACATAGTAACTACACAGAGATCAGACTCTCCAAAACCAGTGCAGCAGACGTCCTTTTCACAAATTACTCAACCACGGCAGCAATTGATTCCAACAGACAAAGCATCTAATGATCAAGGTGTATCAAGTAATTTATCAACGTCGAACATCGATCCGAAGCAACTACAGCCAAGAGTATCTTCAAGGAACAAACGAATGACCGATCGTTTAACGTATTAACATGGAGGACATTTTTCTATTGCGGGGAGGATATTGATACAACTCTTATCTTGTGTTTTTATAAATATGACTTTTGTTAGTATCTTTGTATTTCATGTATTTTTTAGTATCGCACTCCGGTAAATTCATATTTTAAATGAAGTATAAATGTGTATTTTTATGGCATTAAATAACTCGCACCTTAGACCATGAAACACGGGGACGTCTCGCTCATAGCATACCCAACGCTTTATTTTTCGGCGGGGCTTTGTTGCGGCTGCGGTAGGGAGAGGGGGATTGGGTGATACAGATAGTCAATAGGCGCCATCCATGAGAGATAAAAATAAAGTTTTTTTAAAGAACTTGAAAAAAATAATCAGCTAAGAGTTACATATTTTTAAATTATTTTAATATTTTAGGGACACAAATATTAAAAAACAAACAAGAAATTTCGTTTTTTGGAGCCACGCTGTTGCAGGCCACGTGCTGACAGATTGTAGGGCTGTGCACGTGACTCAAATAGCCAATAAAAATTGACTCACCTTCGCTACTAGCGACACAGCGCGAGATAAATAGGTAATAGGCAGCCGCAACGAAGCACGGGCGCGAAATATCTACCGTGCGACGTCCCTGTGTTTCTTGGTCTAAGCTCGCACAGTGAAGCTAAACGTTTCTACTACTTTTACATACATGTTACAACAGTTATAAACATAAACTGTCAATAGAATGGAAAATAACATTTAGTTCGAAGAAAGGTGCTTCATTTATTTTAAGCCATCATTTGAAGCAAGACATTTAGGGATATGAATTTGGGTCACATCATGCAAGCCGGTTGAAATATAAATCCCTTCTTCTGGATGTATCAAATAATCGTGCATATTTTGTAAGTAGAAATCCCTATCATTATCGTCAGTCAGTCAGGAGCAGGGCAGGAAATAAGAAATTAAAGTTATCGGACATTTGTCCAGTGACTCCCCCTCATTTAAAAATTTTTATCGGACATTGTCCAATGACCCCCCGGATCGCCACTACCCGCCAGGAGTCCATCCCTCTCTCTTTAGCACAGCCACAGCACAGACTCACTGTTACAGAATATACTATCAAGTATCAACTTCAGTAACTCGGTACTTCCTCATATTTTTTGTAAAATAATTGTTAATATTATTATTTTGTATAAAAGAACATTCCAAGTTTATTGAAAAAGTTATCGGACAAAAGTCCAATGACCCCCCTAATATTTTGAAAAGTTATCGGATATAAGCAAAATTTATCGGACAATGTCCAGTGTCCTGTGCTCAGGGCCGGATTAAGACTTTATGGGGCCCTAGGCCCAAGTTAATTTTGGTGTCCCCCTTTCAATAGCGAGCTAGGCGCTTCCTCAATTTAAAATTGAGAAATGGAAGGAAAATTAATTTTGCTGCCAGATTTAGTATGTCATCAGACGTCAAGGGGTAGACGGCAGTCCGTCAGAGAATGTGACAATCAAACGTTTTTGGTTCATAGGGGTGAACGCATTTACTAAAATAACTCCGGAAAATATTTTGTGAAAAGCAAATGATTAAAGTTTTGTACTTTTATTTTTTCGAACCCTATTGGTGCCCCTTGTAGGCTTGGTGCCCTAGGCCCAGGCCTATTCGGCCTATTGGTTAATCCGGCCCTGCCTGTGCTTATTTCATGCCTTGGTCAGGAGATAACTTGCAAACTCCTCGCAGAAGGAGTGTTTTCGAGTTTTCACCCAGTGCGACAACTTGGGATCGAAGCCGGCTCTTCTCGCTGCTAACCACTCTGCCAGCCCACTAGAAATTTTATTTTCACCATGTATTTTCCACGGGTGTTTAAAGAAAATGCTGAATAGTTTTTCTCAATATTTAGCAGGGACTTTAAATACTGTTTAAGTTTACTTTACTTCTTTACCTATCCCACGAACCCAAACCTTAATGTTCGCGTTTCAATGCTGCTTGGTTTTGCGCTTGTTTCAGCCTACTTCCAGGGGCTAGTAGGCCACACTTTGAAGCTCTCTGGCACTCTTTTAACTCATCGTAGGAAAATGGAGAAAAACAAGCATACTTCTCAACTTACCACCTACAACTCTTTAAAATTGCTGCATAACCTTTTGAAACACCCTGTAAATAGTTTCACTTCAGCTATGTTCTCATCCATAATATCAAAGATTTGGTTTATAATGGCGTTGAATAAATTTAAAAATTAAAAATGGCCATTTTATGTAGCTAAGGCCTATGAGTTTTAATGGAATATTTAGCTGAGAGAGGGGGATGCCCTTCTGGTGATTGAGAATTTCATTCTCAATCACCAGAAGGACACAAAGCTGTAGCTCCCGCCGTTCACCCGCGCCTCTCCCCCATCTCAATCACCAGAATTTCTAATCACCAGAATTTCTAATCACCAGATTCTCCCGTTCCTCCCTTAATCACCAGAATTTCTAATCACCAGATTCTCGTTCACCCGCTCTCCCGTTCCTCCCTTAATCACCAGAATTTCTAATCACTAGATTCTCTCTCCCGTTCACCGGTTGCTTTCCCCCATCCCCATTCTCCAAAATTAGTTTTGCTCGCGCAGATATCTGGAGATTAGATTTTTACCCGTTTGCTTATCGCTTTCGAACCCCTTAATTTCTAATCTCTAGGCAATAAAAACAAGTTATTTACATTTAATTTTTTATTTTAGAACTTTGTTTTACATGTTAGTAGGTACTATCAGATATTCCATTAGATGGTTATCTTGTACATTACACAATTAAAACAAATTAAAGTAGTTAAGTTTACAGGCATTTAAATGGGGTGAAACGATCTCCTGCAACTTAATTTAATTAAAAGTTCTAACTCACGTATTTGTAGTGTTTAGCAGCAGTATCGTCTGACATCCGAGGGACAGTCACAAACGTCTTCTTCTTCTTCTTCAGGTACAGGTGAGAAGCTTTTGTCAGAGACCGTAGTTACTTTTGGCGTCGGGGGAATGTCCCATTCTAGCGAAAGGTACTTTTTTTCCGATGGTGAATTATCCCTAGCCGGACAGTTTGGAAAGCATCTGGCGTGTTCAAGTTCTGGTACGTCTCCCGAGTTCCATCCTTCTAATACGCCATGGCATTTGTAACATCGTACTTCATCGCCCCGCTGAATATAGTAGAATCCAGCCTTCGCTAGTTGCTCCTTAGTGACGTGCGGATTTTTCCAGTGACGAAACGTTTCAAGTCGATACACTTCAATGTCCATAGCTGATCTAGACCAAATACGTTCTATAGTTTCAAATGATACATTCTCTAAGCCTACATTTACCCCTAAGTCTACTAAACCTAATTTTATCAATATGGTTAAATTTCTACGCTAAAATTCTCAATATAAACGCTTTTTTCAATATGCAAATTGTTTTAAATATGTCTAAAAATATAGTCTATTACAAAGAAAAAATAGTTACTTACTTTACGGGTAGAAATCCATTGTCGAGCTGTAGAAAAGACTGAGCGATCCGTCAGCAGGTCTTTACTCGTCAATGTGCCGAAGAGAAATGACGCGTGTAAGATTAATTTATTCCTATCTTGTTGAGAATAATTCATCACGTGATCTAAACTTCAAATAACCCTCAAATTCTATTGGCTGTCTCTCTCTGACAGTTTAAACTGCCTCTAATGATTGACGGCACATATTAACCCACTTGAGTATTTGGAAAAAACCCTTTGCTACTCGACGGAGAGTTTTGGAAATACCACGTTGACGATATCAAAATCGAGCTCTCACTTGAAAATGTTTACGGAAAACAATCCTCTTGGAAAATTGAGTTACGTAGAAGATTGCTAAAAAATGGCTAAGTGTTATGTTTTTTTCAATAATGAGTCTTATTTTTTTACATTTTAAAGTATTTATTAAGAGTGAAAAATCCCATGACTACCCTGACGGCATATCTTAAGTACCGGTGGAAAAAAATCCATTGCTCAAAGTTCAGTTATCTTATTAAACGTGCGCGTGCACAGAAAAATGAACGAGTCACGTGATAGTAACTTAATTTCTACGCTAATCTTACCCCTACTAGACCAAATTTCTGTCTAATACATTTCCAATATATATATATATAAAAGAATGCCTAAAAATTTCATTTTAAATATAATAAAATAGCCTAGCTGATTATTATTATTATTATTATAACTTACTTTTCAGCGTGACCTTCAATGACTATTCCCAATGCTAAGACTCTTTATTGAGATAACGAAAACTGTAACTAAGAATTGATTCCCATGACTTCCCTGACGGAATATCTTAAGTACCAGTGGAAAAAAATCCATTGCTCAAAGTTCAGTTATCTTATTAATCGGGTGCGCACGCGCAGAAAATGAAAGTCACGTGAGAATCGGTACGTCACTGAAAATAGTGGAAGTGTCATCACTAGAGTTCTTTTTTCAATATATTTAATTAAGGATTATTTCAAACTTTAGATGGCGCCATGGTTCTCAAAGCAGTGATATTAAAAGATCTCAACGGGTGGAATTGGAGAAACGCTAAAAATATTATCGACATATTCATTCTCCCTGAGTATAAATAAATAAATAAATAAATAAATACATTCTTGGCGTAGTAGTAGGATTTTAAGAAAAAAATTAAATACGGAAAATCAATTATTTTATTTTAAAGGTTTTGTGATTTCTCACCAAACAATTTCAACATCTTCAATGTAGGCTATCACATCAGGGGCATCTCAAAAATCTTTTTCCTCTGATCTCCTAGTTTCTGCCTCTGTCTTTAGTATTTATAAATATTTTCCTATCCATAAACCATTTCCTAACTGGTGGACATTGATAACACTAAAAGTTTACTTATAATAATATGCTGAAATACATTTTCCAATACGCAAAAAATTAAAGCTAGACCTAAAAACCTGTAAAGTGTAAATAGTTAAGACTAAATTTCTAAGCCTAGCCCATGAAAGTACATTTTCCGTAAATCATATCCTAACATGAATGCATTTGTTAAGAATAAATGTTTTTTTTAAAAAAATATGCTAATTAATTTCGTAAACAAGCATAAATTTTAGTTCGCCCTTCCTCCAAAATATCTAATAGAGCTAGTACATTCTCGATAAATATACATGTTCTTGGGGAATAAGAGACGTTTTTTATCAAAGTAAGCCAAGTTTAAAGCTTATTGTCATTGGTTCCATAACAAAAACCACATTGTAACGTGATAATGGCTGCTCACTAATCCCAATTCCATGTGAAACTCTTTCAGTTTCTTTTGAGTTTCAAAATAGGGTTTTAGAAATAGATTTTTCCTATTTCATTAAATATAAGTATTAAAATTAGAATTGCTTCATTAAATTATGCATTTGTACTGTACTGTACACAATACCTGCATTTGAAATTGTATAACATTAAAACACAGTTTTAAAAAAAAAATATATCAAGGTTTTCAATTCAGTTAAAAATAATTATATTAGATGTAATGTGTTTATATTTTTAACTTAATTGCATTGATGTTTTAAAAGCAAACCTCGGGCCTAAGAAACAGGCAAAGTGTAAATTGCTAAGACTAAATTTCTAACTCTAATAATGTGTAAATCAATTATATTATTAGAGACTTTATTACAATGAAATAAAACCATGTAGAAATGTATATGATATAAATTTAAGAAAACTCAAACAATCGACAGACATAACTTTTCTGTTTTAAATCAACAATTTTATTATTCTTTCTTATCATTTTTTTATACAACCATTTGTTTTTATATAGATAACCTGAGGACGGCTATAATATGAACATATACCTAAAAAAAATCGGGGGTTGAACAAAAACAACCTTAAGTTTACTATTTTTATATATTCACACGTCCTCAATTATGCAAATTTTATATTAACATTTCTACTATACATATTTCATAATTATCTCGTATAAAAGAGGGTCATTTTTGTACTATAAAACCATTCCATTCCTGAAATCCGCTACAGGAAAATCTGCAAAGGGATAAAAAACAAACATATATATATATATATATATATATATATATATATTTATATATATAGCTTTAATCAAATAAATAAATAAATATATTCCTTATGGATTATAAGTTCGCGAAAGGTGTGTATTATATTTAATTTCTTACATTTCGTTTCATTATTTAATGATTTTTTTTATTTTTTAAAAAAGTATGTCTTACTCTGAAGTCACACTCTGGTTTTTGGAGTTACAGCTTCAATTTTTGATGGTGCCCCAGCCGTGTACTTAACAAACGGTGTCAATAGTATCGTTGTCTCAATTCAATCTTGGGATTGTCTTACTGAAAAATGGTCCTATGTCATTGACGCTCTGGGGTCACAAACAGGAATACGAATTACTCTACCAACGCCTACTATTGAGCAGTATTCGGATTGCTGTTACAACCATTACTTTCGCGTAACGTCGACAGGCGGAGAGTTTAATTGGATTCTACAACCATTTAGTCAAAAGTATTTGCTAGATGAAATGTGTTTAACTGGGAGTTTGACGCTTAGCGTACCCCAGGTAATTGCGTTCGATCAGTGCAAACCCAGAATTGATGAGCAATTTTCCGTACTTCGGCAAAATCAATCATCCATATGAAGTTCTCGAACAAAAATTCAGAACTTTCTATAGTTTTTTCAAACCTTTGGAGAGGAGAGAGAATCCCTGTGGCTTTTTAGAACTATACAGTGGATTCCGTCTCTCTCAAACGACTATTCTAAGCCTTTGGAAAACCTCTTTTTAGAAAAATTCTGTGGGAATTGCCCCTTTGAAATATATTCACTAATGAATTATTGTTTGAACGATATAAAACATTTACAATTACTGTTGGGAGACATACTGTAATTTTCTAAACAATAAACAAAATACGAACCATTTTCATGTTTTATTATTATTAGGAATATGGATGAAAAAAAACACACATTAAATATTTATTTCAAATATCTGTAGAACCGAAGCCTCTCGATCCTCTTTCTGTATCTTCTTCAATTTGCTAATACAAACCAAAACAGGAAAATTGAAATAATAATAATAATAATTTTGGAGGGTGGAACATATCAATTTAACTCACAAGGCATTCCATAGGAACTGGCATCGAAATACATTCGCAGATAAGTTGAGCTATTCGATCGCCTCTGAAGATTTTAAATGCGTTTTTCCCGTGATTAATCAAGACAACCCCTATTGTACCAGTGTAATCTTTATCTATCACACCTGCTAAAACATCAATACCATGTTTTATGGAAAGACCCGAACGAGGGGCTAGAAATAAATAAATAAATATAAAACATGGTATTCGTTAAATAAATATATATATATATATATATATATATATATATATATATATATATATATATATATATATATATATATATATATATAATATTACCAATACGTCCGTAGCAGAAATCAGGTATAACTACACTTAAATCAGTATTTATTAGTTCTCTTGCCATGGGGGCTACAACATAGTTATATGCACTACATAAATCAAGACCTGCAGAGCCAGGTGTTTCTCGAGTAGGCGCGCATGCATATTTCGTTAATCTTACGAATTTCAGAATTTGCTGAGGAATTTCCATTATGGATAAATATTAAAGACAAATATTTAAAAAATATTCTAACGAGTAAAGAAGTTTCAAACACAAATGACAAGTTTTACGAAAAAATTCCTTTTATAGCGTTTAACTCGATTTAAAATTCTTTAGATACGCTACTTAAGATAATCTATGAAGTATTCTTGTAAACTGATCTTGTTATAGTGAAGATAAGTTGATTAAGCTAAGCAATTTACGAGCGACGTCCTAGCGTACTTGTAATTAAGAAAGTAAGTACTTAGTTTTACGATTTTGCTTAAAACTATGTTTTTAAATCGATAAAGTGAAGCACGTAAAGTGTCCCTGACCAAAATTGTTTCACAAACATCTGTACCGTTTAATAAGATACGTGTATGATAACGATTTCTAGAGCCCTATGTTCGATAATGATTCATTAGGAAAATTTGAATATAGTTTAAATTTTTAATTACTTATTTTTGGGTTGACTACCAATTTGGAGGACTACTGTTTTGATTTTGATATAACTAAATTTGATTGGTTTTCGAAAAGTTTTCTCTTCTACCCTGCCCCCCAGTTTATAATTATGATGTCAGTTGTAAATTGTTTTTTTCGAGTATAAAAAGGGTAAACAGAAAATTGAGAGATAGTATTAAGAAAACAGCCAATTCGAATTGTTTCGGAATCGGCTCGAGGGACTAAGTACGTAGATATACGTCAATTGTAAATTCTAAACTTTGTATATATATTATATTCAATCATTCATTCTTACTAATTTTATAGTAATGGATCCTATTTCCATAACTTTGGCCTCGGGAAATGAGTACGTCGGTACGACAACCGAATCTATGATTTGCTTTCACTGCGGCGAATGTACGGAAGAATTGGCTGTAAGAGGTGGAGGACTCTTCTTTTGCTGGGGTCGAGAGTGCGCGCATTATCAAATGGGTGTAATTTTTCGACATGGTAATGTCTATACCAAACACATCCCCGGGTATCTTATAAAGGAGTTCCCGCCCCATCTCCGTTGTACGTACTGTGGAAGAAGAGGGTCGAAGAGAAGCCGTCGACGGGAGGAGTGCTCAGCGTTCGATTTCATGGGATGCTGTCATTACCCTAAGCCTCCCAGAGACCGAACTGTAGTTCGTTTTATAAATAAATAAATTAATAAAATTGCGAATAATTTACAAATAAATGTCTATTGACTTTTCTTCATCCTATAATATAAGTTTATTCCTAAATTTTTAAGCTTATTACAATAAGATTTCTTTAAGAGAGAGAGAAAATAATTGCTTAAATGATTAAGTTAGGGTTATAAGTCAACATGATAACTTATATCCTGGGTATAATTTACTAAACTTCAATAACTTTGACTTGATAAAGTAGGTAATATATGATTCCATCTAAGTATACAAAAAATGCTTCAATCTTTCAATAACTTTATTTAAATTACATTGATTGTGAAAAGGCATAATTTAAGTATGCGAAGGATATAATTTACTAAACTTCAATAACTTTGACTTGATAAAGTAGGGTAATATATGATTCCATCTAAGTATACAAAAAAAATGCTTCAATCTTTCAATAACTTTATTTAAATTACATTGATTGTGAAAAGGCATAATTTAAGTATGCGACATCATTTAAACAATGAGAAATTAATTCGTTTATATCGTTGGGGGGAATACCCTGTAAATTCAACTCACATTCAATGTAATTTAAATAAAGTTATTGAAAGATTGAAGCATTTTTTGTATACTTAGATGGAAACATATATTACCTACTTTATCAAGTCAAAGTTATTGAAGTTTAGTAAATTATACCCAGGATATAAGTTATCATGTTGACTTATAACCCTAACTTAATCATTTAAGCAATTCTTTTCTCTCTCTCTTAAAGAAATCTTATTGTAACCCTAGTAGCACAAATCGGTTGGCCCGACTGCGGTGGTTAACGATCTGGCCGACTGGGTCGGTACGACTGTGATTTTTTGGACGCAATGACCTACCTGCCCAACTGTATGTTTTACAGTCGCTTTGTTGTTGGAGAGAGCAGTTGGCCAAAGGTTGGCTAGCCGTTGGCCAACCACTGATTTTACTACTGTTTTACCGTTAAAAACGACTGTTGGAAAAAGGTTGAGAAAGCAATGGCCAACGCCGATTTTACTGCCGTATTATCTTAAGAAATGACTGTTAAAAAGGGGTTGGATTACCCTTGGCCAACTGCGGATTTTACTGTCGTTTTAGTGTTGGATGTTTCAGGGAAACCGTTGTTGGAAACGAGGTGGAATTTGGAAGCTGACTATAAAAATACCGAACAACATATTGCACTCCAATGCTAAAAACAACCCTGAAAAAATTAAAATAAAACCTTGCCTTCCTAATAGTAATTTAAAACGGTATAATCGTGAAAATCATTTTATTACACAAAAAATTGAAACCATACAATTGGTTTAGAGATTGCATTTAATTTTTTTCTTGGAAAAAATAACTCATTTAGCTCGACTATTAATCACTGTCATCTGTGTCTTTCTTTTCTTGATTTCTTTTACTTCTACCGCCTTCTCTGTCAGGAGCATACTTGACCCATTTTTGGATTATGCCCTCTATTTCAAAAACTTTACTGCCCTTCATATTTAACTGAACAGCTCCTAAATTGGTTAATGGTTAATAGCTGAATTTTAAATGAGCACAGAATTTTAATCAAGATCGTATTTTACCAATTATGACATCTTTGAGTTTAAGCTCTTTAAACGCATATTTATTGTTAACTCCAATCCAATTAAATTTGAGAACCAGCTCGTGACACATCACATTCTTCAAAATCCTTCTTGTCATATCTTTCACCTTTTTCCCTCCAAAGGAAGCAAACTTTTTAACCTAAAAATGTATATTAGATTATTTATCTTTTAATTATCAATTGATTTTAACTCTTACAGCTTTGTCCTTCACATTTTCATTTTCAATAAGTTGTTCGAATTTTTCTACCTCTTCCAAAGTTTTGAAGGGAAACTCCGGACATCCGGGAATATTTAGATCTTCAAAATCAGGTTGAGCATTTCTGTCTTTCATGCAAATTTCAAGGGCTTTATCCATTTTTGCATTCAGATCAGTCAACATAAAAAGCACAGTTCTTTGAAATTTTTCCGGACATAAACCTATGTTGGTTACAAATAAAAATTAAGAATCAATAGAAATGAATATACTATGTCATATATACCTAATAAATGATCACGTCTTCCAACATTCCTGACATTATAGGATGCTTTTGTACGAAGCGTGCTACTGCGGAATGTTTCATCTGTCCGGTAATCCTGCTGATCCGGATCTAAGAATTAAATTATTTTATAAGACTACAAAATGAAAAGGTTTTCGAAGTATTCAATGTAAATACCTTCGAAGGTTCTTGTTTTTCTCAAATCGTCACTCCCTTCATTCGATGAATATTTTCTCGAAGTCGAGTTATTGTGATTTTCAAGACATCTTGGTTCATATCGTTGTGAATTGTCTGAAAAAAGAAAATGGAAGCTTTAACTAAGGATATTTTTGAGAATAAGAATGAAATAAGCAACAAAATTTCGTTCAAAACCTTTGTTACAGTAGAAATTTACATATATTACCAACAATTGCTATATCTTTATTTTTGGATTGATAAAGGCTTTTTATTAAAATAACATCGCCAGTAGATAACTGAAAACAATTGTCAGGTGGATACGTAGATATTGTGTAAATAGGGGACACAAATTTTTTGAAAGATTTCGCATCATCAGGTAAATTGGCTCTACGGTCTCTAAATTCTTTTTTGAGCCCATAACGTATACCCTTTCTTTTGTTTTCTAAAATATTTTGACATTCACCCAATCTTTTAAAAAGTTGTTGCAATGGCTTATTAGGAGATCTTATTTTCTTTTTTAAAAGCTGCAAAAAATTTTCAAATGAAAAAGCACTAAAGAAGTCCAACGGACCAAATCTTTGTACGTCAGCTGCTAAGTGTGTTAGGGAATGGATATTCCAACTGACAAATGCATTTCCATAAAAATCTGGGGAAGAAGAGACAAACATCTCTAAGAGATCGCCGGCGTAATTTGAGAGATTTTTACTGTGAGTCGGAGAAGCTAATATATAAATGGCACACTGTAATAGTCTAAAATGATTGAGTACATCTGTGGAAAGAATACCCTTTCCCAAAACTGGACCAGTATACAACAAAAACTGTCTAAGTTCTGTTGCTTTCCAGCGATCGATGTATTTAAGTGCTCGCGGTTTACGGGCAAATTCACATGGAATATACCCTCTACAATTTTTGAGTTTCTCTGAAAAGTGTTGAACCAATTGACTGCTAAGACGGACTACTAATTTTCCCTTTCTTACCCAACTATGTAACATTCTTCTCATACAACCAAGGCATACCAAATGCATATAGTCAAGGGGAAAATTGGCTACCATGTTAATATCTAGCTGTTCTAAGGGAGAAGGCCTACCAGCTAAATGATGCTCTTCATTATCCTTGTTACGAAATGATTCGTTAGTACGAAGTGTGACAAGCTCATCCGAACCTTCTAACTCCAAAAATACAGTGTGGTTATCACATCTAAAACCTCTAATTGTACACTTATCACAGCTGAAAAACCCCGTATGTCCCTTTGTACCTTTCACTAAAGCCCTAGCTGGCGTATCCAATATAAATGGCCCATGTAGATTGCAACTGAATGTTTTACCCCCGTAAATAAAACCATTTGCATTAAGCTCGTCTAATTCATTTATAAATGGCTGCATATACTCGTCAAGAATTCCCGGTTTAGATTCCCCACAAAACACCCCAACAGGAAAAATATTGCCTAGTACACCTCCAGAGAAACTATAAACCCCTGCCAAAATTGGCCAAAAATTTACATTAGAACTTTTGTATAAAGGTAGGCCATCTATATTTATAGCAAATGAAATTTCATCAGCATAATTCGGGTGAGAAATTATAAATTCTGTCAAACCTCTTTGGAAACCAATGTGCCAATATTCCCCATTAGTTAAAGTTAATATTCCACTGCACTCTCTCTGTGTATGTAAAAGACTTCTAGAGTCTTTCGGTAGCTCATTATGGCCATGGGCACGAAGAATTTCTAGTAAGCTATTCAGCCTGACAGAATCTAAATTATGATTAAGGGCCCAGTTTCGAATGTCCTCTTTCAAATCTAATAAGCCATCTTCAGTTGTACTACTATCGTTAATCTGAATATCAGAACTATCATATGAGCTTGGAGACCCATTAGATAGATTTTCTAGACCTAAATAGCCGTTATCATTTTGCTCCTCACGATCGGTTTGTTCAATTGCCCCATTACTATCTGATGCTATAGAGTATTCAACTATATCTAAATTTGGTTGATAGTCTGGTGGTTTTTCATTAAAAACTCTATCTAAAATGCTTTGGACATAATTAGCTCTATTTCTTCGCATCTGCCGCTGACGTAATCCCCTGGGGATATAACTTTTATCAAAATCTTGCGTAGACTCATTACCGTTATTCATTTTAAATATAAAACAGTAGACCATAAAATCAGTACAAAATTGTATAGCTACTATTCAAATAGGAAAACATTATTTATTAATACTATGAACTACTTAATAAATATTCAAATTTAATGTTTTAATGTTAAGCACTTACATGTTAATTAACTATAGCAAAATATATTCAAAAATACCTCAAATATCTAAGCGACTGAATACCCAAATAATTTCAAAATTAATTACCTTTACAAGAGTTAAGTTCCACGATACAGTATAGATAAATGGTGAACCTTCTACCACGTGCTGTAAACAGGAATATTTAAGGTTATAACGTTAGGCAGTGAAATCTTAATTAAAAAGCTATAACCAAATATATTTAAAATAACTAAAATAATTGATGGACTGAATACCAAATTAATTTGAAAATGAATTACCTTTAATAAGAGCTTGAAAATATAATGGAAATTGTTAAGTGCCACGAAAATAGCTGAATAGTAAAATGGCGACCCTTCTACCACGCGCTATGGAAAAGAAAGAAAGAAAATTTCCTTATGAAAGTTTCGTCTTCCTCTTGACCACTGCCAATGTGCGATAGCTCATAAATAAAGTTGGCCGTGTAATCATGGTAACGTTTGCTTACTCTTGTCGATGGTCCTGCCATCTGTAGCTCATCTAAAAAATGTCACAATTGTTATAAAATATATTTTTACTATATTAAAATATTTAAAACTACGAAATAAAATAACTTACTTATAATATTATGATATTTATTTTTGTTAGCGATTCTTGTAATAACTTGTCTTCTATAATTTGATCTACACGTACGCTAAATTTTAGCTGATTCTGGTATGTTCAAAGTATGGAGTTTGCCCGTGATATAAACGCGATTTTAAAATATTTGGCTTTCACTATTTCGATTAAGTCCAAAATTTAAGTTCTAAAGATATTATGTGTAATAAAATAAGAAAATATATGTACTTTCAAGGATTAAAAGTATTAATATTGCATATATTTTAATATTATATTATTATTAGATATAATTTAAAGTTCATTTAGGTGTGATTTTACATTTATATAATAAAATTAAGTACAACTCGATCATTTAAACTTAATTAAAATGTTTAATTAGAAATTTATATTGATTAAATTTTTTTTATTAAATACAATACTTAATAATAATTAATAGTACACGATAAATACATGGCTGTTATTGATAAAAACGTATTTTATAAATGAAAATGTAGCAGTCGGTTTACTAGTTGGTTTACAGGTGGAAAGAACGCTGGCGGGTTCTGTGTCGTTTTATGGGTGGTAAGAAAACCAAACCAAAATCTACAGTCGGTAATAAGTCAGGCGCTGACCACCAGCCAACTACGACCGCATTTCCAACGGTCTGACTCTTTCCCAACCCTAAAACGGAAGTGCTGTGCTACTAGGGAATAAGCTTAAAAATTTAGGAATAAACTTATATTATAGGATGAAGAAAAGTCAATAGACATTTATTTGTAAATTATTCGCAATTTTATTAATTTATTTATTTATAAAACGAACTACAGTTCGGTCTCTGGGAGGCTTAGGGTAATGACAGCATCCCATGAAATCGAACGCTGAGCACTCCTCCCGTCGACGGCTTCTCTTCGACCCTCTTCTTCCACAGTACGTACAACGGAGATGGGGCGGGAACTCCTTTATAAGATACCCGGGGATGTGTTTGGTATAGACATTACCATGTCGAAAAATTACACCCATTTGATAATGCGCGCACTCTCGACCCCAGCAAAAGAAGAGTCCTCCACCTCTTACAGCCAATTCTTCCGTACATTCGCCGCAGTGAAAGCAAATCATAGATTCGGTTGTCGTACCGACGTACTCATTTCCCGAGGCCAAAGTTATGGAAATAGGATCCATTACTATAAAATTAGTAAGAATGAATGATTGAATATAATATATATACAAAGTTTAGAATTTACAATTGACGTATATCTACGTACTTAGTCCCTCGAGCCGATTCCGAAACAATTCGAATTGGCTGTTTTCTTAATACTATCTCTCAATTTTTCTGTTTACCCTTTTTATACTCCTTTCGAAAACCAATCAAATTTAGTTATATCAAAATCAAAACAGTAGTCCTCCAAATTGGTAGTCAACCCAAAAATAAGTAATTAAAAATTTAAACTATATTCAAATTTTCCTAATGAATCATTATCGAACATAGGGCTCTAGAAATCGTTATCATACTCGTATCTTATTAAACGGTACAGATGTTTGTGAAACAATTTTGGTCAGGGACACTTTACGTGTTTCACTTTATCGATTTAAAATCATAGTTTTAAGCAAATATATATATATATATATATATATATATATATATATATATATTTATTTAACGAATACCA
Organism: Leiobunum rupestre; assembly: GCF_980474605.1. NCBI lineage: Eukaryota > Metazoa > Arthropoda > Arachnida > Opiliones > Sclerosomatidae > Leiobunum > Leiobunum rupestre. Next base: position 36,821,282 of record NC_143393.1, on the reverse strand, counting down.
TGTTTTATATTTATTTATTTATTTCTACCCACTCGTTCGGGTCTTACCGTAAAACATGGTATTGATGTTTTAGTAGGTGTGATAGATAAAAATTACACTGGCACAATAGGGGTTGTCTTGATTAATCACGGGAAAAACGCATTTAAAATCTTCAGAGGCGAACGAATAGCTCATCTTATCTGCGAATGTATTTCGATGCCAGTACCTATGGAATGCCTTGTGAGTTAAATTGATATGTTCCACCCTCCAAAATTATTATTATTATTATTTCAATTTTCCTGTTTTGGTTTGTATTAGCAAATTGAAGAAGATACAGAAAGAGGATCGAGAGGCTTCGGTTCTACAGATATTTGAAATAAATATTTAATGTGTGTTTTTTTTTCATCCATATTCCTAATAATAATAAAACATGAAAATGGTTCGTATTTTGTTTATTGTTTAGAAAATTACAGTATGTCTCCCAACAGTAATTGTAAATGTTTTATATCGTTCAAACAATAATTCATTAGAGAATATATTTCAAAGGGCAATTCCCACAGAATTTTTCTAAAAAGAGGTTTTCCAAAGGCTTAGAATAGTCGTTTGAGAGAGAGACGGAATCCACTGTATAGTTCTAAAAAGCCACAGGGATTCTCTCTCCTCTCCAAAGGTTTGAAAACACTATAGAAAGTTCTGAATTTTTGTTCGAGAACTTCATATGGATGATTGATTTTGCCGAAGTACGGAAAGTTGCTCATCAATTCTGGGTTTGCACTGATCGAACGCAATTACCTGGGGTACGCTAAGCGTCAAACTCCCAGTTAAACACATTTCATCTAGCAAATACTTTTGACTAAATGGTTGCAGAATCCAATTAAACTCTCCGCCTGTCGACGTTACGCGAAAGTAATGGTTGTAACAGCAATCCGAATACTGCTCAATAGTAGGCGTTGGTAGAGTAATTCGTATTCCTGTTTGTGACCCCAGAGCGTCAATGACATAGGACCATTTTTCAGTAAGACAATCCCAAGATTGAATTGAGACAACGATACTATTGACACCGTTTGTTAAGTACACGGCTGGGGCACCATCAAAAATTGAAGCTGTAACTCCAAAACCAGAGTGTGACTTCAGAGTAAGACATACTTTTTAAAAAAATCAAAAAAATCATTAAATAATGAAACGAAATGTAAGAAATTAAATATAATACACACCTTTCGCGAACTTATAATCCATAAGGAATATATTTATTTATTTGATTAAAGCTATATATATATAAATATATGTATATATATATATATATATATATGTTTGTTTTTTATCCCTTTGCAGATTTTCCTGTAGCGGATTTCAGGAATGGAATGGTTTTATAGTACAAAAATGACCCTCTTTTATACGAGATGAGAAGTATGTGGGCACTTAAAAAATTAGATACCACTAATGATTATTTCGCTGTATACTTAAGTTATTTCTAAAAAAAATATTAAAATCAACTTAAGTACCCCTGTACTACCTTCTTTGTTTTCGAATTTCAGATAGCAAAACAACACTTAAGTTGAATTCCTTTTATTAAAATTGATACTTTAATATAGAAGTATATAAATTAAACAAGTAGTGTACCCACTTAGCTTAATTTGAGCCCTTCCAATGCATCCATAAAGTTTACGAAGCAGACGATGGTAAAAATAGAGGCCACCATTGAGAATAGAGGATTGAAAAAGTAGAGTGCTAAGCTCAGTAAACATGTATTTGGGTTTTGTCCTATATGAATTTTCACGTTTTCAGAGGGATTAAACATTTTATACTAATTTTAAAAGTCGCGTTACTTCATTTTCTTCGCGATTTATATTTTAAAGGTTATTTTTTATTGTCATGGTCTTTTATTTTGAATTGAATTTAACCCTGTATTTAGCGTTATTTCTAAGTAATATCTATAAAGAAGTTGAAGCCTTGGTTGTTAATGTGGAAGTTGAAACTAATTGATAGTCATCATAAAAATTGAGTCATATTTACACAAACTTCCAGAGAAAAATATATTTCACCAAACATATTGATTAAGTCTTCTATCTTATTTTCAGCCTTTAACCGAACTTTAAACCGAAAGTCTACAGAAAATGTTGATTGGTCTAGGTCTGTAACTCTTGTAGAGGTCAACAAAGCATATGCGTATCTAAGCGAAGCGAAGCGTATAAATAGTCTTTGCTCTCCCTCTAACCTCTTAAACGCACCGTGTAATGTAGCGAAACGCAGTTTTTTCTAACACTCAAAACCTATAATCAAACTAACTTGCAAACCCTCAATTGGCAATATTTTATAAATTAGATTTATCTGTAAAAGTTTTATTTTAACATTTCTAATATCAAATGGTTAACAATATTTTATTAATTAGCTTTATCGGTTCGCTGTAGTCGCGTTACCATGTTATCTGCGTCCGTGCGAAACGGAAATCAAACGAAATTACCTGGCGAGCGAAAATAATAATTAGTGCACTTCTTGTATTATTTATATACTTTTGCTATGGTACATTTGATTATAAAAATTTATAAATTACCAAACCCCTCCTCCCACCTCTCACCGTTTTTAAGTACCAAATGAAGTTATTATTTCAAGTGATTTCTGATTTGGCATAAATATAGGAGCGAGCATTCTACATTTTTACATTCTTCGTAATTACGAGCAAGTTTAAGGGCTAAATATTAGCTATGGAAAATAACGTGGATATGCGTGTAACTAAAGCAGTTCTTAGGTTTTCTTTTAAGCCTGATATGCCAACCGAAAAACAATTTTCGTTTAGAACGTTAGAAATAATGTTAAGAAAATATAAAAACTGGTATTTACGTGAATTGAACCTGCAAGAGGACGAAGGTTACATCGACGTCCATTTAGCTACCCATGTCGTCATTGAGAAGATTTTTCAAAGATTGGGCCCTCACTCAAGGGAATACATTAACGTAAGCTTGAAATTTGTTTTGATCTAATTATTATTATTATTATTATTATTCGATTCAAAACTTTGATTATACAACATAAAAACTTGCGGAGACTAAAGCGTTAGTAAGTTAGTGTATGTATGTATGTACGATAGTGGATATATGAGACAGTGATAAATTGAACTAGTGAATAGAAGGTATGGATTATCGTTTAGCTTATTATTTTGATTTCTTTACTTTATAGATCGAGAGACGTATTGTAGGGGTCTCGGACGAGGACGAGGAAAAAGTTAATGCAATGCTAGATGTTTTTTTACACGGCGATTTACCCAACGCTGAATAAAACGAAGCATCTTCATCTTCGGTGAAACGGGTACCGACTCCCAAAATTGAAATTAAGGCAAAAAAAAAAATGAAAAAAAATCTGTATAAAAATAAAATAAATAAATTTATTTTGATCCGAATATAGTGAAATATTTATTTGTTGAAGGATCTAGCGACATCTGGCCTGTACAAAGATACACAGGGCAGCATGGATCTGATAACAAACGCAGCTGAATCAAAAGAAATTGAACTTTACGGAAACATTTTTGCGATATTGTTTTGATTAACGGTGTACAACTTAAAGTTTCTCTAACTAGAAAAAAACAATGATTTAACCCTATTTAGCTACACTCTTGACGCGTAAAGTTGAAATTATGCCTATATTTTACTACCCCCTCAACAAGGTTTATTACATAGTAATTCCAAATATCCCTTTACCCGTACCGAGATTAAAATAACTTTTAGGACTTGAAGTTTCGATTATCTCAAGTGTTATTTAATCTCTAGATATACGACCCAGCGTTCTTTTAGTTCCTGGACCCCCTCGAGGAGAGACACGTAGCACGATTCTTTTATTTCCTATCCAACAATAATCATTTCAGTATATATCTGCAATTGCTAAAATAGTGTATTCTACCGCGTTAATAGTCTCTAAGATTTCCTCTAGTGGGAACCCCGAAACAGGATTAATTTTTATCAAAGTTGTATCAGAAATAAGCGCAATGTATTTTCAGCTATTCTAATTTGCCTAATTTAACACGTGACGATTTTTTAGCGCCAACCAATGAGCAGTAACCAGGTAAATTAACGATAGGGTGCGAACAGATTTGATATTCTCTAAGATAATCTCGTACCATTGTCATTTCTTTTAAACGTTCCAATTGCGAATCAGTTACTGTAGTTAAGGAAAGGGTAGGGTCTTGGGTATCAGTTAAATCTATTATTTCCATTTCTGGAGAATCGGGTAAAGTTACTATGGGTACTTCTGGGAGCTCGTTATCAGTTATATCAATCAATTAAGGGGAGTCGATTATAATCATTTCAGGGGTATCAACTAAATTAATTTCTGGGTATTGTACACCTTTCATTTCATTTTAATGCCAATTTACTTTGAAAATTGTCAACGTGGTATTTCCAAAACTCTCCGTCGAGTAGCAAAGGGTTTTTTCCAAATACTCAAGTGGGTTAATATGTGTCGTCAATCATTAGAGGCAGTTTAAATTGTCAGAGAGAGACAGCCAATAGAATTTGAGGGTTATTTGAAGTTTAGATCACGTGATGAATTATTCTCAACAAGATAGGAATAAATTAATCTTACACGCGTCATTTCTCTTCGGCACATTGACGAGTAAAGACCTGCTGACGGATCGCTCAGTCTTTTCTACAGCTCGACAATGGATTTCTACCCGTAAAGTAAGTAACTATTTTTTCTTGGTAATAGACTATATTTTTAGACATATTTAAAACAATTTGCATATTGAAAAAAAGCGTTTATATTGAGAATTTTAGCGTAGAAATTTAACCATATTGATAAAATTAGGTTTAGTAGACTTAGGGGTAAATGTAGACTTAGAGAATGTATCATTTGAAACTATAGAACGTATTTGGTCTAGATCAGCTATGGACATTGAAGTGTATCGACTTGAAACGTTTCGTCACTGGAAAAATCCGCACGTCACTAAGGAGCAACTAGCGAAGGCTGGATTCTACTATATTCAGCGGGGCGATGAAGTACGATGTTACAAATGCCATGGCGTATTAGAAGGATGGAAATCAGGAGACGTACCAGAACTTGAACATGCTAGATTCTTTCCAAACTGTCCGGCTAGGGATAATTCACCATCGGAAAAAAAGTACCTTTCGCTAGAATGGGACATTCCTCCGACGCCAAAAGCAACTACGGTCTCTGACAAAAGCTTCTCACCTGTACCTGAAGAAGAAGAAGAAGACGTTTGTGACTGTCCCTCGGATGTCAGACGATACTGCTGCTAAACACTACAAATACGTGAGTTAGAACTTTTAATTAAATTAAGTTGCAGGAGATCGTTTCACCCCATTTAAATGCCTGTAAACTTAACTACTTTAATTTGTTTTAATTGTGTAATGTACAAGATAACCATCTAATGGAATATCTGATAGTACCTACTAACATGTAAAACAAAGTTCTAAAATAAAAAATTAAATGTAAATAACTTGTTTTTATTGCCTAGAGATTAGAAATTAAGGGGTTCGAAAGCGATAAGCAAACGGGTAAAAATCTAATCTCCAGATATCTGCGCGAGCAAAACTAATTTTGGAGAATGGGGATGGGGGAAAGCAACCGGTGAACGGGAGAGAGAATCTAGTGATTAGAAATTCTGGTGATTAAGGGAGGAACGGGAGAGCGGGTGAACGAGAATCTGGTGATTAGAAATTCTGGTGATTAAGGGAGGAACGGGAGAATCTGGTGATTAGAAATTCTGGTGATTAGAAATTCTGGTGATTGAGATGGGGGAGAGGCGCGGGTGAACGGCGGGAGCTACAGCTTTGTGTCCTTCTGGTGATTGAGAATGAAATTCTCAATCACCAGAAGGACATCCCCCTCTCTTAGCTGCTTAGCAATTATATTATCCATTTAATCCCTATTTCATTTAGCTGGAATTTTTGCGCGGTAAGTGTCGTTTTAATGCCCGAATGTATACCAAGACGGTAGAGGTTCCTCCTGGTTAATCCACCTTTTCATTTTCTTTGGTTACTTTAGAACATAGAATGCAACCTAATCACTGAACATCTGGAAAGTGCCAAACGAATACAGGATGGTGGTGTAAATTCACAGAAGAATGTTTGAAAAATCACAACCTTTAATCAAACTACAATCGTGAGTAGTTATAACGGGGATGGCGGTGGCGTTTTGGCGCGAAACAGGGCTCGCGATGCAATGAGATAAAAATCGATTACTGTTACCTGGAAAGAGAAACATTTACATATAGAAATAAAACGTTCTACACAAACAATCATTACGAGCATTTTTTTCTTAAGAAGCAGATCGCTTTCTCTAACGATGTCGTTGCTGTCCAAAACAATAGGCGCGTTTTTCATCATCGGTTTCGTGTATTCCGTTTTCTGCGTTTCTTCTATAGTCTATTATTGCGTGGCAGTTGAATACCATCTTTCGCAGTTGTCTTCGGCACTCAAGTACTTTCTTAAAATTTTATGTATGGTCTACTTCTACGGTGGCCGTTGGAGAGAGATATTTGGCTTGTTTGGAGCCTTTCCCTGTAAAGACAAAGTTTCGATACGGAAGCTGTGTATCGCGCGGAATTACGTCAGGAAACGTTTTCTCTTCTGGTTTACTTTCGTTCTTATCGTATTGTTAAACTTGGCCACGACTTTGATCGGCGGGTTCACCGTGATTTCGACCAAAAATTTGCAGTATTTGTACCGTTATTCCTACCTTGTCAACTTCAACGACACCGCAGCTCCCTCTGTGCATTTGGTGGTTATGACTGACACTGTATTGTATTTTGCGATGACTTTCACCTCTTTCTTTCTGAAGGCAATGTGCTGCTACCTATCCTGGCAAATTTGCCTGAATCTCTCTGGATTGACTACTGAAATGAAAGGTAATTGAAACAAAAAATAAGCCTGTGAAGCGGATTGGTCACTAACCAGGTGGGCATGTAGCCAAGATCTACCGAGGACAATACCAACCAAATTTTGATTTTGCGGAGGGATGATTTCCTTATTTGGTTTGAACAATACTTTGAGCACCACGAGCCTCAATGTCACCTAAATTTTGGACAGGGAAAGGGGACGCAGAGGTAATGTGCCTCCTTAATAAAGGATTTCATCATTCCAATTTGATGAACAAATAGTTTTAATAAATTGTCTCCTGCCCCCCCCCCCCACCTCGAGAGAAAATCTTGACTACGCCACTACAAGTACTTCTTTATGCTACTTGAGAACCCGCCGTGACATCTCTCTTCCCACGGTACCATTATAACCTAACTAAGCCTCTCTGTCAAATGGTAAACATTTTTTTTAATTTTATAACATCTAATAGTTGAATAGATAGTTCAGCATAAAATAATGATTACGCCACTGTTTCACCATGTTCATGTGATTTTTATTGAAGTTAAATTCAGTGACTTAATTGAATAAACATTAAATCTAGAGCTAAGACATCGCACGATATATAACAGGGCTAAGATATAAAGGGCTCTCAAAAGGGGTCGATGCTATTATTTATCCAAATGTAAATAGACACGTTACTTACCGCTTTTTTATCAGCCCCAGTATTCCTCTGAGCTCACGGCGTCCCGTTAAAATTGATTTAGAGCACGACATTTCCAACTTCTTTGGTTACAAGGTGAAACAGGCACGTGCCAACCACGGGGGCAGCGAGGGCGACTTGCCCCCGCTAACCTTTTCTCAGGGCAGACTTGCCGCAGAGTTGTATTTCACTCATTATACTAATTTGCCACTGACTGACTCTTGAGGCGTCGCAATGTTAGTCAACCCGACAGGTTGGCTAAACATGCGACACCTTTGGGTTTTTCGGACGCAGCCAATTTAACAAGGTTGTGCTTATGTTAGGGTTTTTGCCCCCGCTCTCGTTAAAACGTTGGCACGCCCCTGAGGTGAAAGTGCTAACCACTCTGCCACCCCACCTTAGGCGAAATAATTGTACCTAAGCACTTTAAAACAAAAGCTTATTATTTTGATAATTTTTGGAAACACTCTGAGCGGTCCCGAGGACTTATTTTTGATAGATATAGGATCATTATCTAGTAGCAAACGCCCTGAGTTTCGTAAGATAGTTTCGCCGTTAAAATAATCTGAAATTTTGTCTTCGTCCATGTTCAGAAACTGAACGACTGACGTTGCCGGTTGTGGTTCACTTTCACGAGAGTTTTCGAACAGTGCAACGGCTAATTTTAAAAATGGAAGAGCTGTTCTCCGTTCCCTTTTTGTATTGGTACTCTGAATCTTTGGTGGCGTCCTGCGAAGGGATAATCTATGTCATAACGGCGAGAACTATCTCCAACACTATGGGCTGCTTCATCATTTTGCTTCACTCGCAACCCGCCTGCCTCACTTTAGCTCTTACTCTGGCCGTTGCTCGCGTCTCTTCGTCTGTGCGGTCCTTGAACGACGCCTTGGATGACGCCTCTTGCAAGGTCACCTACGTCACTACGGAGCTCTCTTACAGGCTCTTCCTGTTTAAGACTCGATTAGCTTCGCCGGCCAACAGGGTTACCGCAGCAGGGTTCTTCGAAATTCGGAAAAGCATCCTTTTATCTTTTGTTGGTTGTCTCGTGACGTACACTATTGTCATCTACAACGCTGCTTTGTAGTTAGTCATTAAACTTTGAGCCCTTCGTCGTATTGTTAAGCTATCGACGCTTTAAGTTTCTGTACAAAATATCCTTGGAACCAACCATGGAATGGCGTAATTAGTGAAAGCTGAGATACATACCGCTACAAATTGTAAATTTATTTTAAATACATAGATTGAGGGATCTATTAGAGAAAAATTACGAATAATATTCCGCAGTTTCTTTTGAAAACTTGACCACACCCTGTAGTAATATAAAAAGGCGGTGTTCAACTTTGCGTTAGATAATTTACATCTTATTGATCGTCCCTGTTGGCTGTGTTGCGTGAATTATTGCTCCTAGTTTCCCTCTCTCCTTATAGGACTTCAACATGTCCAATATGGTTAAACCATTTTTCGCGGCTCCTATAAAACACACCACCAACGCGTTCGTGGCCTCCGAGTCACGATGTTGGGCCTACGGCCTCATCTTCGCCAAATCGTGGCTGGTGATGGACCTTGGCTACCTGGCTTACTTTCTGGCCAACACCTCAGCCGTCCTGCTGGGTTTGGTTTCGAAACGATACGATCTCAATACGTACTGCATCAAGACTATCCGGATCGTCACCTTCGCCGTCATCCATCTCATTGTCTTGATACGGTTACGAGGCTTTGAGGATGTGACCTTGAAGCTGGTCACCGGCCACTTAAATCGCTGGGAAGGTAGAGACGCCTTGAAGAAAAGAATCTGCCGATGTTTCTACGGCGTCCTCTTCGCCACCACGTTCCTTTTTTCTCTGAACTTGGCCGAAGCCATCATTGCGTTCCAAGTCACCAGCTTCCTTTACCAACTGGTGGACATCGTGACCTTCGGGAACGCCGACATAATCGGGGAATTCAAATCCAGGTTCGTGCTTCTGGCGGATAACTTCTTCTACACCGGGATTAATTCTTCTATGGTGGCATTGTGGCTCTTGTTGGTGCTATTCGCACTGACCTTGAACAACGCCGTCACTAACTTCAAGAAAAAGATCGAATCGGTTCCGTTCTTAACTGAAGCCAACGTCAACGAGCTTCACGATGCTTTTGACTCCATACAACGATCGATTCAGAGCGTAGACCACCTATTCTCTCCCTTGCTGTTTCTCTGGTACTTTGACGCTCTAGTTTCGGCATTTAACGGCATACTCTACTTCTTGGAAGGCTCTCTGGGTGCTTTTAGTTCCGTCTACGCCACCTTCAATTTCTTCGTGACATCCGTGGCTGTCTTAGGACTGACCTACGTGGCCTCGATGATTCCCATCAACGTCCAGGAAACCCGGTCGACTCTACTAGACAAGGCTCGCAAGTCCAAATTCGATTACTTTAGCTTGAATTTTTTCCTGTTCTACAAACGCCTCGGAGTGAACCGAAATGGACTAACGGCTGCCGGCTTCTTTCTGATCAACCGTAACGTCTGTCTGTCCTTCATCGGTTTCTTGGTGACGTATCTTATTGTGCTTTACACTTCCGGCACTCGTAACACAAACGGTTAAATACTTTTACGTACGTTTAAACTTTATCTCCCATATATGAATTGTTAAAGGTCATTTTCTGTAGCAATATTAAATATATATAGTATATATTTAAATTGATTTTTAGTCATTTTTTAAATGCCTTAAAAATGCAGGTTAGATAGGTATTAAACTAAGATCTAGTACGCGCATTAAAAAGTATTTTATTATTCCAGATAGTCACTTTCCCAAATAAATTCTATTTAAATGCAGTCAATTCTACTTTCAAAGTATTTCATGTAACAACTCTTATTTCTAAATATACTTCGTTTTCGGATGATATTTGAAGCCCTGGTTTACGAAGGGTGCATATAATTGGATTTCAGATTATTTAACTCATTTCAGCTAAAGAAAAATTAAAGCAATTAGCTCGATTTAATTCTGATTGCGATTATTCTGATTGGTCTATTTGAATCGTGGTTACTCTCTGATTGGTTAATTCGTGTAGTATAACAATATTAAGATTTTTTTACGAAAACTTGAAGTTGGATGTGTTTTAAAGTATGTAGCCACAATTTTTTTACTCAATGTTATCTGTAATTTTGATTTTGAGAAATTAAATATTTGATCAACTTCAAAATATTATTTAATTTATGGCTGCCCGCCTTTTTTTATCTAGTATTTTGTATTGTGTTGAATCAACGCCCTTTGTAATTACTTGTCACAGTTTTGATTGATGAGTTCGATTTGTGGTTTTTGGATAGAACACTCGTCGATATACTATTGTTATACTCAAACCATAAGCCCCAGGTAGAGGCGCCCGCTGTATTAAGCCTAACGAAGATTTAGTAACTATGAATCGAATAGAAACCGATTTCTTATAAACATTTTACTATGAGTAGTCCAGTTTCTTAGCGTTTCGTCGTCTACTAGTGCTTCTGGATCCGAAAACCGAAAATTAAAATATTTATTTTTATGATACTTTTATGAACTTTTCGTGCGAGCCTGCCGATATTGTCTTTTATTGGGTAAAACTTTCTAAATCTCCTGGGCCCGATGGTCTCCACCCCTTTTCTCTTAAATCCCTTTCTTATGTTTTGGCTTTCCCACTGTATCTTCACATTTCTCTCTGCAAGCTTCCCCCTGTCTGGAAAGAGGCGCACATTACGCCGATTCATAAGAAGGGCCCTCGATTGGATCCTACTACCTATCGCCCTATAAGCATACTGAATCAGGCTCCTAAAATCCGTGATTACTTGGTGTATGACTAAATAACATCCTTTCTCCATCGTGCTAGGTTTTTCTCTTCCTCTCAACACGGTTTCCTCTCAAGGCACTCTTGCCTTACTAACTTGCTCCAGGCTACAAATGCTTGGTCTCCGTGGATTGAAGACGGCTATAGATTTTTCTAAAGCTTTTGTTTCCATTCCCCACTCTAGTATTATTGATGGTGATGCCTTGTTGTGGATTGAAAATTATTTATCGGCTCGTTAGCGGAGAGTCGTTCTTCGGGGGTCAAGCGTCTGCTGGGTCTACTGTAGGTAAGGGGGTTCCTCAGGGGTCCGTTTTAGGTCCTTTACTCATTTATTTATTTATTAGTTCTTTACCCACTGTGGTGTTTATCGCGTTGATTTTACTTTTTGCCGACGATTCGAAATTTTCCCTTAAAATTCGTTCCCGTTCTGACAACCTCACGCTGAAGAGTGACTTGTATGCGGTTGTTCGCTGGGCTGATTGCCGCGGTCTTTTCTTTAATATTACAAAATGCTCTGTGTTGCATTTGAGTTGCCGGAATCCAAATTTTGTTTATTATATCACGAGTACTCCAATTATAGAGAAAGAAGGAAGGGGAGAGATGGTGAAGGCGAATTTCAATGTATTTCCCCTTTTCACGAAGTGGCTCTACGCGTCATATGGCTACCATGGTTACCGACGGAATCTTGTACAATAACGCGCATCGTTGTGCGCAACTACGACATAGTCAAGAGAGAGCTTTCTCTGTTCGTTTGTGTTTTTTGGCAAAGGCTTACCAAAGTTCGGTAACTTCGGTAGAATCGGTAAAAATTTAATATAGAACTAAAAGTAAGTTATAATTTTAAATATCATAATTTAAATTTCTTGACTAGTATATCTAGTGTTGCTATTGCAATTTTTATAGCAGCACTTTGTGTGGTAAACCATTTTAATTAAAAACTCACTACCTATAAGCACGTGGCAGAACCACAGCTGTCACTTTCACCTTGGATTAACAATAGTAGTGCCTACCTGGATATATGACTATAAATATCCTGACAAGTAAATTACTTTTGCGACAGCAGCGCCGCTTTGGCGAAGTTAACGGATAATTTCCTAAATTCCCGTGACACGAAGCCTTTTACAAGGCAGAACCCGTAACAAACACTTAGGAAAGCTAGATTGATATATCCAGGTAGGCACTACTATTGTTAATCCAAGCTTTCAATGTGGGTCAAAGTTTCAAATTCTGACATATTATGACGATGCGCAACCGTCGAGTTTACGTCGCCCCCTTTCTAAATATCTCTCCCCTTCCTTCTTTCTCTATGCCCCAATTATGTTTACGCTCTGTGAGCCTGACCGGGGGGTCTTGGTTGACCCTTGCCTTAAATTTTCTACGCATAGCAACAATGTTCATAAACGAGTCCTTTCGAAGGCTCGTGTTATTTGATGTAATTTTAATTTTTGGAACCCTTAACTTATAAAGCAGCCTTACCATTCACTGGCTCTCCCGCTTATTGAATATTGTTCCCCGTTTGAACTCCGAAAAGGCACTAATTCAATTTTCAAAATTAGTTACCAAATTTGAAAAGCTTCCAGCCCCCTTTCGATTACACGCTCTTGGTATACATTCCACCTCCATTCGTCACAAAGTTGATAATTTAAGTTTTCTACACAAGTTTTTTAATAACAAATTATAACTTAATTTTTCGGATTATTTTTCTTTAAGTGCGGAGTCTAGAACCCGTGGGCATTTGCTCTAATTTCACAAACCTACATGTAAATCTTCCATTAATTTTAATTTCTTTTCAAATAGCGTAATCTGGCCAAAAACCTATAAGGTTAAAATTCGGCAGGTCCTCTGCCCAACCCTACGTCCTAATGCCTCAGCCCATGCACATACTGAAATCAAACCATGGGCAAGGTCTTCAATTCGAAATATGGACTAGTTCTATATGGGCCTGTTCATAACTCTTGGTAAAGAAAAGCCCGCATATCACGCTACTTGACATCAAATAAGCTAAACCTTGCGCGGCCTTTTTTTTTCATGATTTGTAAGATCTATTTTAATAACGAAAAAACAAAGGCCGCGCAAGGTCTAGCGTATTTGATGTCAACTCGACGACGGTTAGGCACTGAAATTTATCCTTTGGAACGCCACAATGAGAAAGCAAGTGGAAGGCGGTCACCAATTGTTATGCAAATCATATAAGTAGTTTTTGCTCTAGAGCGGTCTGCAACAAGAAGAAAGAAGAAGAAGATGAAATTTGTTTTTGGAATTTTGGCTATCTTTGAACTACGTCGCATTATTAGCATATATTCGCTAAATTTATAGTTTTATTGTATGTTTGTCGTATGCGCCCAGTCTTTCCAATAGTATATTGCTTGTCTCGCTGCTCTGAGTGGTTGAGGAGATACAAGGGGCTGAAATCGGCCCGTAGTTGCTTCCGGATAATACTAGCTCGGTCTCGAAAAGCTAGTCCCTTTCCCGGACCTTGCTGTGGGGACTACCGTCCCCTCTGATTAATGATTGGAATTCGCTCCCCAATGATATTGTAATCGAAAAAATTAACTCAAATTCCACTCAAAATGGTCCCTCTTTTACAACGTCGATTTTTGAAATATATTCTTTATTGTATTTTTTTATATCTATATTATTTTGTTATATTGATTATTTGTCTTTCTGCATATTAGCCGTCGCCTGGTTTTATACCCCTGGCTACGCCACTGGGTAAAACGGCTGGTTTTATAATGATAAATTTTTTAAAGCAACTACGTTTATAGTTTTATTGAATTTCTTAGCAATATAATTTCTATTAAATTTAAATAGAAAGGTAAGAAAATAATTTTCGAAGAATATTGCAGGTAATAGGTCACACCAGATGGCGATAGCGTCTAGGTTCGGAAAATTTAATGCGTCAGCCTCTTTTACTATGACTTTGGTTAATCATAAAATAAATAAAATGGTGTCCATGTGATTCATAAGCTCGAGTCTCTTAAGCCTTGGGCTCTTGGTGATAATCAAGTCGTATAAGCAATTCAAATAACATTGGGTAAGTGACGTCACTGAGGTGTAGTGGTTGTAAGGAACGACCCTTGTTAGGAACGACCCTTGTTAAGAACGACCCTTGTTAAGAACGACCCTTGTTAGGAACGTCTCTTGTTAGGAACGTCTCTCTTGTTAGGAACGTCTCTCTTGTTAGGAACGTCTCTCTTGTTAGGAACGTCTCTCTTGTTAGGAACGTCTCTCTTGTTAGGAACGTCTCTCTTGTTAGGAACGTCTCTCTTGTTAGGAACGTCTCTCTTGTTAGGAACGTGTCTCTTGTTAAGAACGTCTCTCTTGTTAGGAACGTCTCTCTTGTTAGGAACGTCTCTCTTGTTAGGAACGTCTCTCTCGTTAGGAACGTCTCTCTCGTTAGGAACGTCTCTCTTGTTAGGAACGTCTCTCTTGTTAGGAACGTATCTCTTGTTAATAACGTCTATCTTGTTAGGAACGTCTCTCTTGTTAGGAACGTATCTCTTGTTAATAACGTCTATCTTGTTAGGAACGTCTCTCTTGTTAGGAACGTCTCTCTTGTTAAGAACGTCTCTCTTGTTAGGAACGTCTCTCTTGTTAGGAACGTCTCTCTTGTTAAGAACGTCTCTTGTTAGGAACGTCTCTCTTGTTAGGAACGTCTCTCTTGTTAGGAACGTCTCTCTTGTTAGGAACGTCTCTCTTGTTAAGAACGTCTCTTGTTAGGAACGTCTCTCTTGTTAGGAACGTCTCTCTTGTTAGGAACGTCTCTCTTGTTATTAACGTCTCTCTTGTTAAGAACGTCTCTCTTGTTAGGAACGTCTCTCTTGTTAAGAACGTCTCTCTTGTTAGGAACGTCTCTCTTGTTAGGAACGTCTCTCTTGTTAGGAACGTCTCTCTTGTTAGGAACGTCTCTCTTGTTAGGAACGTCTCTCTTGTTAGGAACGTCTCTCTTGTTAGTAACGTCTCTCTTGTTAGGAACGTCTCTCTTGTTAGGAACGTCTCTCTTGTTAGGAACGTCTCTCTTGTTAGGAACGTGTCTCTTGTTAGGAACGTGTCTCTTGTTAAGAACGTCTCTCTTGTTAGGAACGTCTCTCTTGTTAAGAACGTCTCTCTTGTTAGGAACGTCTCTCTTGTTAGGAACGTCTCTCTTGTTAGGAACGTCTCTCTTGTTAGGAACGTCTCTCTTGTTAGGAACGTCTCTCTTGTTAGGAACGTCTCTCTTGTTAGGAACGTCTCTCTTGTTAGGAACGTCTCTCTTGTTAGGAACGTCTCTCTTGTTAGGAACGTCTCTCTTGTTAGGAACGTGTCTCTTGTTCAGAACGTCTCTCTTGTTAGGAACGTCTCTCTTGTTAGGAACGTCTCTCTTGTTAGGAACGTCTCTTGTTAGGAACATCTATCTTGTTAGGAACGTTTCTCTTGTTAAGAAAGTATCTCTTGTTAGGAACGTTGCTCTTGTTAAGAACGTCTCTCTTGTTAGGAACGTCGCTCTTGTTAAGAACATCTCTCTTGTTAGGAACATCTCTCTTGTTAGGAACATATCTCTTGTTAGGAACGTCTCTCTTGTTAGGAACGTCTCTCTGGTTAGGAACGTCTCTCTTGTTAGGAACGTCTCTCTTGTTAAGAACGTCTCTCTTGTTAAGAACATCTCTCTTGTTAGGAACATCTCTCTTGTTAGGAACATCTCTCTTGTTAGGAACATCTCTCTTGTTAGGAACGTCTCTCTTGTTAGGAACGTCTCTCTTGTTAGGAACATTTCTCTTGTTAGGAATATCTCTCTTGTTAGGAACATATCTCTTGTTAGGAACGTCTCTCTTGTTAGGAACGTCTCTCTTGTTAGGAACGTCTCTCTTTTGTTAGAAACGTCTCTTGTTATTACCTCTTATTACTTATAATATAAAAAGATACGCGGTAAAATTTTCAAACACTAAACTTTTAGTTACAGCTATATCGTACACAAAAGAGGACTATCTTACATGAAATTATTGTAAAACTTAGTCTATATTTGATATACTGTATATTACACAGTTAGGCTTATATAGTTGTAAGTTCAATATGATGATGTAAGTATGATGAATGGAAATGACTTGCATATTTTTAAATAAAATCCATGATATTTACAATGGTAGTCAGACCGATTTCGAAGCGCTTTATTGTTGATTTTTACAAAGTCCCCTAGGAGGGGTTATACAATCACCGTGTCTGTCTCCCTGCGAACGCGTTCCGGGCAAATTTTAATCATTGCGTACGCAGTTTCTCGAAATCTCTGCGTTCGCAGTTTCTCGAAGGGTTGGCAAAACCACCGTGTGACGGTCAGCGTTAACGGATTCATTTCCGGTTTGGTTTGGATGGTGTTTTTTCGCTCACCGTCGTGACGTTTTGGTGTATTACGTTTTTGTAATGTTTATGCGTAGGTTTTGAATGTTGAGTTCGTGTTATGACGGTTGTGAGTGTTGAGTTTGTTGTGTTTGTGTTTTGATGGTTGTGTATGTTGAGTTCGTGTTATGTCGGTTGTGGGTGTAGAGATTGTGGTGTGTCTGTGTTATGATGGTTATGGATGTTGAGTCTGTGGTGTTTGTACGGGCGTTTTATCTCCAACTTCCTCTAAATGACTTTTGGACGGACCGAGTGCTGAGTGTAATGCTACCTCTCAACGTCCAATGGCAGGGTTTCCACCAATTGTACACGGTATGCGCCTTAGTATCAATTTGCGATTTATTAGCGCCGGCCGGGAATCGAACCCGGGTCTGCCTTGTGCAAGAGATTTACTCTAACCACTCAGCCACCACCGCTTGTTAAGTTACGGTGTTTTTCTAAAAAACAGCTTTGGCGAATGTCATTTACAAAGTTATAACGTTAGGTACTATAATTTATTCTACATCATTTAAAATATTTATAAATTATATTAATCTTATATTTAATGAAATATTTATAAATTATATTAATCTTATATTTAATGAAATATTTATAAATTATATTAATCTTATATTTAATGAAATATTAATAAATTATATTAATCTTATATTTAATTAAATATTTATAAATTATATTAATCTTATATTTAATTAAATATTTATAAATTATATTAATCTTATATTTAATTAAATATTTATAAATTATATTAATCTTATATTTAATTAAATATTTATAAATTATATTAATCTTATATTTAATTAAATATTTATAAATTATATAAATATTATATTTAATTAAATATCTGAGTATTTTACTTTATTTGATCGTGTTCAGGAATTGAACTCGGGTCGCATCGTTACAATGCAGATAGTTTACCGCCGAGCCATTGACTTCCTTTTGGAATATGAAAAGTAAAGAAACCATTATGATAAGGCGTTTTTTTACCTTTTAATAACGCTTAGAAAAAGGATAATTATTCAAAACTCCCTCGGAAACTATATAAAAGTAATAACATAGCGCCACCGTGTGGAGAACTATCAATCAAACCGGGTAAAAAATATAATCTCTTCAATTTTTCGAACTTTAGTCAAATCTTGACGGGACTAAAAACATCAAATAAACGTATATAAAGCCGTTGCCGTCAATATGGAAGATTAGTCTTTCTTAGTTCTTGGCTGTCAGACGAACTACTACAGGACGGGGTCCTGGTGTCGGTCAAAAGTTATGAGGTAACTTTGCGGTTTTAATTAGTATGTTCGGTCTTCGGTCAAGGAAAGAGTTAAATTGTGTTTCGCGTTTGGAACGTGAGCGAATGGACTTAAGTGTATGAACAGTGCGTGTTTAAGACAGAAAGTGTTAAAGTAATTGTGAACTAACTCAAGTCAGCTGTAAGATAAAATTGATTGTTTTTTTTTAATTGGAATAACCTAATTCTACCCTTGAAATTATCAACTCAACCTTTGAAGCTAATTAAGTAGATTGGAAGATATTAGTAGCTCTCAGCTCTCAGCTGGTAATAAAGACAAGAGTTTATAGTAAGGTAGTTTGAATTTAGTTAAAATTACTCCGTATAATTTATGATATTTACTTAAGTGTAAGTGTGTTTTGGTTTATTTTTCAATCACGATGAACTAAGACAAATCCAGTCTTGGACACTTAAGGTCTTGAGTACCAGTTCTGCACAATTACGTAGGAGGGATATATATTGTTGGGTTATTGATGAAAGTTAAATCTAGAACGTTACATAGACTGTTCTGAATAAAAATAAACATTTATAATTTTGCATAATTCTGGTTGCCATTTTATTTCTAATCACTCGCCCACAACATTAAAAGTTCTGGCAATAACGAATCAACTAAATTTGCGATATAACGGCGACGGGAAATTATTCTCGTAAATTTATCGCGCGGCCTTAGGGAATATACTTTTAACAACATTTCGATAAACTATCGTTTAATTAAAATCGGCCCGATTCCGTTAAAATTATAAACCAAAAAGCTATTTCTTTCATTAAAATTTGCTTTGTATTATATTCAACTGACAAACTTGTACTGTAAAAAGGGTGTAATTCAATTGTACATTGTTATAGTACGTCTAACTCACTGTTGGAACTACTTAACTTATGATATTCTGAATAAATTAAAATTGGTCGTTTCGTCTCAATTATTCTAATTATAATTAAAATTTTATAGCGGGCGGGACAGAACTGGGATAACATTTTTAACAAATAACTCTAAATTGCGGAGATATATCTTTAAGGGTTATCTCGAAAAATTAATACCACTAGGGACAATTCTTCCGAGGAGAGGTATATTTTGGCTTGCCAACTTGTTTTAAATATGCAATTATTACGAAGTCATTTCTTTTCATCATATACTAATAATAAAATGTTTCACCCACTTGCTTCATAAGGCCGCTATATATAGTTTAACAAGTTAGCAAGCCAAAATATACCTCTCCTCGGAAGAATTGTCCATAGTGGTATTAATTTCTCGAGATGACACTTAAAGATATCTCCGCAATTCGAGAGTTATTTACTAAAAACGTAATCCCGGTTCAATCCCGCCCGGTATAAAATTTTAATTTTAATTAAAATAATTGAGACGAAACAACCGAGTTTAATTTATTCAGAATAATATAAATTAAGTAGTTACAACAGCGAGTTAGACGTACTAAAACAATGCACAATTGAATTTAACCCTATTTACAGTACAAGTTTATCAGTTAAATATAATACGAAGCCAATTTTAATCAAAGAAATATGTACAGAGGGTATTTGTATTTTTCTCGCTTACGAAATACTTGCCGCATCTTTAACGCTCATTTTATTTCAACACTCGCCCTTGATGAAGATACCGTAGAATAGCAATATATTCGACATCTGGTAGTGGACGACTCGTAGACTTCCTGTTGCCGTTGTGACACATACCGCATGAAAAAGACCAATACCATCCAATTTCCAATATCATATAATGACTCGCACACTAAGGAAATCAATGACTGCATTAGGAATCGTAGATGTCTAAATATCCACACCAATAAAAAATGTATTAACAAGAAGCGAAAAACTTAGCATCACAAAGCACAGAAAGCCACTTGACTAAATCATAGCTCGTATATCAAATGAACGTAAACGGAATAGTTAGTGCGACACCTTACCATTAACAAACAGGAATTTTCGACGTTATTATCATGAAACCGGATAAGCTAAACAACACGACCTACACACTTTGAAGTCTCCTCCAAAACTGTACGTTTTCGTGGAAACAAAATAATCTCAAAAAACCAAAGATAAAAATATAAGATCAAAGAATAGACTTAAAACAACATTATCTCGATCAGTAAAAATAACATACGACCCTTCCTTTGCCTAAAACCCAGATACATATTATATTAAAACAAGTTGGCAAGACAAAATATACCTCTCCTCGGAATAGTTTATAATTTTCAGTGACGAGTACAATGTATCCGTGGTTCTGTGGTAGAATGCTCACCTGACGCGCAGGAGGGCTCGGGTTCGAATCCTGCCCGGTACTAACGCAAATTGAAAAATATTTATACTACACCCAATGACAACAAAAAACGGGCCCTTTTGGAAAAACCTTTTCCCTAATTCTAAGAAACTGCGTACGCAGCGATTACCCTTTGCCCGAAAATGCGAACGCGTTCGCAGGCCTGACCGACAGACCGACCCACAGACAGACACGGTGGTTGTATAAGAGTATCCGAAAAAACTAACCCTACCGACAATTAAAGAGTTTAACAACGTCATTGAATAATATATTACAGATTTATAACACAACGTAAAAGGAATCAATAACACCGCGGCAACGAATCAAAGTCCTAAAACCGCGCTCAAGGTTCAATTCCCGACGAAATTCACAAAAATTAAAAAACAAAGTACAATAAAAAATATCCACAGATATTCATCCGTTTAGTAACAAAACCCGCCTTATCATAATGGTTCCTTTACTTTAATAATTTCCCTAAGGAAGTCAATGGCTCGGCGGTGAACTATCAGCATGGTAACAATGCGACCCGAGTTCAATTCCTGATCACGATCAAATTTTACATTAAAATACCTAAATATTTAATTAAAATAAGATTAATATAATTTATAAATATTTAATTAAATATAAGATTAATATAATTTATAAATATTTAATTAAATATAAGATTAATATAATTTACAAATATTTAATTAAATATAAGATTAATATAATTTATAAATATTTAATTAAATATCAGATTAATATAATTTATAAATATTTAATTAAATATAAGATTAATATAATTTATAAATATTTAATTAAATATAAGATTAATATAATTTATAAATATTTAATTAAATATAAGATTAATATAATTTATAAATATTTAATTAAATATAAGATTAATGTAAATTATAAATCATTAATTAAATATAAGATTAATATAATTTAAAAATATTTAATTAAATATAAGATTAATATAATTTATAAATATTTAATTAAATATAAGATTAATATAATTTATAAATATTTAATTAAATATAAGATTAATATAATTTATAAATATTTAATTAAATATAAGATTCATATAATTTATAAATATTTAATTAAATATAAGATTAATATAATTTATAAATATTTAATCAAATATAAGATTAATATAATTTATAAATATTTAATTAAATAAAAGATTAATATAATTTATAAATATTTAATTAAATATAAGATTAATATAATTTATAAATATTTAATTAAATATAAGATTAATATAATTTATAAATATTTAATTAAATACAAGATTAATATAATTTATAAATATTTAATTAAATATAAGATTAATATAATTTATAAATATTTAATTAAATATAAGATTAATATAATTTATAAATATTTAATTAAATATCAGATTAATATAATTTATAAATATTTAATTAAATATAAGATTAATATAATTTATAAATATTTAATTAAATATCAGATTAATATAATTTATAAATATTTTATTAAATATAAGATTAATATAATTTATAAATATTTTATTAAATATAAGATTAATATAATTTATAAATATTTAATTAAATATAAGATTCATATAATTTATAAATATTTAATTAAACATAAGATTCATATAATTTATAAATATTTAATTAAATATAAGATTAATATAATTTATAAATATTTAATTAAATATAAGATAAATATAATTTATAAATACTTAATTAAATATAAGATTAATATAATTTATAAACATTTAATTAAATATAAGATTAATGTAATTTATAAATATTTAATTAAATATAAGATTAATATAATTTATAAATATTTAATTAAATATAAGATTAATATAATTTATAAATATTTAATTAAATATAAGATTAATATAATTTATAAATATTTAATTAATATAACTTATAAATATTTGATTAAATTGAAGATTAATATAATTAATAAATATTTAATTAAATATAAGATTAATATAATTTATAAATATTTAATTAAATATAAGATTAATATAATTTATAAATATTTAATTAAATATAAGATTAATATAATTTATAAATATTTAATTAAATATAAGATTAATATAATTTATAAATATTTAATTAAATATAAGATTAATATAATTTATAAATATTTCATTAAATATAAGATTCATATAATTTATAAATATTTAATTAAACCTAAGATTCATATAATTTATAAATATTTAATTAAATATAAGATTAATATAATTTATTAATATTTAATTAAATATAAGATTAATATAATTTATAAATATTTAATTAAATATAAGATTAATATAATTTATAAATATTTAATTAAATATAAGATTAATGTAATTTATAAATATTTAATTAAATAAAAGATTAATATAATTTATAAATATTTAATTAAATATAAGATTAATATAATTTATAAATATTTAATTAAATATAAGATTAATATAATTTATAAATATTTAATTAAATATAAGATTAATATAATTTATAAATATTTAATTAAATATAAGATTAATATAATTTATAAATATTTAATTAAATATAAGATTAATATAATTTATAAATATTTAATTAAATATAAGATTAATATAATTTATAAATATTTAATTAAATATAAGATTAATGTAAATTATAAATATTTAATTAAATATAAGATTAATATAATTTAAAAATATTTAATTAAATATAAGATTAATGTAAATTATAAATATTTAATTAAATATAAGATTAATATAATTTAAAAATATTAAATTAAATATAAGATTAATATAATTTATAAATATTTAATTAAATATAAGATTAATATAATTTATAAATATTTAATTAAATATAAGATTAATATAATTTATAAATATTTAATTAAATATAAGATTAATATAATTTATAAATATTTAATTAAATATAAGATTAATGTAAATTATAAATATTTAATTAAATATAAGATTAATATAATTTAAAAATATTTAATTAAATATAAGATTAATGTAAATTATAAATATTTAATTAAATATAAGATTAATATAATTTAAAAATATTTAATTAAATATAAGATTAATATAATTTATAAATATTTAATTAAATATAAGATTAATATAATTTATAAATATTTAATTAAATATAAGATTAATATAATTTATAAATATTTAATTAAATATAAGATTAATATAATTTATAAATATTTAATTAAATATAAGATTAATGTAAATTATAAATATTTAATTAAATATAAGATTAATATAATTTAAAAATATTTAATTAAATATAAGATTAATATAATTTATAAATATTTAATTAAATATAAGATTAATATAATTTATAAATATTTAATTAAATATAAGATTAATATAATTTATAAATATTTAATTAAATATAAGATTCATATAATTTATAAATATTTAATTTAATATAAGATTAATATAATTAATAAATATTTAATTAAATATAAGATTAATATAATTTATAAATATTTAATTAAATATAAGATTAATATAATTTATAAATATTAAATTAAATATAAGATTAATGTAATTTATAAATATTTAATTAAATATAAGATTAATATAATTTTTAAATATTTAATTAAATATAAGATTAATATAATTTATAAATATTTAATTAAATATAAGATTAATATAATTTATAAATATTTAATTAAATATAAGGTTAATATAATTTATAAATATTTAATTAAATATAAGATAAATATAATTTATAAATATTTAATTAAATATAAGATTAATATAATTTATAAATATTTAATTAAATATAAGATTAATATAATTTATAAATATTTAATTAAATATAAGATTAATGTAAATTATAAATATTTAATTAAATATAAGATTAATATAATTTAAAAATATTTAATTAAATATAAGATTAATGTAAATTATAAATATTTAATTAAATATAAGATTAATATAATTTAAAAATATTTAATTAAATATAAGATTAATATAATTTATAAATATTTAATTAAATATAAGATTAATATAATTTATAATTATTTAATTAAATATAAGATTAATATAATTTATAAATATTTAATTAAATATAAGATTAATATAATTTATAAATATTTAATTAAATATAAGATTAATGTAAATTATAAATATTTAATTAAATATAAGATTAATATAATTTAAAAATATTTAATTAAATATAAGATTAATATAATTTATAAATATTTAATTAACATTAAGATTAATATAATTTATAAATATTTAATTAAATATAAGATTAATATAATTTATAAATATTTAATTAAATATAAGATTCATATAATTTATAAATATTTAATTAAATATAAGATTAATATAATTAATAAATATTTAATTAAATATAAGATTAATATAATTTATAAATATTTAATTAAATAAAAGATTAATATAATTTATAAATATTTAATTAAATATAAGATTAATATAATTTATAAATATTTAATTAAATATAAGATTAATATAATTTATAAATATTTAATTGAATACAAGATTAATATAATTTATAAATATTTAATTCAATATAAGATTAATATAATTTATAAATATTTAATTAAATATAAGATTAATATAATTTATAAATATTTAATTAAATATCAGATTAATATAATTTATAAATATTTAATTAAATATAAGATTAATTTAATTTATAAATATTTAATTAAATATAAGATTAATATAATTTATAAATATTTAATTAAATATAAGATTAATATAATTTATAATTATTTAATTAAATATAAGATTAATATAATTTATAAATATTTAATTAAATATAAGATTCATATAATTTATAAATATTTAATTAAACATAAGATTAATATAATTTATAAATATTTAATCAAATATAAGATTTATTTAATTTATAAATATTTAATTAAATATAAGATTTATATAATTTATAAATATTTATTTAAATATAAGATTAATATAATTTATAAATATTTAATTAAATATAAGATTAATATAATTTATAAATATTTAATTAAATATAAGATTAATATAATTTATAAATATTTAATTAAATATCAGATTAATATAATTTATAAATATTTAATTAAATATAAGATTAATATAATTTATAAATATTTTATTAAATATAAGATTAATATAATTTATAAATATTTAATTAAATATAAGATTAATATAATTTATAAATATTTAATTAAATATAAGATTAATATAATTTATAAATATTTAATTAAACATAAGATTCATATAATTTATAAATATTTAATTAAATATAAGACTAATATAATTTATAAATATTTAATTAAATATAAGATTAATGTAATTTATAAATATTTAATTAAATATAAAATTAATATAATTTATAAATATTTAATTAAATATAAGATTAATATAATTTATAAATATTTAATTAAATATAAGATTAATATAATTTATAAATATTTAATTAAATATAAGATTAATGTAATTTATAAATATTTAATTAAATATAAGATTAATATAATTTATAAATATTTAATTAAATATAAGATTAATATAATTTATAAATATTAAATTAAATATAAGATTAATATAATTTATAAATATTTAATTAAATATAAGATTAATATAATTTATAAATATTTAATTAAATATAAGATTAATATAAT